>NC_056473.1:15446607-15788526 GCF_008729295.1 Plectropomus leopardus | reverse complement strand
TTGACACTGAAAAGATAATTGATTTTTCTGTTGTACAAATATTTGGGGAATTACGCGCACTTAGAGCAGGCGTACGTAAGCGCAGATGTCGGTGGCACGTCGCGGTAATCTAATAGCGGACGCGGATCACAGTGCTAATCCTGGGAAGTGGACAGAGAGGCCTGTGTTCTGCTGGAATGTTTGGACTACCTGAGCCAGTAGACCGAATTTGTGATAAAGAAATACTAGCTTTTCACTGGTATGTTCTTTTGAACATCGATCACGGCGATTGATATTTCACAGCAAAGGAAGCTGAAACTGAAACTTTTATCCAAAGTATTTCTAAAAAGAACAACGGAAATTTCTGATTACACTAGCTTGATTTGAAACTGTGCGGCAGGTACTACAGAGGAGAAAATGGTTAGAGGTGAACAGGCATCCAGAAAATTAGACAATACAGGGCAAGTCAAATCATCTGGAAGGGACATTTCACCCCAAAATTTAAAAAGAAAATATATTTTTTCTCTCACCTGTAGTGTTATTTATCAATCTAGATTGTTCTGGTGTGAGTTGCCAAGATGTCTGCCTCTCTCTCCATTTTAATGTAACTAGATGCCACTCAGCTTGTGGTGCTCAATGTGCACAAACAATACATTTTAAAAACTCAACAGCAATGTCTCTTTCCAGAAATCATGACCAGGTTACTCGAGATAACCCAAAGGCCTTGTTGTGAGCAGTTTTGTTCAAGACCTATTTTCTTTAGAATTAACTACTACGTATCACCATGCCGACGGAAGCCTGCATCTACACATGGACAAGAAGCTCGTGCTCATGACAGCATGAGATGTGTAAATAAGATCCTAACCAATACGGGATTGTGGCTTATTGGTGCATATTCGGATACCAATATTGGAGAGTAAAATGTTTTTGTAAAATACCCTGCCTTTATTACATATCTTTGTCACAATGTTAACCTCAGATATGGTTAACATTGTGACAAAGATATGTAATAAAGGCAGGGTATTTTACAATTTAACAATAAACATTATTGTATTATTGTCAAAAGGACATCAGCGCAATCAAACAGGAAACTTCAACCAGGAATTTGATCATTCTTAATTTCTCTATGAATCTTTTTCTGTATTATGTTCCATCAAAAATTAACTTTTCATACCGTGCATATCAGGACATCATAAAGGCAGATACAGATGTACCTATGATGGGCCAATATCAGGCGATAACATTGGCTGACTGATATACTGGTCAGGCTCTAATGTAAACATTAATGCCGTCGTGCTCGGCTGAGCTGTAACATTAGCTAGTTCAGTGATGCTCGGTGAGCTAGCAGTAGATGCATGCTATCTAGCTTAGTTCAGCAGAAAAAAATAGTTCCTACATGAAACTGCTCACAACAAGATCTGTGGGTTATCTTGAGTAAACAAGGTCACGATTTCTGGAAAGAAATATTGCTGTTAAGCCCTCGCCTTACCTCCACCTACTCTCCTGCTGAAGAGGATTCCCCGTGAGGCGGACCTCCTGCAGGAAGTGACATCCCTCCACACTCTCACACACGTTCTGGATCTCTGAGAGAGAAGAAAACAACTCTGCCTTGTCATTGTCTATTTCTTACTCTATTCCTCACTTTCACTAGTGTCTGATTTAGTTATGCAGTTCTACATCAACTGAATGAAAGAAACAGAGATATGTTCCAGAGACTTGTGGGCTAATGCATCTTCTTTCCATAGAGTCAAATGCTGCACTTAGACAGCCAGCATAGAGCCAGTATAAACGATGCAGCATCATATAAAAATATGGAATCCTAAGTGTTTATGCCTAAAGGTTTGGTGTGTGTTAATTTATAGCTATTGTAACTTCTTTTAAGTGAAATGACGTCAGCAAAAATAAGCTGAAACAACACCAGGTTTTGAATTTGTCCACATTACATGCACAGTAAAGGTTGGTGTTCCTTTATCGTGAGGAAATGGGATTTTTAAAGTCTGTTTATTCATTGCTACCTGACAAGCAGTTGAATCGAAGATCCAGATTTGCAAGGGACACATAATCGGACATGGAGGGCAGCTGGGTAATTCTAGGACACAAATCACAAAACACAAACATTATTTTGAAAGCTGCCCTGCATCTGCTTAATAATCATGTTGCTGTTAAACACAGAAACTTTCTGAAATTATGTGACTGGTTTTTAAGTTGTCTAGGTTGCATGAGTCACCTAAAAAAAATAAATGGAATATAAATTTCAAATTACCCAAAAAAAGGAATTGCAATATGTGCTTCTATCACATACGAGCCCTAATGCAAAGATAGATATCAAGTACAACAGAGGAATGTACCTGTTTTGGGCCACAGAGAGATGTTGCAAGAGAGGAAGCCAGCACTCAGTGAGGCCCTGCAAGGAGGAGACGCTGTTGTCATCTAAATGCAGCTCTCTGAGAAGGACCTGGTTGTTCAGACTGGGGGGCTAATGGGAGACAAGGTAAAGTTGTCAGTTAGTACTGGTCATACTGTGGGGTTAGACTAACTTTCTGCAGCTGCTGGTCCAGCAACACCTAAATGACCTCATCCATCATTGTCAGTTATTTTAGTCCTGCTGTGTTTACAACCATCAGCGTCAGCCACACGTTAAGCTCTGCTGCGATCAAGGGGTGGTGAAAGTTGTATACAACACCACACTAACCTCTTTTGTTTGTTCGTCATGTACTTTTATTTTGCATGTTTTCTTTTTCTTGACTTAACCTCATCAAGCAATTACAAGTAAGTTATGTTACCAAAGAAAGGCAAACATAAGCTTCAGGAAATTGACCCTCTTTCCAACTATGGTGTATTCTTAAGGAAATACATTTTGACTAATACAATTTTAATGTAACTTACACAATCAATGAATGGCTTTCATTAAGGAGTGCCACTCAGTGACAAGGTTCTTTCATTATGCATTCTGACTCTCTAAAACTGATAAATTCAAGAATGCTGTTCATGCTTAGTTTAAAATGTACTATTACACTATGTATCATCACTTTCAGATGTTAATTGAGCTTGTTCCATCACATCCGTCTTTGGTCCAATGTAGCAATTGTTTTGGACGGAAGGAAAATGTGTGAATCCTGTGAAAAATATTGTATGTTGTTTTGTTATTTTGCCACCAGTGGGATGAACCGAGCCATGACATTTAGTCGTAGAGTCTCTTGGAAAACGGTGCAATGTGTAGTGTCCAACAGCAGTGTGTGGTTTTGTTCAATCATGATCTGTTCAAGGCGATGACATGAGCCCCCAAAATTGCTTCATCTCATGAGTTGATTTTAATAAATCAGCTCTAAACAAGTAATTGATTTGTAAAACCTCTGGGCTTTTGTTGTGAATATTTGAGAAACATCTCAGATTTTTAAAAATCATTATTATTTGTTTCATGCACATGAGTAAGCTTCTGTCTTGGGCCATAAAGATAACACACTCGAATTCTTCACTTAGGTGACCTCCCTTTTAAAATCTTCAGTTTTCTGCATATAAAAAAAATATTTGTTAGACATTGGGTTTTTGCTAATTCCTACTTCCAAATTACTTGCATCCCTACACAATGAAGTGTTACAAACTGAATAATTTGGGGGTAATTCTATACAAACTGTTGAGTGTCAAGTCCCTTATCATGCGGAAACATACAAATCAGTTTCTATACAGATCTCACAAAATTGCAACACAGGAGAGTGACAACAGGACTGGTTCTTTCAGTGATTAGCTGTAGCCATTTGTTATTTAGTTTTTTGTTTGTTTGTTTGTTTGTTTGTTTGTTTTACCTCAGTTAGGCTGTTGGCTCTGAGGTCCAGCGTGTTGAGCAGAGCACTGTTCTCCAGACCCTCCACACTTGCCAGATGGTTGTGTGAGCAGTTCAGGTGGAGGAGAGTGTATACGTCCCTCAGTCCTTTGGTATTGATCAACTGGTTGTGATCGACTGACAACTTCTGCAGTCTCCTCACAGACTCCAGACCAGCTGGGGATGAGATGCAAAAATCAGAGGATTCAGATTGGAAAACAGCACAGGTTGAGCCTGCATATAAGCAGTAAACAAAGTATTAGAATGTCTTAAAGAAATGTAATTTGAAATGAGACGGTCCAAAAAGCCCCATAAAGGGTGAGTCAGATCACAATATTGCAGTAGCTGAATATACAATTCAGTGTGTTTAACCTCTTGCCTGGCCAATATCTATTTATGACTTTAGCCTCAGGGCTCAAGTTCACTTCAGTAAATAAATCACTTCTCAATGCATATTATAAAAGGGAATGAAGTCCACGGCTGAAAAGAAGAGAGATGCTGCCCTCTTGTGTGAGTATTACAGACTTAAACTCCAAAACAACTACCAACCTCAGATGTGACACAATCACATTTTATAATGCCAACAATCTATGATCTATTACTACATTTCTTACAAGAAATATTTTAGACATCAAAGTTAATGTTTTATAAGGTAAATTTTACATTTTTCAGTTCTCACCAATTCGGGTGATGGAGTTGTGTGAGAGGTCTAGAACGTCCAAATTTTCAGCTCCAGTTAAGCCATGGATAGACGTCAGCTTGTTGTGGGCAAGTTTTAGAACCCTTAAACTAGTCATATTTTCACAGTCGAGGAATGAGATATAATTTTCCTGTGACAAAACAAATGATGTTAGGACACAACAAAATATTACTGTTCTGACTTTTATTTCCAGAATCAAAGATAATGATATCTAACTGACAATAATCAAGATCTGCACTATCGAACAGCACAAAATAAAGGTATGTAAAGATCTTGGATCACTCAATGTCACTTGAAAAACAGTGAAAATCCAGACCATTAACTCATTGGGTTCTATTTATGAAATGTACTAACAAAATCTACACCTGCTTCTGACTGCTCGTAGTGCGTGTTGTTTAACTAAGAAATGCACATAAAAATTTTAATATGGAGAAACACATATGTTAAACATGACAAAAGATTAAAAATATATCACATTAAAGCTACAATAGTTGGCAATTAGCAGATTTAAGCTTCAGATTTGGTTTCTTAAAAATGTGGTTTATTCAAATAGAGTTAATACATGTGCTTCTGAGTTTGTCGCTGTCTATCCAATGATGCAAGCAATTCGCTTTTCTGCAGCAGACAGCTATGACTGGAAAGAGCCTCCTCGTGTAGCTGTTGTGGGTTTTTATTGCATTTTTTTTAATAGTTTCATATTAAACCCCTTTCATTGAATTTCTTAGATGGTTTTAACAACAGAGAATATAAAAAAAATAGAAGAAAATAAAATATTTTTTCTCAACTCCACTTCACTCAAAATAACTTCAATCTCAGCGTCAGAAAACTTTTTCCCTCTCTCTTTTTTTCTTTGCAGCATGTTCGTTGGTCGACGGGATGCACCTATCCATAGTCATTTTCACCTCCTTATATGGTGGTCACTGGCAATTCATGGACGGGGTGTATGTTAATTGCTGACTATTGGGAGCACACTGTCAATTTACAATTGATTTACATTCATGAACAGACACACATGCCTATGATCAAATATAAGTTTCCTGCAGTGTTCAGAAATCCAGTGTAGATATTTAATACCAAAGTTGTACATGCAAATATACTCAAAGATTTACTAACATTTCATAAATGAGACCCATTATGTATTGAGTGAAAATTCACCTGTGCATCGATGTAGCAGAGCTGTGGTAAAAACTTGATGCCCTCCAGGGATTTGAGGCCACAGCGTCTGAGGGTGAGGGATCGTAGCTCACTACACTGAGCGAGAGTAGACAAGTTACAGCCAGGCAAGTTCTCCAGGGTCACTGTCATCACCTAGAAAAGAGGCAAAGATCCGTCAGGGCTCACAGTTGCGCGCAGCATGACACAGAGAAATTTCACTATTATATCAAAGAAATAAGGACCCTTCAGAAATGATTTAATGGTGCATGATATGGTGCATCCTCTTTAAAGTTTAAGTGCAGTGCGTTTGTCTTCCCCCTCTGACAGCAGTTAGAGTAATTACACAACATTGTCCTTGCATTTCTGGTGTGAAAAGTTATGGATTTTACCAACAGAATCATTCTTTACCGTCCCTATTTTTCGTCACCCCTCTGCTTGAAGTACCTAGCACAGAGATCCAGCACTAAAAGGTGGAGGTAGAAAGACTGCAGTCCATTGATTGGTCAGTAGAGAATCAACACTGTGCTCATGATGAGCTGTGGCTGGTCTACCCACTGTTTATATTGTGAGTTTTTCATACATTAGTAAACTATAAATATAAAATGAAGTAATGTTTTGCAGCAGCTGTAGACTGAGAAAAAATCATTTTAATCACTGGGCCAACTGCAACTTTTAAGGTTGAACATTTACTTGTAATTTAACTTAATGCATGAGTTGAAGACGTGAATCCATCAACACACCCTAAATTTCAATATAATTTCAACTTTGACCATTCCATCCGTTTTTATTGTCTCTCTTGGATGACATACACTTTCAGTAAAGTGGATCTTTAAGCTTATATGTATATTAATTGCAACCAGATTAGGTGAACTGCATATATTCTATCCTCACTTGGAGAAAAAAACATGGCAAAGCGTTGTTCCTGAGCGCTCCGGTAGCACTTAAACCCCGCTCTTGCCTGATGGAGTCAATGCACAAACCTGCTATTTTTTAAAATTCCACTGAGAGAGCCTTTCACTCCAGCCTGCTCTTTTTTGTTCAAAAATGTATCTACAGTCTGTGGATGATAAACGGGATGTAGATTTCACTCTCTCGTATGTAAATAAGGAAATACAGCACCAACAACCCCACCCACATGTAAAAGTACTGTCTGGAGTGGAAATGCTACACAGATCTAGGGTCTAGGTACCTGTCTGTAGGTGTTTTGGTTCCAAAGATACTATATTGAAAGCTTTTGATGGAATCACAGCTTTACAGTGTTCAAACAACTTTATCCTTTATAAATGGTATTGTCAATGTGTCTGTATCTTGGCAGAGCATTTGTAAAAATCCTACCTCCTGCAGGGATTTCCAGGCTGTCGACTGCAGCAGAAAGTCTGGGCAGAGAGGTGGCAGACTGCTGGCCTCTGCAGCCCTCCTCAGCCCTCTCGGACCCCAGACAGAACCTTTCTGCTTCCTCCCTTTGCGGAGGGAGAGTTTGGACCAGGGGATACACTCTCTTATCCATGACAGTCTCTTCTTCTCTGTGTGCTCTGGGAGGCACACAGGTAAAAAAACAGACACAGTGGAAGGCTTTGCTGCTTTATTTTTCTCAAAGTCCACAGTTTCACCTGCAGAGATCTGACTGATGTTTTCCTCTGGGTCATGTTGTTGTGGTCTGGGTTCTGTACCTGTGGGACTGATTGTAGACTCACTGTGTGAAGGAGCTGTGGTTGAGGAAGTCCAGGTGGGGCTGTCTTCTAGGTGTGAGGCGATGGTGTTTTCTGTTTCATCTGGATTGTTGTTCTTATTTTGACCCATCATGCTGTTATTTTGTCTTTTCTCTTGCAGCTCATCCACCACTCTTGTCTCCTTTTCCCTACCCCGAACCACTCTACGTTTGCTGTCCACCTTCTCTTTAAGTCTCACTCCTTCTGTCTTTCTGGTGACCTCTTTCTCGTTTTCTTCCACTTCTTCTTTCTTCAGTCCCCTCTCTGCCTCCTCTCTTTTACTCTCCTCTTCCTTTGCGTGCTTTTTCTCCACATCGTCCTGCTTCTTCTCTTTGTCCTCTGTTTGGCCCTCATGTTCCATCTTCCTGTTGTCCATATCATATCCTTTAAAGGCCTTCTTAGCGTCCTTGAGCGTTATTTCATCTTCTGATTTTCTGTAATCCTCATCGTCTTCTTGTCTCTTGTCCTCCTTCTGCCTTCTCACCTGTTGTTCCTCTTTTGTTTTCTTTTCATATTCCTTTTTCCTCCTCTCGTCCTCTTCAATGGGTCTTGGTTCTCCTTTCATTGTTCCATTTCCAGTTTCCTTTTCTCTCACCACTTCCTTCAACTCCTTCTTTTCCTCCATCTTTTTTCTTTCCTTCTCCCTCTTCCTTAGCCCCTTCTCCTCCTCGGCCCTCTCCTTAAGTGTTACTTCTTCATCTACATGTCCATGTTCTCTTCCTTCCGTCTTCCTCGTCTTTCTATCCTTCTTTTCCAGAGCCTCCTTCTCTCTCTGCTCTTTCCTCATCTCCTCCTGCTTCCTCTTCTCCTCAATCTCTTTAGTTATTTTCACCTCTTCCGCTATGCTCATATTTTCCTCTTCCTTCTTTTTTCTCTCCTCCTCCTCCTTCAAGCTCACTTCTATCTCAATCTTCCTCTTCTCCTTTTCCATCTTCTTCCTGGCATCTTCAAGCTGTTTTCTTTCATCCCCCCTTTTCAGCTCCTCTTCTTTCTTTAAACTCTTTAATTCCTCTTTCTTTTTCCTCTCTACTTCCTCCTTAATTTTGATTTCATCCTCCAGTCTCCTGTTCTCCAAATCTACCCTGCTTCTTTCTTCCTCTCTCTTCATGTTTTCCTCCCTCTCCATCTTCCTGTTTTTCTCTTCCTCTTCTTTAACTTTAATCTCTTTCTCTTTCTTCCTCCTCACCTCTTCCTCCATTCTTTTTCTCTCTGTCTCAATCTTAATTTTCTCCCCATCCCTTTTCCTCTTGTCGTTCTCATCCTTCATTCTTCTCTCCTCCTCTTTCCTCATCCTCTTTTCCTCTTCCTCTTTTTTAAGTTTCATTTCTTCTATCTTTCTTTTTTCCTCTTTCTTCCTCATCATCTCGTCCTCTATTCTTCTCTTCTCTGCCTCTATCTTAATTTTCTCCTCTTCCCCTCTCCTCTTGTCCTCCTCATCTTTAATTCTCTTCTGCTCCTCTTCTCTCTTCCTCCTTTCCTCCTCCTCTTTTTTAAGTTTAATTTCTTCTGTCCTTCTCTCCTCCTCTTTCTTCCTCCTCACTTTTTGCTCAGTTCTTTTCCTCTCTGCCTCCATCTTTGTTTTCTCCTCTTCCCTTCTCCTCTTGTCCTCTTCATCCTTTATCCTCTTCTGCTCCTCTTCTCTCATCCTTCTCTCCTCCACCACTCGTCTCTTTAAGTTGCTGATCAGTTCCTAATGGGCAAAAATAAAGCACGTTGTCCCAGTTCATTAGAAAAATTTAATTAATTTTAATTTTAAGTACATAAAACAATAAACATGTAAATTGCAAACAGTCAAAAGCCTAAAAACCTGAAGAGAAATACGGAACTATAAACACTGAATGTAGTTTATAATAATCTGGTATTTAAAGTCAATGGACCTCTGATTTGAGGAGTGGAACATCCCCCTAAAATAGCTCATGTTTTCTTCATACTCTCATTGTCATTGAAATAACAATGAATTCAGATAATTAACTTTGCTTAGGAGTGTCAGTGTTGAACTGAATAAATAACCAGGGACAGTTTCCACACCCAGTGGTGTTTCTCTAGGTTGAACATCTGGTGAAAACTGCAACAGGCCGATATCTGCATACCTGCTGAAGCAGCAGCTCCTGTTCAAGTTTCTCCTGAGCTCTCTTCCCCATCAATTCAAGTTCCCTCTGATGGAGCTGGATACAGAGAGCAGTAATATAGAAATAGTGATAGTGACATACATTATAACATTTTACAATTTTCTGTGCACATCATATTTGTCACATTGTCACATTGACTTGCCATCTGAGTGACTCACCTTTTCTGTCTCCATTATCTTCTTCAGCTCCTCCTGGAAGTCTCTTTCTATTTGTCTCCTTTGCTCTTCTCTTTTCATCTCCTCACAGTGTCGTTGCTCTCTCTCTGTCTCGTATTCCAATGCCAACTGCTTCTCGCTGTCCGTATACTCATCTGTGACAAGTACAAATTTTAAGTCCAGTAAGCAAGGAGGAAAATCATGCACTTGTGCCATTGTAGGTTTTAATCTAGCTCATTTTAAGCATGTCTTCTCTGTCACCCTTCAGGTCACACAATGCAGTGAAAAAACTTTCTTAAAGATAATGCAATCTCAAAACTTCAAATGAGTGCAGCACTTGGGCAATTCAGAAAGAATATACTGAATGTCATTCTTTCAAATTTCTTTAAAACTAAACTGGTGGTGCAGCAGCTATAGTCTGTTAACATGTTAAATCTGTAATTCTAGTCAGTGCATTTTCATCTGCTTAAAGACATATTTATAAACACAATGCCAAAAAGGTTCATTAGCATCATCAAAGTTTTAACCACTTCAGGAAATTATAAATTTAAGGCTTGCCTTTTTTAAAAATGTAATACTATAGTCTGTTCAAAATATGGTATTGTGTACGTCTTCACCATTACTGTACCACATTGCAGTCATTAGTGAGAACAAAAATAAGTCAACAGTGACCTCTTGTGGATAGCTGATATATTACCAATGATGTTTCAGTAAATTGTCAGACCTGCAAGGCCTCAACGGTGCAATAAAAAACAAACAGAGAGGAAGGAGTTGTAATTTAGTGTCAACGTCCATCACACCTGTGCAGTTAACTACAGTATTCGGCATGTCGTGCTAAGTTTGTTCACTTTGAATTCATATTGTGCTGTCACTCTGACATAAGATCATGCGTACCAAAACAATAATGTTCTTCATGAAATATTCTTTTTATAGTTTACAAGAGTTGCCCAAAAAGTCATACTTTCACCTGGGAAATATGCACACTAAAATGATTATTTAAAGATAACTAATATAATAATCTACTGTGTCTAAAATATAGCAGCAGCATATTTTTTTCAGTTTACAAAATTTCATTAGATTTAGTTTGAATATGAGACTTAGGTTTAAACAGTGCTGAAACAAGCATTTCCTCTTTAGTTTTCAAAACATATACCGTACCCTCACTGTTGGGACACACTGACACACTGAGAGTGAAAAGTGCTTCTGTCTCTGTGGGTGCAGGAAGAAGGAAGGTGTCAGTGGATGTGTTGTTCTCCTTGTTTTCTGTGTCACAAATGACCTGTATCAGGAAAAACATAACTTTAGAGTGTTTTGCCGTAACTTATGTTCTTTGGATGCATCACATAGTAAAGACTAGAGACTAGATTGTAAGGAGAGATGTTTACCCGGTCATTCCCTTTTATCACGTCCTTATCCAGTTCAAATGGCAAGTTCATCATGTCCTCTGTGTGATGTGATGCAGGGAACTCTGTGATGCATTTAAAAGAAAACACATCAACCATGGAAAACAGTCTTAGCCCTAACATAATTTGGAGATCTACCAAGAAATACAGAATAGTAAACTAAGATAATTATTAAAGTGGCCCAGTTAGTTTGGAAATTAAGCAACCATTTTCCCAACCTTAAGAGCTGATTCCATGCCCTTTTTGCTACAGAGAAGTAGTGCCTCTCTAAACATAATGTTGCATTGTGCTTATGCAATTTACCTTCAAATTCGTCAAGGATGAGCTTCTCACAAACTTCTGCTCTACTTTTAGAGGTTTCAAAGTAGCTGCGCAGAGATGGGGGAATATCTGAGTCCTGTTGACAGAAAGTTGGTTTGTTAGTTTGTTCTCAAAACAAAATCTGCATTTTATTGTTGATTTAATTTTAAGGTTAATGTTAAGTCTTGTAGGCTAAGTGTCCAAATGTGTATTTTTATCAAATTTGTGAAAACAAAGTGAAGCACCTTTTTAAGGTAATTTTCTTGTTTGTTTTGTATTTTACTTTTTTTCTCATTTATTATTATCGGGTAATTTTCTTAAAAATTTTGAGTAATTTGTTGCTAGTTTTTGGGCCATTTCTTGTTACGTTGCTTATTGCTTTCTTTCCACGTTTTCAAGGAAATCAAGCCAATTTGCTCGGGTATTAACGGGATAATTTTTGTCTTCCGGATTAATCTTATTGATTGTTTAGGGGTTCATTTATACATATACATACCAAAAATTTATAGCAAGCATGCAGCTACGACAGCTTCCGCGTGAGGAAGTTAGCTTTCAACTTTCACCTTTCACCTGTGACTTTTTGGCCCTCAGCCAGGTGAAACGCTGAATACCCAAATACTTGAACATAAAACATTTTTTTTAAACAAAAACATAAAGCATACCATGGAAATATGTTAAAAATAGCCTAAAAGCCGACGTTCAGCCCTGTGAGAGTTGACAGCAAGTAAGCTAGCTGTTATTAGCTACGTTTAGCTTGCTGTCAGTATCACCTGTTTAATTCACAGTTCATTAAATCATGTATTTGCAGCGTCTTGGCCTCACCAGGACGTTGACGTTACTCACCTCTTTTTCGTGAAAAGAAAAAGTCTCCTGTTCATCGTTTGTTTCATCTGAGATGACTTGATTGTTTGGCTCCACCATAATTGTGTCAAATATCTCATCCATTTTAAAACGTCAGCGACTCACTGGCATTTAACTTTTGGATTTACTTGCCACCATTCGTCGTCAAAAAGTTATCTTAAGTTGTTAGTTGTCGAAAATACCCATATTTGACGTTTATCTCAACTATATGTAGTTAAATACAACATGCTCTAACATACAACACAAGTCACATTCGCGTCTACAAGGTACTTGAATCTCTATGGCAACGCCACTGCCAAGTACGGAATCTCTCGAGGGACAAACCGTACAAAAGGCGAAACAAAAATTTAAGTGTTCTTGCAACGTATTTCAGCAAAATATTAACATTTATTTCAGTTACATTTTATTTAAACTTATGGATATTCTTTTTTACATGTTTTTAGTTCTTGCATTTGTACGTTAAAGTCATTAATGAAATAAAACTTTGCTATAGTTATATTTCGTGTTTATATGATATTCTACAATCAGTGTTGTTGAATTGTTCTCTGTTTTGTTGTTGGTTCATTATTGATTGGATGAGTGGAAAGGGAAATATTCAAGCTCTTTAGTTGTTCCCGGATCACGCCCAGGGGGAGAGAGGATCATAAAATGAAACCCGCTAAGATGAATCAAGATAATTCAAGTATAGGCAAAAGCATGGGTGGATTATGAGACAATGGATCCCTGGTCTCATTTATGCAAAGGGACCTACCATCTCTGCTGCATGGGAGAGACAGAAACTGTGTTTGATTTGCGTGTCCTTGTAGTTTTTATGCACCTTTTTAAGGCTTTGTTTCACTTTGGGGTTATTTTGTGACTCCTAGTGATAGTTTTGTGTTTCTTTGTGGTAATTTTGTGCCTTTTTTAGTCGTTTTGTGTCGTTTTGTAGTCTCTTTTCATGTCCTTGTTTTTGGGTCTTTTTGTGGTCATTTGGGTCTCTTTGAGATAATTCTGTGTTATCAAGGTAATTTTATGTATTTTTATGGTCTTTTTGTTGCTTTGTAATCGTTTTGTGTCTTCCTAGATACAGTTTATGTCTTTTTTCTTTGTGTTTATGTTCTTTTGACAGTTATTTTGCTCATCTCTGTGGTCATTTTGTGTCTCTTTGTAAAAAAAAAATGGCTCTTCCTAGTCTGCGTGTGTTCATTTGAGTGACTTTTGCTGTTTGAAACAGTTGGCCCCCCAGGTAGGCCCCCAGGTGCATTTAGTAATCCATCCATGGGTAAAAGCTACTAATATATTACCAACTGAAAAATACAATTGCAAAAGGCTACAAGGATTTCAACTGAAAATAATAAGGAGGGCTAATTAGCAAATTAGTTGTAAATAATACAAAGATTACAGGTGGACATCCTATACAGCCCAATTTATCAAACACAGTACCAGTTAGATCTTTACAAATGAAAAGATAGCCATTATTCTCCTACCAACATTATATAAATTTCCACACTTAGCCACTAGTGGCACATTTTTGGAATAATGAGCAACTTGAGAACAGTAAAGTCGTTTGGTTACAATGCTGCGTAGTGTAAATGAAATGTGGTGTCACTGACTTGTGTGGGCATTTTGGGCATCCAGCGAGAAGGGGTCAGTGAGCCTAAGACCTTGTAGGTGAATCACAGGACCAGAAGAACAAAAAACGTGTTCGACTGTGAACAATGCACACTTTTTCCATGGCATTTCTGATCACAAAGCCCAGTTCCTCTCTCCCGTGGTGAAGTCTCTCTTGCTGTACTCCTTCCCTTTGAGGAGATTCCAGTGGCCCACACAGGTTTTCCCATACACATTCCCCAGGGCTTTCTAAAATGAACCCAGTCTCCTTCCTCAAAGTTTCAAAGAAGAACAGCATGTTCTCCATCCCAAACTGTTTGCTCCGGAGACACACTAAGGCCTGTTCTCATCTCTCGTGACGCTCCAGGACGAAAACAAAACAACAGAATGGCGCCACATCAGACTAATTTTTTCCTTCAAAGGCTAAAACTGAATTCCACAACGACAATGAAAGGCACCACATCTACAACACTTATGTGGCCGACAAGGTCAACACCATCAGAATCTTCTCAGGTCCGGCACAGCAATGCTTTCATAAAGGTCATTACGGGTCAGAGCACAACTTCAGTTCTGAGGCTGTCGGGCAGAAACAGGACACTTTGGTGCTGCCCCCGTTGTTGGAGTCAAACTGCCTGTCCCTTATGTTTCATTAGGTCCTCTAAGAATCATTGACCAAGTTCAATTGCTCAAAAAGGCTCCATCAGCAAGCCTTGTCCACTCCGATTAGGGCCAGGCCCTTTGTCAGTGGGCAAGGTGTCCGTCGCTTTTGTCCAAGTGCACAAAACCCAGACAGCAGCCAGACAGGGCCAAGCTGCAGATTTATACAGCAGATTACGCCAGTCAATGGCGGCTCCGGCCCAAACGCAGCAGCGGTTTGGATAGTGGCCGTGTGTTTACACTGTCAAGGGTTTTCTGTTACTCGTCTGTAGCCATTATCTTGGCAGCCAATGGGCCTATCAAGCCTATCATTTCCATCTGGGGGCTTTGACGAAAGAAGGGATTGGAGGGAAAAATTACCACCATCCTAAACTGCCCTTTGACTTTCTCTTACTGGCCATTTTGAATGCACAGGTTTCAAGTCACAGCTTTCTCAAATATGAGATATTAAATATGCATCATATGATTTACAAAATTTTGCATGTGCTGTTGAAGTTAATTTGTCTGATGTGTAGACCTTTATTAATCCATTTACCGTATATAGACAACATGGATTTAACTCCTTCAGAGCCTTATTATGTTCCAAACACAAAAAGGCTGGGGTGGTATCACAGTATTACGGTACACCTATATCAGGGTATTTAGAAATCTCTAAGGTATGTTTTTCAATACAGTCACAAATACAGGTGCTCCTTTCTGTTAAATACATTGTATGGAGTGCACAGCACGCACCACCACAGCAAAGCCTCTGGTCTCTACTGGTGGAACAGGCAGCTGAGTTGAAAAACACTGCGACACCCAGTGGTGAAGGCAAAAGTTACAGGCCTGTAAAAAGCCAGCGTCCTACAACGGCAGTGAGAGAGACCGTAAGAATAATGGCATGTTTTTTCTATCTAACTTGGTGAATTAATGATTTACTTTGACCAAACCAGTGCTGGTGATTGCTGAAACAGTGAACTTACTAACTGGATGACTAGCGAGAGATTCAAATTATTTTGTTTCTGTCGAGTTTGAATGAGGCAATTGAGCCTCATCCATCCTCTGTGATCAAGAGAAAGTTAAACTCTTTACTCTAACTCTAACTTTTTGTGGGTTTCTATTGTGTATTTATTAGTCTTTGAAGCTTAAAGTAAATAGTGCACTCGTGGTCAGAGGTTAGCACCACACACTTATATCATTTACCCCTGTGAAATTTCAGTAAGATATGAACGTGTAAAATATTACATACCACCCATTCCTTTTGCAATGTATGAAGGCAGTGTCCTAATTAACTCGGTGCATTTGGGTGGAGTCAAATGACAGTAATCATAATTGTAGACATCCTAGAAAAGTTACATCCAGTGGAATGTAAAGGGGATAAATGGGTTGTCACAGGAAGCTAAAATGAAAATAACATCTAGAAATATCAATCAAAATACAAAATTGAAGACATATACACCATAAAACTGATGCAAAAAGAGCATAAGATTGGTGCATAAGATTTCACCAGAATGCAGAGAGTTAAGTGTTTGATACTCAAACCCCCCCGGCGCTGGAAAATGGATGATTCCTCTCAATGCACTGAGCCAGATTATAGGCTTCTGAGAGTAAGGCAACTTGTATGTAGACCTGATGGCAGTTAAAACATACGAGTGGCACGTGAGGAGGGGAATTTTTAAGCGAGATAATCCCATACAAATGCTTTTGTAAGCCTAATCACTCTCATGTTGCATTCTTGCAGTCATCTGCTGTCAAATCAAATTAATGCTTGTAAAACCAATATCTGACGTTCTTCATGAAGTCGCTAAGATTTACCTGCACAACATTGTCTCAAATTAGTGAAGTTCAACCAGTTCATCCTAACCGAGATTATTTCTCCTTCAGTGCCGATTCAACAGCAGTGAATCAGTCGGACTTGGACACAGATTTGGACTGCCTTTCAAAGTTATCATTATGCTGCCATTGTGACCTTAGTGCACCTAAATCTGCTTCAAATGACTATGGGATTACTGTAATCAGAATCCCCCATAACAAGCTGGGATAACGGGCTGGGAGTAGTTTGCTCCAGTGACTTACAGTAACACGTCCATAGTTTTTATTCATCACTGAGACACTTCTTTGCAGTTATTTGTTTTGTAAACTCTGTATTAAAAGTTTTACACATCATTTTTAAGATCTAATCTGCGCATTTGCACACATCTTCTTTAACAGTCACATGCTGAGAACAGCATTTCCCTACAGGGCTATCAATGGCAACATTGATAACCACGGGCAAAATGAAGTGTGAGCTCCTTTGTTAACTTCACGAAGGAACCGAAGACTGTATATGTATACAGAATATCTCAAACTGAACTCAATGAGCTGAGCCATAGTTTATGTGAATACACCCACTGTGTTGCACATAATGGCTCTCTGTAAACAAACTTGAGAACACTCACTGCTGGCTTTCTCCGAATAGTTAATGTGACACTTGCTTTTTGACAAAATATGCATAAAAGAGGAAAAATGACATGACATTACGTTGTTTTCCTTTCTAGATGAAGCTCTGATCACTACATGTAGTTTGTAGCATTAAGTTAATCTTTGTAAAAACAGGGGAACTATTGACTCTGAAACAGTGCAGCCATTCATAAGTGTGTGTCTGTTTACTTAGTATTTTCACACACTGTAACATGATGTATACCAAAACGTCAATTTGGTAAATTAGGTACTTGGTATGAAATACTGTCACATAAATATGCCAGTATTAAGCAAGACAGCGTGTGGGAATTTCCACTCTTATTAACTTCTGTATATTAACTTGACATCATCACTGCTAGATGGTTGCTCTTCTGCAACTAACAGCCTTATTTGTAGGTAGAACGTTATCTTAGTTTATGATAAAGGTTTCATATGTTCCAAATCCAGATAAATTTTTTGGGAGATTATATATAATATTTTGTAAATGAATATAATTCTACCCAATGTTGCTTGTTATTAATCAGGAAAACCATGATTGACACGTGTGTAATTCAGCCATTATGTTTCTTCAGGTTGATTCATATCACTGTAGATGCCCATTCTGTTAGCAACATAGGGCTCTGATTTCACTGACTGGTCATTAAATTTACTACATGTGATATAAAAGTAATTGCTACTCTGTTGCTGCTGCTACACAGCAGGGTGGGCAGAGAGCTGATCGCTAGTGATCTGCGCGTTGGAATTATTTTTATGCCAACTCTTTAAGAGCCAACATTGCGCATTACAGTGTAAAAAATGTTCAAATTTAGAGAAGAATAGAGACAGGACTGCTCACTGCATTGCTTTCCAAGGTGTGTGTCTGTTTGAGAGAGCAAGAGTAAGAGGGAAAGCAAGAGGGAGAGAGAGAGACAGAGAAAGAGAGAGAGGAAGAGCGGGTGGAAGGTGCAATATTGTACACAGTGTTTTTGTAAATTATTGATCATTCTCAACGCTGCTTTTTCACTCTTTGACACTGTACAGTGCAAGGAAGTGGAAATATATTTTAATAATTAATATGTGCCATTTTTTTTAATCAATGGCAACAAATATTGGATTAGAAAATACAATATTTACCTGAATTAATATGACTTCTATTATAAACCATATCCACTTCCGGTCTTCTATTCACATACAGATACAGAGAAAGCTAATTTTCTAGACTGAACAAATACAGAGACAGACATGGATCATTTTTGTGGGTGAAACAGATAAAGACAATGACATCTCAGCACAGCTCTATTTCATATACAGTGTTTGAGGTTTTTTCAATATGTTTTAAATGCAGTCTTGAAATTAAAGTATAGCTATAATGAAAGTTGGAGTGACCTGCATCTCTCTAAAGTACCTCAGGATGAAATTTTCAACATTCAAATCAGTGAAATTACTGTCTCATACTGACATCTGATAAGTCATTATGATTTCCAACATTCATTATGCTATCATGCATGGAAACACCCACCCACGTGGTGCGTAAGAGGGATAAAACAGACCATATAGAGAGCAGCTGGCCCAGGTCTGGTGTTGGAGCCGTGATGTACTCTGTTGGGTCCCATGACTTGTTCTTGGCCTCGTGTCAGGACAGTTCCTAGTGAGAGAGGAGAGGAGGCTTTGCTGCAGTTAATCCTCTCTTTGATAAAGCATCTCCACCTCCAGCCAGTGAGCACCAGAGGTGAGCCTGAGCCACATTACTGCCATTACGTTGTTGAAAATGAGCCAGGCGCATGTGGACTTGGAAGTCACTACATATCACATCGTGTCCTGGTGGCTGTAGAGCTTGGCAACAATTTAGTATCATAGTTTATTGCTTCTCTGTCATGCAGTAAAATTTTCATACAAAAGATATATGGCTCGCACTTCATGTCCTAATGACTGGGTCCAAATTAAATTTACCCAGATCTGTCAGAGAGTGGGAACTGAAAATTATAAGAAACTGGTATAATTTTTGCAATATAACAGAACTTTGTCCTGTTAAACAACGTGATTTGAGTATAATATATTAACTTTGCCCTGCGAACCAGTCAGTGCATACAATTAAAGGGACAGTCCACCCCCAAATCAAAAATACACAAAAACGCATATATTTCCTCCTGACTGTTACGCTGTTTATCAATCGAGATTGTTTTGGTGTGAGTTATCGAGTGTTGGCAGTTAGATGGCACTCAGTTGGTGGTTCTGTGAAACACCATTTTACTGGCCTCAGTGCTTGCATGATTGGCAGTTAGTTTTAACATCATTGGTCCACAGTGTGACATAAGAGCACAGGGACACATGTCTTAGCAGCAGTAGATCAGTAACCACCAGAACATGACCTGTGCCAGGATTAGTGCCCAACAGTTGCACTAACTGTATGGTACATGAGGTGGCAGGATGTTACCTGCAGCTCTTTGATCAGGTGTTTCACAAAAGAAAAGGAAACGCTTGGAAGCAAAGGCCACAAAAATACCCTTTGGTGAGAGAAAACCCATCCTTGAGTAACCCACAGGACACTCTGACTCAGAAAAGACACAACATGGTGGAAGCAGATAGCATTTATCACTATCTGGTGTTCCCATTCTTATTTCACCCATCCAAACTCCGGTCTTAAGCACTTCTCATGGCCTCGCAGCCTCACTTTGACCCTCATCTTCACCAGAAAAAAAGCACAAAACTGAATCAAGGCTGTTAGTGTGAATGTCACCGCAGCCTCACCGCTGACTGTTTTCTTTTGTTTTATCAGAGCTGGTTTGAGCTGCACTTTGCCTATCAAGCTTTTTCTGTTTTTCAAAGCAGCTCCCAGACAGCACAAGAAATACACATTGTTTCCCCTGGGTGAAAACAGAGCTTTTCAAGACAATAGCATGCAGTCAAGGTCTGTAAGTTAAAGAGTCTAAGATGTTATAAATAGCTAATCAAAATAAAGTTACATCATAGGATTGGATAACAGTTGCAGGATGTTACCTATGTGAGAGTAAATACTGTCTAGTATCAAGAGTAGGGGAGAACAGGGTTGGTTGACACACTTTGTAGTTTAATTTGAATCCCAAAAAACAGTGTTGAAAGGGTACAAAATGTACCCTTTCAATGTGTAATGGTAGCGTAAAGTGCCAGGTCAGGATGGAGTGACCTTACTCTCCTTAAGCTTGTTCTGTTCAAAATATATGGACTGTTAAATACATATTCTGACAACCATCCCCATCATGGGGTTTATTAACTTTTTCATATGTAAAATTATTCATATTTCAAATACAAATTTAATTTTTGGTTGCCTGCTATGAGTGATCAAATCAACTGCTTTTTCAGTCCATTAAATACATTTTGCTGCAATATAACCACTGAAGTGGTGGTGTCAGGATGTTACATTGAGAGCACTGCAAAAGCGGCAGTATTTGGCAACTTATAGAGATAGTTGTATAGTTACTTGGTAACCTTTGACAACATAGGGGTAATTTTGGAGTATACAGTTGGTGATGTTGTTGAACTGTATTGCACTAAAGAGAAATGTTACCGGCCTTGGAATATAAATGGGGTGAAAAAATAGTAATAACAAACACTTATAAGTTTAACATAATACAATTAAACGGAACCACAAACTGCAGCACCAAAATTTACCATAATCAGCACAGCAAAGCAGTCTCAACAAAAACTAAACATTATAACCTTCATAAAGGCAGGGTTTACTGCAGGACTTTTGCATGAGCCTTCATGGGTTTTAGGCATCCAATAAACTGGAAACTGAATGTTTTATTTTCTTAATATCCACATTAACACAATAACAATTTCCTCCATGGAAATATGTGGATGACAGATGTTTCCTCAGAATTATTTTTTCCAAAGGCGCAGGTGTGAAGAATCAGGTGCAGCATCAAATCCCTGATTCATCCTTTCATGCCAGCTCTAATTGAGTCCCATTGGCTGACAGTGAAAACCAATATGCCTTAACTTTCCATCAGAGGTCTGGCAGGGGTAAACTTGTGACGGCCGGATGGCGTCATGTTACTAAAGTCAGGGTCAGTTCATGAAGAATTCAACAGGTAGGCAAGGTAAGCCGCCATCTGTGACCGGCTCCGTGTTTACCATCGCAAAATCAAAACAGCAGCACAGAGTGCAGAACGGCAGGTACTTAGCAGTCAAAATAAAAATCAATCGTTCGTTTCATTCCTTTTTCAAAACAAGGGCCAAAAAAGTTATATTGGTTATCGTTCAAAACAAACATCCACTTCACAATGTGGAGAAATATTTCGGTTTATGAGACACAAAATGAGGAAATGAGAAAAATAACATTTCTACTTGCCATCACTTGCTTCTCTTTTTTTTTAATATGTAACATTAGGTTCTTATGCCACAGTGTGCACTCATGTAATGCACAAGCTCCATCTGAGACAGCTGTTTTGTAGATGGTTGGAAAAGAACTGCTAATTAATAATTGTAATAAAGAAAATGAGGAGGCCATACTGGAGATGAGTCAGAGAAACGGTCACATTGTAGTGAGGGTAACAAAGGACTCATTAAAACGTTTAAATGAATATATCAAGACAATTAATTTGAGATGTGGAGACAATGAAATCCATATGATTCGCATTCTTGTCATAAAGAGGGTCATTCAGAATGAGTCTGTGCTGTTTGGAATGTCCCTTCTGTCTGTGGGGACAAATGGACACAAACCATGCATAGCGTTAGTCACTCTTAGATCTTTTCCTCTGGCCATTTTGATGTAAAATCATCATTAATTCAGCATTTTGATTCAGGTCACAGATGATAACATCATAAATGTTATTGCTTAATATTGGCTGATTTTTTAGTCTGGCAGTCCACTGCTGCCACATGAACATAACATATAGTCTGATCAGTAATCCCATAAATAAATTTACCCCAGACAATCCTCAAGGTCCTTCCAGTGAAGTGATCTTATCCAACTTCACACATGGCTGTCATGCAACACGCCACACAGTCTGTCTCATGAGCATAGTCAGCTTATCATACTCCATGAAGAAGGGCGTATTCTTCTGGACAGACAGTGACATATCACTTCCTCGAAAAATGAGCTGATTCATATACAGACACAGAAACATACGTCATCTTATTACCAGGAAAATCACTTACATAATACATGCTTGTCGTATTATCATAGCAACTATTATCAAATCTGTAAGAGTGTAACCCTCAGAAAACTAAAACAAGAGACATTTAAACTCACTGATTTGAAGTATTACATCAGTAAATGTAAATTTCATTTGGTTGGTCTACTGATGACAGAAACACAGTAAAAAAGAAAGAGATTATGAGCCCAACCATTAAGTTGAGATCATCAGATTTAGTCCTGGAAATAAACTTCTGGCATGCTTTCGTACTGCATACTGCAAAGCGAACAGTTAGAAATAAGTGGTGGAGCTCTGGTGAGACCTACACAAACATTTTTACTCCTTTCTGTGTTTTAAAACCTTAAACTGTCTCATTCTTTCAGCCTCAAAACAATAGCTTGACAAGAAGTTTTAAATATAAGTCAGAAACAAAAAACTACTTCATTGTGTTCATACCTCTGTTACTCAATGCAAACAGTAAAAGAAAAAGCGACAAACACCATGCATATACTCCATCGATTCAGCCACCAGAAGAAAATGTTGGTTGTGTACATTTCTGCAGACCACAAATGCATGACATTTGCGCACTTTTTACATAAAATATTTACATAAGGTGAAAGAATATATGTATAGGGAGGAGATAGAGAGGATGATGGATGGTGCTGACAATTCAGTTGTGTTTTAGTGTGTCATTGCTGTGTTTCCATCAACTATTTGGGCTCCAAATGTGGGTGTCCTAACCATGTGTTAGCTACAGTGTTGTCAAAACATAAAGTTTCAACGTATCTGCTACATAGTAACGTGTAAATGTATCAGTGGTTTGCAGAAATGTACAATGCAAACAGTTTTTCTGGCAGTTAGGTTGACTCCACATTCGAAAACAGATTCAAATTGACTTTGAGTATTCCTTGCAAAGGCTTTTTTTGCTAATTTTCAGAGGTTAACCACAACCATCCCTCTTTACTTGCAGCTTTCATCATCAGACATCAGCACACTGTTATCACCTTTCTTATCAGTGACAGTTATTAACTATTTTTGTCTGCAGAACATTGAGCCCCAGCTGATACTGTTAATTTCTTGCAGATTAGACTACAGTAGTTTAGATACAGCAGTGGATTTCAGAACAATCATATAAAATATAATCAGCATAATCATCATCATTTGCTAAATTTTACAGGGTATAACCTTTCATATGCAGTTCAAGTAAGAGATAACAGGAAATAAACTGGGAGAAAGAGATGGAGAATGACATGCAACAAAGGTCCCGGCCAGTTGGGAACCAGGTACGTTAAACGATATGAAATGGTTCTTCACTGGCTGCACAGATTGAGCTGTAAACTGTTCTCTGCCTCTGAAGCCACTCTGCCATCGAGAAATGTTCATAATCATCCAGAGCCGCTACTATCCTATTAGCTAAAGCTGCTGGCTGCTCTTTTCAGCCGCTGCTTTATGACTTGACAAAATCCCTGATCACAAAAACCCTGAATAACTCACAATCACCATAATACATAATGCCATAAATCCTCTGCATCCAACTCCCAGTGGGTCACCAGCTTTGTTGTTCAGCCTCAGCTGCCGATTGATTTCTGTGTGACTCGTCCACTTTAATGAATATACAGAGAGGACAGCCTGCCAGGTGTTCAATTAGCAGCACAGTTACCAGTTATAGGTTTTGGGCTGGTGTAGAAAGTCTCTATTGTGACATTAAGCTACAGACAGGAGCGCACCATCAGGAGAGGCAAACAAGGCAAATGTTTGCCCCCCCCCCCAAAAAAGTGAAAAAAGTGCCCTAATGGGAACTCATATTAGCACATTTTGCAAAAACAACTATAAACCCCCTTAAACTTCACACGAGGGCACTATACAGTGCACCACCACCTCCCCCAAAACATCCTAGATGGGTCTCCTTTGAGTCCGACAGCTGAATACCTTAAGCGCCTCTTCTTCTAAATCACAGCCTCAGTGATGGCTGATCTTGAGTCTCCCAAGGCTAGCTATGGATACCATATCCTCAAAAAAGACAAGAAAAAGGGAATTTAATAGTGCATGAACGGATTTGTTTTCTTTCTTTGTACCAAATATTCATAAATAGCCCTCTGCAGAGTAAGCCATCTTGTGATTAAACATATTATTATATGCTTTTTTGGACTTATTGATAATGTTTAGGCTAATTTAGACTCAGTAGGCTGTGTTACCTTCATTATAAGTCTCAAATATTTTTTGCAGCTTCAGACACATTTTTTAGCTCTTTTGATAGTACAGGCTGCTGACCTCTGCTCCTCCGCCAACATCCTCTTTCATTTCCCTTTTCCCTCTTTCATTTCCCTTTTCCTTGCCTCATTTCACTGAAATGTATTTTTTTCCTTCTCTGTCATACAAAAGTGGATTGTAGTAAATGGAGTCAGAATGTATTAGCCTTTCAATTGTAACAAGCAATTAATGTAAATGTGGTGATTAAGAAGTAGGTATATGGATGTTTTTAGCCATCTAGCTGCATGACTCTGGGGACAGGGCACTGTTGGTCAGTCTGTCGGTTCTTCTCTTTAGTCCAGACTGAAATATCTAAACAACTTTTGGATTGCCTTGAAAATCCAAAAATGTGTCAGATACAGACACAATTCACCCTTTAGCATGGATATAAGATGCACTGCGTTTTCAACCAACTCTAAAGCAAACCCAGCAAAGACATTAGTAGATTTTCAGGACAGCAGATGAAGTGCAGAGAGCACGAAAGTCCCACTTAGGGGAATGGGTCCAACAAGCACAGAACTTTGACCCAAGAGACCAGTGTTTGTGTCTCATGTAAAACTAAAAGTCAACATAGAGTTATTTTGCCATGTCAGTTGTTAGTCACAAGAGTCAACCAATGTAACTAGTGTCCATTAGGATCTTTTCTAACACTAACCAAGTAAATTTGTTGCCTAAACCTGACTGCTCATCCCTTGCTTAAAATATACTAACAAAAGGCTACTGCAGGGGATTCTACCCAAACATCAATATACGTAGTAGGAGTAGGAGCGCCGAGTAGCTCAATTGGTAGAGTGGGTGCCCCCTGCACAGAGGCTATGTCCTTGCTGCAGCGGCCGTGGGTTTGATTCCGGTCTTGTGCTGCGTGACATCCCCCCTCTCTCCCTCTTTCATGCTTCAGCCGTCCTGTCCATTAAAGGCTAAAAGCCCCAAAAAATAATCTTTAAAAAAATATGATGAGTGAGTGCGATCATGTTGAACATTCATGGACAAATCTAAAGGCCCAACCACACCACACCCACATCAAGGCACCAACGAAAGCTGACCGTTACATCACCTCAAATTACCTGTGACTGGGACAAAAAGTTGCACATGAACACAAAGACAAAGACTGCAAATGAAGGCCAACCAGCATATATGTTCTTCACCTGGGTGAGAGGAAATAACTATCTATACCAGCAGACAGCGGCCGTTTGTATTCATTATTCAAAAAGGTATAACAGAAGACTGTCATGATGCTGGTTAGCCAGTTAGCACATTGATGACACAATCCAATATTGAAAGAACAAAGCTTGTTAATTGTGCGCCAGTAAACAAAAACACAAACCATCAGGAAACGTTTCTGCTGAAAAGCTCAGTGGCTAAAGAGAAATAATCTCACCTTATATGACAGGTTTGTTTCGATCTCACACCCTTTTGACTTTAGTTATTTGTTTACTTTCCTAACTTCCATATTTCTTCTCGTGTGCAGAGCTGAACTGCCAATGAGCGTGATTTCATTCACTGCTGGGCTTCGCCATCACGAACGCTCACTCAACATGCTGAATTGGCTTAAAAGAAGCAGACAAGGGCCAACATGGGCCAATGGTGCGGGACACACTGCAGCCGCTACGGTGTAACTGACTTTAATGAACCCCTGACTTTTCCTCTTGTGCCATCATCAGGTCAATGTTTTTATATGCCCAGTACTTCAATTTATGATCAAATACCTACAAGACTAATGGCATTCCCTAAGTTGTACTTTATATTGAGTGCCAGTTGGCAAATGTCAATATGCTAAACTAAGATGGCGATAAAGTGTACATTATACCTTCTAAACAGCAGCATGTTAGCATTCTGATTGTTAGCATATTTGGCTTCAGACTCTTATCTTCTTATCTCTTATACATCTCATACAGGTTGTCTAAACACATGTCACCACTGCACACACACACACACACCTACTGCTGATACTATATGACACATATTCCAAGGAGCTTACCACAGAGCGTGACCTGCTAAAACACACTCTGAAAGAGGCAAAGGGCATGGAAAACTACATTTTTACGGTGTTTCTGGTTTTCAACATTAATCCACAGTGCTGCTCCCTGAACAGATGGCGATTATGCAATAATAATACCTCTCTCTGTTTTGATTGGGTGATGGCATGTACCTAAATCTTTCATAAGTAAACAAGCAGCATCAGCCAAACAACATACATATGCATGGATAGAAATGAACATGAGCACTGGTTTTCTATCACTGCTCTCAGGGTTGGTGTGCTGCCCTGCTGATGAGATGGAGGCTATTAGCAGCAATCAATAAGTGCATGACTGAGGCTGGTCTCCCTGAGCTCCTGTACGGAGGAGAAAAATGCATCAAGCAATAAATATCCTGGACATTTTGTACAGTGAGGACAACGGGCTGTGTTCATGTCAGGAGTGCGGAGATATAACGACACAGTCTCAGAGGTACTCCTCATCCTTCAACAGAGGAGAGTTATAAAGAGCAGTGATAAGAGCTATGAACTGGAAGTAATAGGATTTGTGTGAGCATCAAATACACACTCTCACACGCACATTTTGGCCCTGAATAGACCTCCTGACAACTTCTGTGAGAGTTCTATGATGTTGTCCTCAAAGCACCTGAAACACTGTGGGTGGAGATCATAACAGACTCTGGGGCAACTCAGGACAGAAACATGAGTGGGTTTGGTCTCTTCTGACTACACTTGACTTACACCTCAATAATTAGACCAGAAAAAAAGTTCAGGTTTCCAGAGGAAAAAAAGAAGGAATGGTTAATCTGCTCCTCAATGGAAATTGGATTCATCAAAATAAGCAACAAAAGGTTATCCGATTCTCTTATTTTCTGGGAAATCATGCCCTCGTTATTCTACTCGGAAAACATCACTATTTCCGTTACAAAAATTACAGAACAGGCCCAGGTAAAGTATCAAAGGGGTCCCTGGCCTTCAAATGTGCAAAGGGTCACTCAGTTTAATACATAGCTACCAGGTACAAGAGATACAAAGGAACTGCAAAGAAACACAAACTAACTACAAAAATGTGCAAAACAACCAAAAAGGACACAAAGCAACCACAAGGAGATACATGACTACAAAGTGACACAAATAAAACAAAACAGACATCAAATTTAACAACCAAATATGCAAAATTGAGTCAGAGGCACAAAATTACATCAAAGACACAAAATGGATGCAAGGAGACACAAAGTGGCAGGCTAATTACCACACAGTGACAAAAAACAACCAAAGGGAGACACAAAATCACCTCAAAGAGAAACAAAACAAGACACAAAACAAACAAAAAGATGCTCAATTAACTCAAAAGAGAAACAAAACAACCAAAATGAGACACCAAATGACCGCAAGGAGTAAGAAAACCACAAACAGATGCCCAACAAGTACAAAGAGAGGCAAAACCACCATGGTCTGTGTGTCTTGTTTTATACTAGTTTAAGCTATTGCCTTCTTTTGGTAACCAATAACATTTTACAGAGATAAAATGTCTGCGGCTTCCTATTACTTTGCAACATGTTGCTGTTATTAAGGATTTTCAGTTAATGCAAAGAACTAGCAAGAAACTACACTGCGCATCACACCCACTCCAGCACCACCAGTGGACCATAGACCTTTACAAGGGGCCCCCCATGTTCTTGGGCCTGGGTTCAGCTGTACCCTTTGACCCCCGCCCCCTGGCAGCAGGCCTGTGGTTTGCTCCCACATAGGTCCTGGTAGCCCAGGAGCCCATTGTCTCATAATCTGCCCTAACCTTAAAAATTAGGTTGTTTTCGTTGGCAAACTTTTCACTCCCCAAAGAAGAAAACTAATGGTTCAGATTACAGAGTAACAGAGTACTGTTACAAAATCTAGTAGGTGGGAGAACTTATTCCCTAACGTTCACACGAAAAGTAGGTCATCTAAGTTGTGCTCATTTTAACAGAGAGAATTTGGATTCATAGTCCCACTATTGATTCTATCATACTGTTTGTTTTTAATATAATATCAGTCTTTATAATGTCCACACTGCAAGATGAAAGTAGTTAAATCATTGATTCTACAAGCACTGAAACTATGTCTTTGATACTCTATAGTAATTTGTGTTTAATATTACTTTTAATGCTATAATGTTTCAACGAAGTGCCAGCTGCAGTGCTGAAGGAACAGTCAGAGGCGTTACTATAAGTAATAATTCCATGTTTTAAAATATCTCAATATAAGTAAAGGTGCAGAATAATTATCAAAAAAATGCACTTAAAGCATCAAAGTTGAAGTTATTGCTATATTAATAAATAAGATAATATTATTAAGCTATTGATGTAGTAAATACATGTAGGCTGGGCCTAAGTACAAATTACCTCAGAGAAGTAGTAAAGTATAAGTACCAAAGTACAATATATACAATACAATAGTATAATACCATATAGAGCACATAAACATAAACAATACACTTTAGATATTAAAGTGCCTCATAATTTCCCTGATGTTATTTTATAAAATACAAATGGTATAAGGGGCAAGTGGTCTGCCACCTGTGTTCTTTTTTTTAACTATTTATAGATAACTTTTTGGGCCTATAAGATATTTTAGTTATTACGAGTGTTTTTTTTTTAATTGTATATTGTTTAATCTATGTATATGTAGGCTATATCAGTGTAGTATATGTGCTGCATCGCCCTCTGAGAACAAAATTTGCATTGTATGAATCGTCTTTTTTCATTTCAACACAATGCAATTGTTAAAGTAAGGAGAATATTTTATATCTAATTTAATGTCAGATTTTTCACTGACACAAATGTCCACTGCATTACCTAAATATATTTGACATTAACTGTATGGTCTAAGAATAAATTCATGTTTCTTTCTTTCTTTCTTTCTTATGGATTTAGAAAAAAAAGGATTTCCGTCTCCTCTGGGCTGTATGTTAATTTCAACCTCTTTTTTTTTTTTTTTTTTTAATCTCAATATCCACGTTGCGCCGGCGCATTACGCGGAAAACCTCGACCTTGACCAAAACCTCTATTATTACACAAAAGTCCTAAATACAGTCTGTATTCCGGTATGAAAATACATTACGGAGATAAATCTGTGTAATGTACGATTGTATGAATATCCAGTAAAGGAAACGAGCGTTTATAAACAGAGGCACACTGCATTCATCCACGAGCCAGCACCTTTCGGTGTAGTAGTGGCGCGTACCAAGTAGCTAGAACAACAGGGGGGGGTTGGAGAAAACAAAAACACAAATCTGACTTTAAATATTACTTATTTCATCACGTATAATATGCGATGTCATAAAGCTGTGATATAAATCTACACGGAGTGTGATATGTTGCGAATAAAGCGCGTAAAAATGGTCCGCGATAGGTGCGTTGGAGGCGGAACCCCCTCTCTGAGCGCGCCGTGTTTCTGGCTGAAAGCTAGAGGAGTCACGGCAGCGAGGACAGCGGCAGCACTCACCGGCAGGACTGCTTAACATAGAAGAGCATATAACACAAGTGAATATGTCTCCTCCGTGCATGTGCTCTCACAATTTCATTCCTTGAGACGCGCCATTTCAGAAAAGGACGACTGTTATTCCACACTGGTGAGTAGCCACCACAGCATCCTCCATTTATTAGGCTAATGATAGAGGCATGGCACAATGTGAGTGTGTGTGTGTGTGTGTGTGTGAGGATGACTGAGGTACCAGTGCATGATGAAACACTCCACATGGATGTCATGAAGGCTGGGCGGGAGTAAGGACATTAATTTATGCGCATTCTCTACAGAACAAATTGTGCCTGGGTGAAACAACGAGCCACATGGCACCGGTGTGACTTGTGTGGTTGATTATTTATTTGTATCCCTTTCTCCATCCGCATTTTTCTCTACTGTCGGCCTTATTGACTCGTCATCCCTGAGTCATGTGCAGACAGACAAAAAAAATACCCTTTCTATTTTATGCGCTCTCCAGCCTAAAACATTAATTTTAATGCAGTAATTGCTACTTCTTATTCCCGCCTCTATAATAACTGCAATGAAGGTTACTCAGCATCCCTTTTGGCTGCTTTGTTGCGTTATCTGGATTATGAAACGACGGCCTTTGCCTCATACAAACCAGGCTAATCTGGAAGCGGTAAAGGAAATCTATTAATCACTTAATCCGCTGCTTGGTGAAAGGGGGGAGACATTTTTTTTTTTTGCAACATCGTCGCGTTGAATTTTACGCGCCTGTGATGCGTTTTTATGGAAATATTTAAGGTTAAAAAACGCATAAAAATGAAAAACAAGACGCTATGGGATGCTGATTTAAGAGACAGTGATGTTGCGCACCTTAACCCGCCGCAGGGCGCATATTTGTCCACACCCTTGAATCTTTTCCAATGCTATTTATAGTGAAGTTTATACCGCAGGTGAATAAATGATGATTGCATATTTTACAGGATAAAATTAGACATGTAAACCCCCATCTATCCTCCACCCTTTTTGTGTGGGAGCCGGCGCATGTCTGCTCACGTTTCTTTTTGTATTTTGGAAGTTGATACCCTTCTATTTTTGAGGGCTTTCCCATCAAATCCCAGAGAGCTGCGGAGAAAAGGAGTGTTTGGGTTCCTATGCAAATGGACTCCTCCCTTCAATTATTCAGGAGGCTGGAAACGTGATCGTCTCCGTACCTCGACCTGTCACTGTCCCATGTCAGAGTCTACAACCAGTGCCCCCTGGTCTTATTTTATTTTTTTCTCTTCAGAACAATGACTTGTAATAAAATGATCCCCATTAATTGATTGTGCTGCTCCAGCCAGCCATGTGATTTCCATGTGAGTAATGACTCCGCATCCCCCGGATAAAGCAATAATTCTCTGTATGGACTTTTCCCCACTCAGATTGGGTGTTAAATCTTTTCTTTGAAGCAAAATTATTATTCAAATCATACTGAAAATCTTTCCACAGTTTGGGTTGTTAAATTTAGATTTTAAAAGTTGTTAAATTACTGTCTTTTTCATCTGTCTTGTGTGTAGTGGTGGAAAAAGAAGCCAAATCCTTAACTTCAGTAAAAGTGCCACTACCACATTGTGAAAAATACACTGTTACAAGTAATGGTTCTGCAATAAATTTGTTACTTAAAGTGATAGTTCTGATTTTTTGAAGTGGGGTTGTATGGGGTCTTCATCCTTAGATAGTATATTACATACAGTTAATGTCAGTTGGCACATGCCCAGTTTGGAGAAGTCTGACATGGAAGCTAAGCAGCTATCTACTAATGTGGAGGGGACTCAGAAACAAATTGTCCCATAGAAATATACATTTAAATGTGCACCATATTTAGAATATTTTTATAACTTTATCTTAAAGTCAGACTGATTTCAAACAAGAAAATAAAGATGTATCACTCTTGTCAAGGCCAGACTCCATTGAGAAAAACAGTGATTTAGCATTACTGAACACAGGAGTAGCTGGTCTACTGCTGCCTCCACCAGTCAGTGTTATTTTATGACAAAGGTATTTTAAAGGGTTAAGTTTGATTTGCCAAAGTCACACAACTACACACATTAACTAGCTGATCAAGGCAGCAGAAACCAGCAGCTCCAGTGTGCAGAGAGCTAAAATTACTGTTTTTATCAGTGGAGTCTGGTGGCTTTAATGAAAGCATAGATGATGACCTAAAGCTGTTAACTGCTTCCCTGTCAGAACAGGCTGAAGGAAAAGTAAAGTGGTGACATATTCACGATATATCATATGCTTACTGATACTGATTTTTTTTTTAAGGTGAGATTTATTTAGGTGGTTAAAACATGTCTCGTTGCTGACCCCTCTGCAGCAGTTGATTGCATATCTTCTGTGTTGGTTGGTAAAGTAACAACAGCTATCAGATAAATGCAGTGAAGTAAAATGTACAATATTTTCCTCTAAAATGTTGTGAAAGTTTGTAGAAAGTGCCATGAAAAGACAAGATTCGTGTAAGTCCAAGTACCCTAAATTTGTACCTAAGTACAGTACTTAAGTTAATGTACTTACATTCCTCCACTGCTTGTGTTAAGTTTGAGGTCTTAAAATCAAGGTTTACAAAGAGTCAATTCTTGTCCTCATTTGCTAAAGTTAACATGTTTTGGTTATTCAAAGTTAATTCTGGCTAAAAACCAGTCAGACTACAATTTATGAATGAAAATTAGAGACTGAATGTGAAGACACAGAACTCAAACTAAACTGATGACTAGACTCTCAGTAGCAACTCAAATGTGTTTTCTTAGTGACAAAGTATTGATGCAACCTCTCTCAGAAATTTCACTTTTTTTTGCTGCTTACTCACTGCAATGTTTCCTCTCCTGCCCTGCAGACATTTGGTGATAATGAAGACATAGGCTAAACCACTTCCTCATCACTCAACCTTCACAAACTGTCTCAAACCACGTGGGCGCTTGAACTCAAACACCTTCAAACTTGCAGCTTTGCACAGTCAAAGTTTAAAATAGTGACTTTTTCCCAGCCGCCGGCCCTGCCCTTCCAACCTGCCAACTACTAAAGACGTTCCACCCCTCGCCCTTGTTTGCTTTATCAAATGCCCAAAAACAGCAAGGCCGTCAAGAGAGAGCTTGACGACGATGTCACAGAGTCTGTCAAAGACCTGCTTTCCAACGAGGACGCCTGTGACGATTCCTTCAAGAAGACCTCGCTGATCGTCAACAACCATGAAGGGGAAGGGAAAGAGTGCGATGTGGAGGAAGGGGGCTCAGACGGAGAGGAAGAGGAACGCCCGGCCTGGAACAGCAAGCTCCAATACATCCTGGCCCAGGTTGGCTTCTCTGTAGGCCTGGGCAACGTCTGGAGGTTCCCCTACCTGTGTCAGAAGAACGGAGGGGGTGAGTTACTGTCAGCAGCCCTTGATTCACTGTGGCTGACTAACATACACAGTAAGAGGGGGCAATATGGAAAAACATAACTGTGATGATAATCTTAATAAATTGTTCCAACATTATTCACTAACTTTAAAAAAGTATCATTAAAAAAAAACTGTTCACAAATATATGAAATTTCTGAATGAACCGAACAAACTTTCTACAAAGGATGTTCTTCACAATTGCACCTCAGTATGACTCAACTGTGTACGACTCAAAGAACAATTCTGGTTACTACAATGTGGGTCTTATTTTCGTAGTCGCCACTCATCATTTGAATCATTTTACTCACCAGATTAGTTGCTGAAATCTGGGAATGGGACAAAATATGCATTAAGATGATAAAACAGGTTTTAAATAAGGCAACAGATTTGCCAAATTTCATTAGGCGGTAAAACAGAAAGTGAGAACACCCAAACTTTTAGTAAAAATGACTCAATGCACAGAAAAACTGTGCAACTACGGTAAAGAGATTGAGTCAAAGATGCATCAGGATATTCTGTAAACTGTATTGACTACACTGACTACTTGAGTTTCTTGCCCAGTTTGACTTCTTTAAAGCAACATTGTCAGATTTTAGGAATTAACTTGGTGAATACAATGTTATTACCAATAGAAACCCCAGCCAAAACTATGACACTACGATTCAGGTAAAGCGGAGTATCCTTAAAAGTGAGTACAGCAGTAGAAGAAACTTCATTTAGGCCACTAAATCAACATTAGAATGAACCTGCAGGGGGCTCGATGGAAATGTTTGGCTACCATTTTTAGGAGTTGGCAACCAATTCTTAACAAATAAAAAACAGGCACAGCAAACCTGTATCTCAGACTAGGCGCATTTTAAATATTTGATGCATTAGTGATATTTAAATATTGCTGCTACAGTCAGAACAGGGACCAGACCAGGCTCTGTGCTGGTGTGTTTACTTGTGTGAGAACATTATACTATTTGACTGTGGGATGAAAAGCTGGACTAACCTGTCATTATAGACATTCCTTTATGATACATTTTCATTATTAAGCTGACATATAACTGCATAGTATCCAGAGTCTGAAATTAGCACCTGCCACCAGTCAAATGCAGGTGAATCGTTGGCAGTGGGAGGTAAAATCATCATGCAATCTGCCACTTTTGCGGACAGAGAAAACAGAAAGAATACAGAAAGACACAATTAGTAAGAAAGCTTATGATTGGGCAGAGCTACACATTTGAAAGTCACTTACATCTGTTTTGGAAAAGAAACATTATAAGTCATAGAAACTTTCATGTTTTGTCTGTCGCAGTTTACTGAATTCTAACCGACAACCATCAATAAAAAGACCTGAAGTCACATACATACCCACTCAGTCGTTACTGTACCAACTTGAGGTTTAGCTCAGTGCTGTTATACAAGTTTTGCAAGTGTGTGGTTGAGAGAGAGAAAGAAAGAGAGAGAGAGAGAGAGAGAGAGAGGCTTTTTGCCTGGTTGCAAGCCTGGCAACCACTTTTTTAACAGTTAGTGTTGAGCCCTGTGCAGTGTGTTTCACTTATACTGACACACAGACAAAACACTGTCAAACTAAACACAAAAATGCTATAATGTGACACGAGGGCCAGATGCAAATTTGGATTAAAACAACAACAAAAGACTGCAAAGATTGCATCAGGACTTCACTGTTGGGAGCAGGGATCAAATAGTTTTTCAAAAAGTACAAAGACAACCACTATAGAGTGCTTCTAGTTTCTGAATGTAGAGATCCAAGTCTGGACGCATCTGTGTGTTGTATATATTGCTACAGAGGACAAATGAGGACAGAATGAATTATGGATGTGATTCACTTCCGTGGCTTTGTGGAGGAATAGAGCCGGACTGCATCAGTTTATATATTTATTTATTTTTTGGTCACACAAATGTATCTGCAATTGGGTTTCTATACTTTCAGATACCACAAGCATAGCCTTCCATTTTTCACACCTGTATGTGGGACCAAAATTGTGGGGTGCTGTAACATCTAAGCAATTCTAAAGCAAATGCATTTCCAAAAGTGTTATGTTAAACACTTTTAAGAAAGATCATCCAATTTCCTCCAAAAAGCTTTAAATGTGGAATCTGGTTTTAACTTTTGGACACAAAAAAGGCTCCTTACGATTAGTGCTTTGATGCGTATCTAGACTCAGCATGCACCAAACAGATGCAGGTATGATGTGCACTGTGTCCAGTACTGCCTGTGTAAGTGTGTGCAATGATGGAGTCCTTCCTTTTTTGTACTTGTCTGTTAAAACCAGACTGCTCAGTGACCTTCGGAGTCAACACGAGAGTCATGTGACCATCTGGGTGTCTGTCAGCGTTCAATCTGCAACTTTTCACTGACAAACAACGACCGAACCAAATCTATATAACACTGTGCTGGTGCTCATGATTGTAATAAAATCATCGAACCCTGCTGCAATCAAAACAATATTGCCGACAATTCCCTACTTCACTCGCTTCTTACAGAGTTGTCATGTTACAACGATTGCCCGCTGCAGGGTTAATACTCTAATGTGTGTGTAGGTGTGTATGTGTCCTGGGAAGGTGATAAGGTGCTGCACTTCCCACCTGGAGATTATGTAAAGCCATTGACTGCCTCAAGAAAGCTGATTAAATGAAACTGTCTCAGACAGGTTGTCCAGACATGATATAATCTCTCAATCCAAGTCAAGTTTATTTGTATGGCTTGTCATCATTACCTTCACCAAGGTGTGGTTTGTCTGTTGGTTTGTTCGTTGGCAAGATTACTGAAAAACTGCAGTCCTAGTTTTCATGACATTTGGTGGAAGGGTGTAGCATGGGCAGAGAGAGAACCCATTAAATTTTGGAGAGGATCTGAATCACGGGGCAGAGCCATGAATTGTTTTTCACTATTTTAACATTGCAGGATAGGGCTTTTGGTTTGGTTTACAATGTGTCTGTGGGCTATTACTGAACCACAACAGCAATGGTTCAAGTTATAGTCCAACTCTCTAAAAAGACAAGGAAAAGTCCCCAGAATACCATCAGCATGTAAGGAAAACAATGAAAGAAATCTCAGTAAAGAAAATTAAAGACCAGGAACAGGCTAAGATTGTGGTATGCAGCAGGAGTGGGAATCACCTGAGGCCCCACAAGGCCATATTGTCACTTAAGTTCCAACACTTAATATTACATTTAATATGATTGCTACTTTCGAAATGTTCCAAAATGCTGCATATTGCGATAAAACATTGTGATTTAATACCTTTTTTCATTTGCAAACTATGTCCCCAAAACTCTGTCAAAATCTGTTTCATTTGGGCCATCCAGTAGCTCACTTGGTGGAGTGGGGGCCCCACATACAAAAGGCAATGTCATATTATTTGTTGATATTATTGAAAAAATGATACTTTGCAACCATGTGATGACACTATATTGCCACACAAAATATTGCGATAATATGCTGTAGTATGCAGTAGGGCTGGACTAATATTGATATGGTCATTTGATGACTTTCAGTACAATGTCAAGATTGTTGATGTTTTTTTTAAGGTAGCTGAAAGTGAGTAGCATTTCAAAACTTCACTTATAATGTAACTGTTGTGCTGTTTTAAATGAATGCCTTCTGTGTTTAGTTCAACATTCAATTTGTTCAAAAAAGAAATTTGGAAATAATTTCCTTTTTAATTTTATTTTAATTCAGCAAGAATTTGTTGCATTTTAGTGCTAAACTGAAAGCAGTAGAAAGGCAGAACTATCTATCTATCTAAATCTAATCTAAATATTAAGTCTTCACATCGTTCAAAGTTAACAGTGGTGGGTAGGTGAGGTCAGTGCTCGTTGGGGGGGCTTTGGTTGATGTAAAATGTGATGTATGAAGTCAGGGTGAGCAGCTTGAGAGATTGAAGAGGCATAGCTCTATGTGTGCGTAACCAAAGTGAATCATGTTCTTACAAGTGTGTTGATGCAGCATCCATCTGGTAGTAACTGTTATTGTGTGTGTGTGTGTGTGTGTGTGTGTGTGTGTGTGTGTGTGTGTGTGTGTGTTCAGCTGCAGTCACGACCTCTCGCTAACTCCTGTCATGTTTTCAGGTCTGTTTTAAACAGCTCTGGTCACCCTGCTGTGTTCAACTGTAATTAGATTAAAATGAGGCAGATCTGTGTGTGTGTGTGTGTTTGTGTGTGTGTGTGTGTGAGTGAGTGACAGAGAGAGTATGTTTCTGTAAGTGTGTGTGCTTTATCTTCATCTTTTATCTACCCACACCAGGAACCTATGTGTATCATGTGTTGTGTTCATGTGTGTGTATGTCTGTTATTGCCTTTCATGTACTTATTGTGCACTTTATTTCCTTTTATGGCTGTGTGGCGAGTTCAGAGGGGCCTTTTGTGCTCCAAGTGCTGGATCCAATGATTATTTTCAATATCAATAAATCGTTTTATGTCTGAAATGTCAGAAATCAGAAAAATTGCCAGTTTAAATCTCCCAGAAAGAAAAACATTGAATCTTCTCATTTAAAAATAGGTCAGTCAGTCATTTTCTGTAACTGCTTGTTCTCGTAAGGATTGCGGGGGGGCTGGAGCCAATCCCGGCTGTCATCGGGCAGAAGGCAGGGTACACCCTAGACAGGTCGCCAGACTATCGCAGGGCCGACACATATAGACAGACAACCACACACACTCACAGTCACACCTAAGGGCAATTTAGAGTCACCAATCAACCTGAGCTGCATGTCTTTGGACTGTGGGAGGAAGCTGGAGACCCCGCAGAGAACCCACGCAGACACGGGGAGAACACGCAAACTCCGCACAGAAGGGTCCCCACCCACGGACCGTACCCCAGGTTTCGAACCAGGGACCCTCTTGCTGTGAGGCAGCAGTGCTAACCACGATGCCACTGTGCTGCCTTTTAAAAATAGGTGCCAATTCATTTTCTGTTTGTCAAATAACTCATCGTTTCAGCATTTAACCAATTTAAAAGTCCCCTCCTTGATCTTTCCCCATGCCCCTGAAAGAGTTTAAGCATGTCAGTGACAGTGTACCCATTTTTATTTTTGATATGCCTTCTGTCAACACCTCTGAAACCTTCAAGCAACACTTTGAGGCCAAAACCAGTCGTATAAAATATTTTTTTCAGAAACACAGTGAAACTCGGTAACACATCAAGTCATAAACTTTTGGGAGCTGGCCCATGTTTTGTTTCTCCATTAATTTCTTCAATCACACATTAACTCAAGTAGTATTTCAGGGTTTGTTGATAATAGTAAGCCCTCCTCGTTGTTTATACTACAGGTATGCAAATCACTGACACCTACTCTCGCTGCACATGTAGTGCTGCCAAAAAACACAGAAATGTTTCGGGACAATGCTCAGACCGGATAAACCAGCTACTTACTGTAAGGGATCTGTGTTACAAAGAGTGAAGAGAGCCTGGAAACTATTTTAAGAAAAGATGAAATGCACTCTTATCAGGCTGTTTGCTTTCTCAAAGTGCCATCAAAGTGTTTGCGAGTCCAGGGGAGACTGTCGAGGGTTTTTAAAAGACAATGGAAAACCAGAGGGGTTTTTGATGCTGGCTGATGTCAAAGCCTCTTCCCAGAACGATCTGTGTACTCAGTGAACCAGAATTAGACATTTTAATATTAGAAACCACTTAGTATACAAACACACTCTTAAAACAACACACACACATATACTTCCTTGTCTGTGACCACTCCCATCTAACCCAAACCTTGCAGGATTCAGGAAAGGATGTGAATGAACGTCCTGCCAGATGGAACAATAAACACTGTTGATGCAGGGATGAAACCAATCTGAAAAACAATACACTCCTGACGGACGTTTTGACGCCGTCATCCGTGACTCACAGCAAACATTACAGTACATCGACCCGCCAATGTAAACATTTGATGTTGCCACAAAAGGGGATTTTCAGATCATCGCTGTTGTCAGACCAAAAGTCTAAATTCAAACAGAGCGTTTCTTTAAGAAAAGGCTGTTTTTAACATCAGTGGCTGTGCAGTTTCGAGATGATGCAATGGCTTCTAACACATTTCTGTGGTTAAGTCTCGACGTCTTAACACAGGAAATTCACTTGTGGAAACGAAAAACCTCCCCACGTCATCATGCACACCTTTCATTGCCCTTCATCTAACAAGAAAATAAAGGGCTCATTATTTTAAAATCTGGTCTGATTGATCACAACTAACCACCGGCCATTTCTTCTTAACAAAGACTTTTAGGTTCTCTCGTTCTCCTTCAGCCATCATGTGCCTGGCAGTCTTACCCCTCACGAGTACTCTTGACTGTCACAAGAGATGTGCCCCCCTGTATTTTATTGCACCACACTATTACAGCCTGACTTAATGTTAGTCATTCACCCTGAAACCTTAATTCTAGAGAGGCATGCCGTCTCTGCAATGGGCCTCAAAGTAATCTCACTGTAATTTAGGTAATTTTAGACCTTAGTATATTTCCTGGTTTCTAGAATTATTTGATGCAGCACACACCATGGGGGAGGTATTAGGAGGAGACACACACAGATGCAGCTCAGCAGATACATATTTTTGTGTGTGTGTGTGTGTGTGACAGATACTGATATCAGATAAAGAGTCTGCTGTGTGTTTTTATGTGCTTTTATGCAAATGCATCGCCGTCAGAGAGACATTATGTAGAAGGATAGTTAAAGATGAGGAGGCCACTGTGTTTGTGTGTGTGAGTTTGAATATAAGACGTGGCAGTTAGAGATGTGTGTGAGCATGCGTGTGCCGCCCATGTGCTTTCAGGAACTTAAGAGGTGTCACCTCAGGCTCATAGGTGTCTAATGAGTTTCCATTCTTTGCATGTGTTTCCTGAAAATTGTCTGTGTTGTTTTGACTGGCAGGAGCATACCTGGTGCCCTATCTCATCCTGCTGGTATTGATTGGCATCCCACTGTTCTTCTTGGAGCTTGCGGTGGGGCAGCGGATCCGCAGGGGCAGCATTGGGGTGTGGAACTACATCAGCCCTCGGCTGGGGGGCATCGGCTTCGCCAGCTGCGTGGTGAGTCATAAAGTAAAAGTATAGCAAAAGCATGAAGAACTGACAATAGCAGCATGGAAACAAAGTAGTGAATAATCGGATTAAGTCGAATACTTGCATGAGACAACTATCTGGTACAGATAATGTACTTTTTAAGCATGTCAGCTGAGAAAAAGTGATCAATATCTGCACTTGTAAGGAAGGAAAATCCTCATTTGGATAGCTGGGCTCAATCCCTTGTGATCAAAAATGATTTGGAGCTAAATCCTGATACTGCTCTGTTGATGTGTTTCCAATAAATAATAAATATCACAACTTCTGATCAACCCATGTCAATTCCAGGCTTAAAACATCAATTTCTGGCTAGGTCGCACCCATTTCGTGTTTAATCCCCACCCACTTCCAGTTAAACTCTGTCCACTCAGAGTACAGAGTTGGGTACTGAAAATTGAGTTGGGTGAACAGATACAACTACAAATACAGATAATGGTGCACCCACTCATCCCTAGTAAATAATAACTATGCTCCTGTAATAAATGAAATTTAAGTACCAGTACCTGTAAAATAAAAGATTTCATTACAAACTGTTTTCAGAATCTCTCATGAAAAACATTTTAGACTAGAAGTAAATAATGCAATATTTTAAGAAGTTCTATATGATATTGAGAGCAAATCTATGATTCATTGATTGTCTGCATGTTGAGGTGGCTGAGTCAACAGTGCTATCACTTCGAACGGTGCTAACAACGACATGTTAACCGTGGGGTGAACCTGAGGGTGGGGGCTATGCTTTGTCTTGATATTAGCAAAAAACACCGCATGAGTGCTGTGCAGAGCATCATGCAGAGTGATGGAAATTAGTTAGCCAATAGGATACGCACACAGTGACTCACATGCATGCACAGCCACAACAAAGAAGATAAGATTACAACACACACAGATGTAGCTTGACTTCATTCTCTGCTCAGGACGCCTTTACTCTCTTATATTTTTTCATAGCAAGTAGTTGGCAGCTGCTTTATTAATGCTTTAAATATCATGTAGAGCTTCTCAATCAAAAGATATATGAACAATATTCTACTTCTTAAAAAGAAGCCATTTTTGATCTTAACATGATTAGGGTTTTTTCTTTTTTTCACGTTCAATGAACTGTGTCAATTGGAAACATTTGGAACATACACAGTGTGTTACAAAATAAGACAACCTAAATTTAACCTGAAACCACTTAATGGCAGTTCTGGTATAAATCATAAATCTAGCCTTGGAAAAATTATCTGCAGTAGAGGAAGTGATGTGGTGTGTTTTCAGCAGCAGCAGCAACAGCTTTGGGTCAGCAACACTGACGAACAAAACAAAAACATGATGCTAGGGCACCTCTAAAGAATGCAGGAACCGAAGTAGTGACACCTTACTGAGAAAATAAAGTCACATCCCTTTATTAAGAAATAGAAAAATCAAAGCTCTGACTACATGTAGACCAATGTCATGTTTGTAACCATTTCTGATGATTTAAAACATCTTAAAATAAAAAAATATCTATTCACTGTTTTTGGTTTGATGTGTCTGAAGTTACCTCGCCTCTCTTGCCTGCAGGTGTGCTTCTTCGTGGCTCTCTACTACAATGTCATCATCAGCTGGAGTCTCTTCTACTTCTCCCAGTCCTTCCAGCAACCTCTGCCATGGCATGAGTGTCCACTCATCAAGAACAAGACCAGTACATGTAAGACACCATCCTATTATATTTTAGAATAAGAAGCCTTTTATGGTGCTCGTTCTGTAAACCACAGGCAACACAGTTAATCTGATAAGAGGTATTCACAACATAAGGGCTGTAACTTCTTACCTTTTTGTCCATAGATGTGGTGCCAGAGTGTGAGAAGAGCTCGGCCACCACCTACTACTGGTACCGTGAGGCCCTGGACATCTCTGACAACATCTCTGAGGGTGGAGGACTCAACTGGAAGATGACCGTGTGCCTGCTGGCTGCCTGGTCTATGGTTTGCCTCGCCATGATCAAGGGAATCCAGTCTTCTGGGAAGGTGAGGAGGATATACTACTCTGTTAGCATTATTAGTTCTGGGGAAAAGACACAAGTTTGAACAGTTCATAAATGGCTTACTACAGCTGCCCTGCAATCCTGGCAGCTTGGCCTGTATAACTACTCCGATATAACTCTTGTACCCTGGAAAATGTGAAACTGTGACAGAAACAAAAGGCCATTTCTTGCCAAGTGTTTTGGAAAATCCTCTCACACATAATTAGCTCGCTTTAAGGTAGAGGCTTATAGAGTGCAAATTGCATTGATGCCCGGTCTAAAGACGCTGCTAAATGACTACTGTAATGTGACTTGACAAATTTTTCTAATGATACAGTCTCAGATATGACCCCTGGAGCTCATGTGATCTTGTGTGGGATTTCTGGCTTAGCTTACTTTATCTTAGTGTAGCTAAAGCTGACAGTAGCGTGACTGGTATCCGGAAGGATTAGCCAACTGGGTAAACGTTTGCTTGCAAACTCACCCCGCTCCTTCTCACTTTTTACAGGTGATCTTCATCATTCCACACCTTCTCATATCATATGACATGTATTAGCTGGTGCACTTCCAAGGTTACAGTCAAGCTTGTGCTAATTGGAAGAATCTTCCCAGAATAAGCTTTGATGGGGAAGTCATTTGATTCTGGTATTATCCCCACTTCTTATCTCAAGTCTGGGCTTGGTTACAACAAAGTGTGCGGTCAAAATTAATACATTGTATTTCAGGGATCACATTTTGTTGGCTGCGATAGAGTAAGGTCTTACAGAATTTGAATCAACTTAACTTCGTGAAATGAGTCTTTGTAATAGTGCCAAAATCATGGATACTTAACAGATCTGCAGCTCTATTTTAAGTCTGTTTTAGCTCATTATTTTTGGTTTTACAGCACATTTACTGTATAGGTCTGTCCCAGCTGCATTCATCAACTGCTGTAAACAACAGTTTTTTACACAGAGTCACTGACAAACCCACTTATTCAACCTGCCTAACACCAAACGGTGGAGAAAGTGGAACATCTGGCCAGATGTATTGTACAATACTGACTGGTAAGACACAGCAGCAATCAGCATTTCCTATATTTTTGCTCATTTGTAAATCTACAGCCAGGGATGCTTAATTAGGGTCTATCACACATACTTCTTTGCTATTGGTTGAGGCTGCAACGTCGCTGGTCAAAGTTCACCTGAGCTGAATTCCACAAGATGCAAAGATGCAAATTTGCTTGGTCCCTGGGGGCAAATGCTTTACCCACCCCTTCACTTGCATTGAATGAAAGTGAACAGGAGGCAAAAATTCAACAATGTTCATTTCATGCATGTGTGACTATGCCCTTAAAACTGGGCTAAAAAATTTAGGTAAAAAGTACTTCAGCTTTGCAGAAAGTAACAGTCTCATATGTGCAGACCTTTATTACACAGTAACTATTTTTTGTAACTGAGTGGGAAACACTGGTGTCACCAGCAAAATGAGTTTTCCCACCTTTGAACCAGACATTGTCCTTAACTCAGGTCTTATCCAGACAGCTGTCTGCTGTTTGCTTGGCTCCACTGAGCCCTCGTCTTTTGCCTCCCATTCAACATGCTGCAGACAAAACAGCAGAGGTGCTTTAATCTCAGCCTGTGCAACGGTGGTTTTGCAGCGCGAGACAGTCTCATTTCCCTCCGTCTGCCTGGCAAGAAATGTCACTGATAACCACATTCACTGTCACAATCACGAACACAACTGCCACTCTAATAATTTTCAAGTCCCTCACAGCCATGAAGAAAATAAAATGAAGTGCAAAGATGAACAGTTATGAAAAAGAAACAAACGTCGTATAATTGTGAGGAGCCAATGAGAACCACCCAAGCTGCTGGTTTAATTGTACAGTTTGAGCCAGATGGTCGTCCTCCAACTACCTGGTTTGTCTGGATGGCCTTTTCAGTTGGCCAGAGTAGAAATGGCCATGAACTTTCCCTTGAAGGGGCCAGTTGGAAAGTGTCTTTGAAGTTTAATCAGCACTGTGTGGCACAAAAGAATATTAATGCCCTCTCTCCACACATGCTCACAAAAGCCTTTTCCAAGGAATATCCCTACCGCGATCTGCATTTCTCTCCCTGTGTGTGGGTGGGCGTGAAAGGGATCAGGCCATTTTTGGTTGCCATGGTTATACGCGCTCTTTTGGCTTGGCTTGATTGTCAAGAGTGTGGCCAAAGGAAAGAGAGGGAGGAGGCACGATTGGTTTATGATGGGGAAGAGAAGGGGCTCGCTAAAATGATGATTAAATTCTTCAGGATTTTTAAGTTGCTGAACATCATTCAAAGTAACCATTTTTATGCCAAACAATATATTACATTATGTAATCTTTAAAACGTAAAATTATCTTCAGATTACTACTTATTACTAAGAATCTCGATAACTGCGTTATGGGAAAAAAAAATCTTTTTGTATCAGTTTATGAAGATAACAGTGCAGTTCTCAGAGCATGACCTTTGTAAGAAGCACATGCTATCTGCCATGACACATAATATTTCAAAATAAAAGTCTCCTTTTTGATATAACGTTGGAGTGAGGTTACAAATGAGCAGATTATCTGTTTATCACACAAAAAAGCAGCCTGTTTGGCTTTGCGCTGACCAAGGTCACGGCTGTATTCTTAAACAAGAGCACAATGCTGGGAGGGTTTTATCAGAAAAGTAGCTGACAAGACCTGCAGCTGTCAAAATCTTAGATAAGAATTGCTTTCCAACTAGAATAATTTGCTTTATATTTGTGATTAATGTTGGTTTTGGTGATCCTTGAAAAAAAAAAGAGCTGCAATGTACCATTTCACAATTAATAACCAACTGTGCTGTCGTCAAGAGAGCAAGCTTTAAAACATTTTGTTGATAATGGAAAAAAGGATGAACTTTGTGGTTACTACATGCCCAGTGTGGTTTCCTTTGGAAGTAGAACCTGTCATGTTCCAAAAAACGCTTCATTATCAGCTAACAAAGGGCGTAGAGTCATATAGTAGACATAGAGAATAAGAAAAACTAGTGTTTCAGAGAATAACAGATTACTAACAAGCCATTTTCTGCCTCCAGCCACTGGGAGAAACTCATTAAACTACACAATTCCTCACTGAACTTTCACATATATGAATGGATCCTGCTTTAGGTTTCCCTCTAAGATGACACATTACACAGTCTCTCTCAGAGCTACATATGGACCACCATGTAGGAGACGCAGCGTCTCTGAATCACTAACTTTGCGTATGACTCAACCTTAAACCATCCCCCACTGACTGCACCCACACTCTACCGCCGGTCGTGTAAATCGACGTGTCACAGAGTAGCAGCTGAGTCAGGCCTCTCACTCTTTAAGTAGTCTTCACAGACAGAGAAAAAAAAGACAAGAGGCCCGCTGTCTAATTAGCGCAGAAATTGGACAAAGGGACTTGCACAAGCTCAGCAGCTACCAGCTCTGGCCTGGGACCCTGCTGGTATCACTTACACTTTCATGGTACATGAAGTCATCGCTACTTTAAGATGTCTTGCCATTGTCAAAAATACCGAACAGAAAAGGTTCAAGAAAATATGTCCCACTTTAAACATAAATAAGAAACAAAAGAAATAAATTAAATCTTACTTTCACCAATAATGAAATGCCATCAACTTTAGAACTGCTCAGGTTTCACTCGCTTTTCTGCATAAGTTCATGTTTCTGTGAAATGATCACGAGCAACACTGCATAGATAGTCCGGCAGTAAGTTCACACCACATTCATTTTTACAAGTTTCTAAAGACACACACTATCGTCTGGTGTGTTTTTTTCTCACAGGAACTGAAGAGCCGTTATTGTCATCTCATTGCCATGATTTTTTATCGCTACTCAGTATCACATCTGTACTAGATTGGGTTAAACTTAATGTGACTTATTTTGAAACTAGTGAATTGGCATCAGCCAAAGACAAAAAAAATAAAAATAAATGCAGCTTATTTTGATTTTCAGCATATTGTGACTGTGAGAAACATATTTTGTACTGAAAGTTTCACATATTTGACTGTTCCAATTATGCATCCATCTAAGACCTGCACTCAGAGGAGGCGTAAGACATCTAAAACCCAGTCAGAGTACAGGCTGAGCAGCGCATGATGTACACTTTACAAAAACTTGCTCAAAGTTTAGTTCACACAAATAATTAAGTAGATCATGTTCATATTTCATGACTTGAATTTCAAGCTTAAGTTGTAATTGTTCCAACTGGTTTAAACCTGTGAAACCCTTAGAAAACTGGCTTTGAAAAAATGGCAACGAGCGAATGAACATAAGCAGGAAATGACCTGGAAGAAGTGATAAAATAAAGTAAAAATTATAAATGATAATAATGTAGCCTTTTTTTTCTCTAACCTTAATTTAAATGTATAATTACGTGAATTCTAAATATGTCTCTTGATATTTTTCCCTAGTTATTTTACAGTTTTCTCTCTCTGTATCTTTTTAGTGTTAAATTTCAGGTCATTTAAGTTGCTTTTTCCCATGTTTCTGAAAAATATTAAATCTATGTGGTTTTAAAGTTGTTGCTAATTTAGCTGTTATTCTGACTTGCATTTTCAGAACTGGGAGACATAGTTTGCATATAAATGTAAGATTTTTTTTTTTGCAGCATCAGTAGCTGTATTGTTGTTTTGTTCACTGTTCACCAAAAACATATGCACTTTCAATGAAAGTTCATGCACAGCACCGAGGCTGACTGCAGAAATTTGAACTAACAGGATGTTTGGTCTGCTTACAGGTGATGTACTTCAGCTCACTGTTCCCGTACGTTGTGTTGATTTGCTTCCTGGTTCGGGCTCTGCTCCTGAAGGGCTCCATTGATGGGATTCGACACATGTTCACACCCAAGGTAATGCACGTCTCAAGCCAGCATTTGTGTAAGCTGTTGGAGAAGAAGTTCAGAGACATGATGCCACTTGCAAGGGGGGGGGGGGGATAAAACTGGTGTTTTACTTTGGGGTCATGATTTGCAGTTGAAAAAAGGTAAATAATCACAAAATATCTCAATAGATTTTTTCTCAACACCCAGCATATTGTAACAGGTTTAAACTCACAATAATAATAATATCGAGTCCCACCCCTAGAGTCCAAGGTAAAGTCTTTAAATGTTTTGTTTTGCCCGACCATGAGTCCAAATTTAAAGATATTATTTATCATCATATATGACAAAGAAAGCATGAAATCCAATCAATTATTTGTCTGGACCTCCCAAATGCAGCAACACTACTGTCATTTCCTTTTCCTGAATATCCTCAACTGAACATAAGGATTTTACACGAAGCAGCCACTGTTGAACTGAATCCAGTGTTTAAAAAAAAAGGTGAACTCAAAATTTAAATCTGAGCTGTAATAGGCCGGCTCCTCGGCAGCAACAGGCCAATGGCACCTCGGGCTGTGGAATCATGTCACCATGGAAACAGGAGTTACTGAGGCTTTATGTAACCGAGCAGCCGGAGAGGCTCGTCCGCAGCAGACTCTGTCTGTCTCATGTGTCTGCTCTGTCTCCTCAGCTGACATCTTACAGCTTCAAACAACACGTTCTGCTGCCTCCATCTTCAGTCAGGGACATCAAAGTCCTGCGTCTGTGCTCACAACAGTTTGAGACCTTTGTAATAGAAAACTACGACATCAAAACTGACAGGATGCCAGGTGTCGTTTGGCAAGAGTCCTCAAAATATATAAAAAAAATACATGTTAATATGCTTTATTTTTTAGATAAGAGTAATGGATATAATGGAGTTAATGGTTTATGATGGGTATGCCTTTTAAAGCAACTTAACATGAACACATAAAAATTCTTGCACCAAAATTTGAACTTTTGAACTTACAGCTTTAATTTTAATTTTCCTAAAGAGACTTTTTCTTGCAGCCATGTAAAACGCTGAATGGAGGCCTTTGCTTTAAGCATATAACATAAATATGTAAGAAACGCTCAAAATTGCTCACGCTAGCTCAAATGAAACACCCAGTCATAATTGCCTTACCTGCAGTTGAATAAGTATAGCTCAGATATCTGCCATAATTTACAACATGATTTTTTTATTTTAAAATGTCAAAAAATACAAACGAGCTCCATATGAGAAAAATACCAGACGACCAAAAAATATTCAATTGGGACATACAATACTTGTGTATGGCAAAATAATCCCAATGCAAGGTCAATTTATTTGCGTTTTCTGCACTTTCTATCACATGTTGTAGTCCATCTGTGGTTGGAACTGGCGTACGTGTCATTGTGCCCCTCACAGATGTGACCCTCTTAGATATTAACACAACTAGAGACCCTCTTGCAATTGGATCACTCCAGCGGCAATACAGCCAGGGGCATAAAGTGGAGGTGCCAATGGCCTCTTCCCTATTTTCTACCCCGCTACTTCCGGTGCCTTTGCTTGGACCACACCCATCTGCAGATGCGACCTTCCTTTTAATCTCAGCTACAAGTTTCTCCAAATTTTGAGTGGGAAGTTATCATGTTGACATGCTCATTTGGTGTCACTAGGACCACATTTTGCCTCAAAAAGACCCACGAAGGGAAAACAGTACCAGCCGTTGTGACGCTGTTCAATTCTTTAAAGTAAACTGTGTTTCTAGACTAGCCCAACTCTGCCTGTGTTGTGTTTTCAGTTGGAGATCATGTTGGAGGCCAAGGTGTGGCGAGAGGCGGCCACGCAGGTCTTCTTCGCCCTGGGCCTCGGCTTTGGTGGCGTCATCGCCTTCTCCAGCTACAACAAGCGGGACAACAACTGCCACTTTGATGCCGTCTTGGTGTCTTTTATCAATTTCTTCACCTCCGTGTTGGCCACGCTGGTGGTGTTCGCAGTGCTGGGCTTCAAAGCCAACATCATGAACGGCAAATGTGTCGCACAGTGAGTAACACGAGCTTCCTCTCACACTGAGGTGCTGCATTTCTTGTAGACCATCAGAGAGCCAATCTGCAAGTTCAGTTGTGAATGTAACTCACAGTCAAATGGTGATTTTTTTTGTTATTTGAAAGGCAAAGCTGCTTCGTATTATTTTCACTCTTTAGACGTTGAAAAGCAGAGCAGGATACAGTTTGGGGAGATAGTTTAGAAAGAAGCTCTTGCAGAATTTAATCCAATGATATTTTACTCTTTTAGACCCCTATTCAGTCTCTGTTCATTTTTTCTCTAAAGTATTTTGATGTATAAAGTTCAATTTATCAATTACCATACCACCAAAAACCAATTGCTGTAGCAACTGTAACTGAGCATGGATGCATGTTTGTCAAACTTTAGACTGTGCCCATGCTGAAGAATCTTTCCAAAAAAACAAAAATGCAACAACAAAAGATAAAAGATTGTTGGAACAAGAGTGCTTAACTGCCCTAACACGAGCTGCAGTTGTAACCATGTTACTAGCAAATTAACTATACACTATTCATTGTTTGTTTGTTTTTTGGTGATGTTTTTTAGGAACACCCACAAGATTGTGGCGTTGTTGGGGAACGGCATTGAAGAAAGCCTGATCCCCCACCACATCAACCTCACTCAGGTCAACCAGGTCAGTGTGGAGGACTACCATAAGATGATAGAGATTATCAGAGGGGTGAAGGAGGACCAGTACAATACTCTGGGACTGGAATCCTGCAGCATTGAGGACGAGCTCAATAAGGTATATGCACATGTTAACACATCCAAATATCCATTTTAAGTGTTGCTTTTCTTACATGAATATGGTAAAACACAAAAATCAGTACAAAAGATAAACATGTAGCCTGATGGAAACATTGGCATGACCACTTTTATCAGCTGCTATGGCTTATGCTGGACTGTTTTCATGGAAATGACAGCATGATAATCCAAACAAACATTAAAAATAAACAAAATGTTTGTTCATCAAATTTGTAGAATTCAATGTAGTGTGCTACAAGGAATTGTATATCATTGTGTGAATACACTGTTTGCTTTTTGTGCAAAAACGTAGATAAGAAGATATCTCATATTTGTATCGTAAACATGAGGTCACCACTAGCAGCCGGTTAGCTTAGCATACTGTGGTTTAGCACAAAAACTAAGTTGGAAATGCCTCAAAAGCGAAAAAATAACACTAAATTTCATTATTGTTCTGTACAAAAATTAACATGGAAAAAACGACACACTGTGTTGAAAGAGGAGTTTTGTGCCAGACTATTTCTTGGCTGGCTGCAGTGACTTCCTGGAGTCTTGTTGTCGCTGTAAGCTAGCAGGTTACTTGCAGTGCCTTCATTTCCTCTCACCATAAAAGTGAAAAAACAGAGACCTGAGGTTTTGTTTTAAAATTGGCAGGGACACTTATGAAATGGGGGGTTAGAGATCATCCACCAGAAAACTATGGGTGTAAAAACACTTAATTTCCTGCAGTCTGGTGATTTTTAATTCACAAATTGATGATGGAAATGCCTTTAATTTTGTCAAAAAAAAGTCCTCTGCTAAGTTTATGTTTTTTTGGAAGGTCAAATGCACATTCTAAATATTTAGGGGGCTGTCCCACCTACACCCCCCAAAATCTACGCCTATGGAAGAAACTATTCTTTTTATACATTCACTAGATCAGCACATCATACTCACTTTTCCACTACTTAAATTTTATGACGTTAAGCTGCTGTTAAAATCTAATGCTTTCTTCAAGTGTTTCACAATAAAAGCTCTCCAGGAAAGGGAAGGGATTATGCCTACTGAACTGCTCAGAGGGTTTTAATGTGAAACAGATGAGAGAGTTGAGTTTTCAGTATACTTAGAAATCAAGGGAATTAGAAATAAAGGTTTATAAGGTTCCCAAAAGTCACCCATCTCAAATATAGATCACTTAGATAAAATAAAGTCCCTAAGTCTGACTATGGATTTATAACTTCTTTTTCTCTCTCCCCTTTATCAGGCGGTCCAAGGCACAGGCTTGGCCTTCATTGCCTTCACAGAGGCCATGACTCACTTCCCAGCCTCACCCTTCTGGTCCGTCATGTTCTTCCTCATGCTGGTTAACCTCGGCCTGGGCAGCATGTTCGGCACCATCGAAGGAATCCTCACTCCGCTGATAGACACTTTCAAAGTGCGCAAGGAATTTCTCACAGGTGAGGGACACCTCCAAGTATCTCTCCTCTCAAAATGCGAGGATCAGATTAATTCTGAATGATGACTATACCACACACATTAACTCGCTCTGTAAAGTTGGGGTGACTTTACTATTTTTTATAATTAGAGGAAGTCAAACAGCTTTGGTGTCCTAACCTGCAATTTGAAGGTATTTTGTGGAGTTCTGGAAAGAGATTGTGATCCCTGTGTCCCCACAAATGTTGTGGGTGCAGGATTTATGGAGGCGGTAATGGCAGGAAATCTTGCAAACTTGGGCAGATGCAAGATTGCAAGAGGTTTTTTTACTTTTTTTTAACAAAAGAAAAGAAAAACAGCTTTTGTTTGTCAGTGCAACAGTAAAGTAAAGTTTTATCGCACAAAGTTGGAACAATGGCAGCATCCTTATCTAACACTAAAAATGAACCTTAAGAGTTTCTCTTGTGTGTCTGCATGTACTGTAATTACCAACCTGCTCCTCTCCTGCAGTGGGATGCTGCGTGTTGGCCTTCTCCATTGGTCTCCTGTTTGTTCAGCGCTCAGGGAACTACTTCGTGGCCATGTTCGACGACTACTCGGCTACTCTGCCTCTGCTCATAGTGGTCGTACTGGAGAACGTGGCAGTCGCTTGGATCTACGGGATTGATAAGTAAGTGCAGGGTGTCAACAGGTAGCAGACACTGAAATTGTGTGCTTTTCAGGGACTTCTCAAGATCATTTATAACCAAATTTAGGACTGATTGTTGGTCAAAGGAGCTTTTTCTCATTCAAGCTTTGCAGATAAGTATGACAAAGCAATTAAAAAATAAATTAATTAAATCAGATAAAATGTTTGCAACCCTTAAGAGGGTTGCAGGTAATTCCCAGTAATTCCCCAATGAATGAATTATTAATAGAAAATAAGGAATGTATAACAGTCTAAAATGTGTGCATTACTAAGTAAGGCATAAAGAGAGACGTTAAGATGTTAATGTAATGTATTATATGTATTCTATCAAATTCCAATGAAATATCTGTTAAAATAAATGGTAATGGCCACAACAATTGTATTTCTGTAGTTTTGTTTCAAATATTTCTGTAAAACAATCATTAAAACCTAAAATCGTACATTTATATCTATATATTTTAACAGAAAGCTGAGTTTCTACCTGATATGAAGTAATGAATAGCTGTAAAAAGTTACAGTTTGTTCTCATGTCAGGTTTCTGGGGTTTTTTTTCTACATGCTGTGAATCATTCCTGTAAAAACAAACTGTGACTGAGAGTTGCGACCTGAGATGTTTAACATAAACCCTTTGCCTACCAAACACTATTTCTGGAGGCCACTATTTCTGGAACCATGTACGCAGCATGTAAAGGCCATCAGGTTTATAATACCATCATATCATGAAACTATTGTTAACTCTTTACCACAGACATCTGATCTCACCTCCTGCTGCGTCGCTGTTTTCTCTCAGATTCTTTGAAGACCTGAAGGACATGCTGGGCTTTACGCCGTACCGCTTCTACTACTACATGTGGAAGTACATCACACCCATCCTGCTGCTGGTTCTCCTGTGCGCCAGCTTCATCCAGCTGACCATGACACCGCCCGGCTACAGTGCGTGGAAACAGGAAGAGGTGAGTCAACATCTCCGGCTCGTCTCTCCTGGGACGAGGGTTCAATGGGAGTGGAAGTTCTCCCAAACCTGGAACGAGTAAAAAGACAATTAAAGGGTTCAAAGTAAATGAGGCAGCGGCTAAAAATGGGGGGAAAAGGCAAAGTTTTTACATGTTCAGGCGTCCTTAAACTCTCAAACAATCAACAGGATGTGCAGTCGACCACAGAGACATTCAAGCACCTGTTTGATCACATCAAGAGAAAACTAGTCATTTCAAAAGCCTCAGGCCAAATGGGACAAAGTGTCCCTGTGTGCACTCCTTAATTATCTCAGCTCATCAAAGCAGCTAATTAGACTCACCTGCTGAACTGAGCCTCACCGTGAGATGGATTTACCTTACCTGAGTGAGCAGTGATTGGTCATCATTGAGTGCAGACTCCTAATGCAATCAAGCAGACACCTGGAATGAAGTGGTGAGAGCAGGGCTACAACTACCAGGAATATTCCTAAAGACAGAGAAATCTATCTTTATCGTTAAATGTTTTACAAAAAGGTGTGTAAAATGCCCCTCGTAATTTCCCCAGAGACCAATGTGACATCTCCATATTGACTGGTTTGTCCAACCAGCACTCTACAAGTCAAATATATTCAATTTATAATGATATGGATACACAGAAAGCAGCACATCCTCACTTTTGAAAATTTTAAGCTCATGAATGTTTGGCATTTTCCCCGCATACAATAATTTTCTGTTGACTTTTTCTCATTTCATAACTCAGTATCTTTTAACAAGGCCTGAAATAGAGACTACCTTTGCTAAAATAATAAAACATTTATAGACTGAAAAAAAATATAACATCGGTCTTCAGGGAAAAAAGCAGAGGAGCCATTTGAAACAATAAAATCCATGTATGTAATATTTATTTACTGTTTGGCCATCACCTGCTGAGTAAAATGATAAGGAGATGAGGTATGTCACAACCTGGATGGCTTTTTGAACTAAACACTGGGTATGTATTTCTGTCATTTAAAGTTTTGTTTGGCAGAATCTGGAAAAAAGAAGTATAATAATAATAATAGAAATACAACCTGCAGTTCTCCTCTCTCTGTGCCAAGCCATGTATCCCATGCACAGATTTAATTCATTTTATTTTATTGTAGAGTTGCACGGCAAATTTGTTCAGCCCCTCCATGCCCAAGTCTCTCTCTCTGTTAATCAGACCACAAATGTGATAAGAATTAGCTAGCTTGCCATCCTGCAGTCACTCTGCCTCGCACCCTGCTGCAGTGGACCCCTACAGACGGCAGATATACTGGTTTGAATTTGGCCAGCACAAACTTCCCCAATACTGGGTGTAACAGTCAGCTGGTGGCCAGTGGAGGCGCCGGGACTAAGCATGTAACAGCAGCAACAGAAAGTTTGCTTTTCCCACTCGCCTCCTGGTTAGGTCGTCTGTGGGGGCAGAGAGTGAGGCAGAGAACACATTGTGTGTCTTCAAGACTCTAGTTAATGTTTGTACATTAAAGTGAACGTGAAGCTGCAGCTGGGATCCTTTGGCTCTTGTTTGCAGAACGCTCACATGCTGATACTGACACATTTTTGTCAGACCCTCTTTGAGACTCTTTTTTTGATAGGTCAGGCTTCCTTTTTTGGGTGGCTGTGCAGTGTAGGTCGTTGCTGCCAGTGCTGGAATAGAAATTCTTGCTGCAGGATTCTCCACCACTGAATCAGGCTTTTACAGAAGCAAGATGCATGCGCATCTGCACTTGTAGAACAGCCAATAGGAAGGCCTTCTCTCTTAAATAACCTGTGATTGGCCCAAGTCTCCTGTCATGGGCTAGATGTAGAAGATCTGAAGCGAAGATCTGAAGCGAAGATCTGAAGCGATGAGAAAAGTCTCTTTTTTTTTTTTAGTCCTTGAATCGCAATATGCCCAACGTGTATTCTGAAATCCATAATGAAACTGACTACTCCAGCTTTAAACTTTAAGGTATAATCACTGTGAAATTCCAAAATGACAGTTCAACATTTGACAACAGTTAACAACTTGCTGTTTCTCTCATGTCTGTGTCCTTCAGGCCAAAGAGCTGACCTTGCGCTTCCCTACATGGGGCATCGTTGTCTGCATCTCCCTGGTGGTGTTGGCCATCATGCCGGTCCCCGTGGTCTTTGCCCTGCGTTACTTCAACATCATCGACGAGAACACTAGCGGCATCTCTACCGTCTCCTACAAAAAGGGTCGCATCATCAAGGAGACTGCCCGGCCGGGGGAGGATGATGACACCAGCCTGATCCAAGGCAAATCACCCAGCGAGGCGCCCTCGCCGATGCCCGGCAACAGCATTTACCGCAAGCAGAGCGGCAGCGGTGGTCCAGATGCGGACACCGCACCAAACGGTCGTTATGGTATCGGTTACTTGATGGCCGACATGCCGGACATGCCCGAGTCGGACTTATAGACTGACTATAGTAAGCCCTGCCCGGCCATACCGGCTGGCCACTCCTCCCCTCCACCCCTCCGCGTGCGTTTAGTTGGTATCATACATGTATATTTCAATTGTACTGTATATTCTTTGTAGATATCTTAGCTGCTGTCTTATTTGTCGTCTCTGAACCTTATATGACTGTCCACCTTTAAAAAACTAAGGTGTGGGAATAAATGTCATCCTTGTCTAACCTTTCACCCATCTGCTGCGTCCCAAACTCATCTCTAGCTCCTGCTCCCTCCCCCTTGCGGGCTCCTCCTTGTAGATGCTACAGGAGAGAATATGTGTGAGCAATAAGGTGGACGCTCCACCAGGCCTACTTGAACAAGAATCTGCAAAGAGGAGTCTGCAAAGGGGAGTCTGCAGAGGAGCGGGTTAGAGGGGTCATCTTGGGACTGCACCTGTGTCTGTGGGCAGTGTACATCAAGCCAGCTTCAAGTCCTGCTGTAAAAAATGGTTGTGTACATTATGATCCCTAACTGCTGACCAATATGTCCTGAAATGAGTAGCAGTTTAGCCGCTCCGGATGGCGAAACGATGCAAGATTCAACAGGTTTGTCATGTTGAAAGTTCAGGTCAACCCGATCAAGCAGTGAGAGGATGGCCTTTGAAAACCACTCCCATGATTGTTTGAGACAAAAGTGTGCCTACGTAATTTATATTTGTTTATAGAATACATGATGGACGTTGTATATTTAAGGTATTCTGTAAATATAATATAAATATTATAAATATATTTATCTTGATAGTTTGGATATCAGAACACCATGTTTTTAAGGTTCAGAAGTACTTCAAATCCTTAACCTTTGTGTCTTTGTTTTTTACTAATGTGCTGTCAATGTTTGTGAGGACCGAGTCCTCCTTGTAAATATTTTTTTTTCCATGAAATGGCTTCAAATGCATCTTTTTTTCCCCAGTCAAAATTAAAGATCAAATATGGTCCATACCCTGAAAGCAATGTGATTTTTTTTTTGTCTGTCTTTTGTCTCTTTAAATGGCAGTTTTTGTACAGGCCAGATAACAGGTGGTTAACAATGCATGTCACAACTGTGTCATTAAATGAAGAAAAATATCTTAACATAAATAACAAAAATGCCACAGTATTAAACATACAATATCCAACCACAAAAAGCTAACTGTTAAGAAATGTACACTGGAAAATCAAACTAAAAAAAAAGCTATTTGTATTTCTCTAAAATCTGTAAATCAAATAACTAAAAATTGAATTTGAGTACTTTTGTAAAATAATGCTCTGAAAGCACCATGAATAGAGCCATCACAGTACATAAATCATCATTTACTGACAGTTTGACACCAACAAAGTGACTTTTTTTTAAGTAACATGACATAAAAACTGTGTACAACTGGCAGCATTTAAAAATTCTTGTTTCATAATGTGGAGTGAATTAGCTCACAGGTAAACACTCACACAGGCACACAGACACACAGACAGACAGACAGACAGACAGACACACACACACACACACACACACACACAAACACAAACACATAGATAGAAGAATAAATAATCAAGTATACACTTTTAAGGGCTTTTTTTCCTTTGGCTTTCTCTCCAGTTTCAGTTTTTTTAATCATAATACAGGTGAACAAACATCTCTATACGTGAGGAGCTTCCTGGACATCTGCGCTGCTCTCAGCCCCGATGGCAACACATATTAGACCATCTGTGTCCCTTTAAGAAAAGCTTATGTCTTCGCAAAGCTTATTTCTTCACCAAGATTGTCTTCTTCTGTTAAAACATGGCACAGAATTTCATGGCAAGTGTGCATCTTTAAAAAAGGAAGTTTTGGTTTCATTGCAATGTGCCCCCTCCTCTTCAGTTGTTGGTCAGTGCACTGGGATGAAAGTATGGCTGTCAGAAAATGAGGTAAAACATCTTCTTTAATGTGTGCTGCTGACACATCGATCAGTGGAGAGTTGATCCCTTTTCCATGAATATTCTGTGAAAAATATTCAAAACTAGTTGGTATTACTGCCACCACTGCCAATACTACTGCTGCTGATACTGCTGCTGCTGCTGCTGCTACTACTACTACTATTATTACTACTTCTGCTACTACTACTACTACTACTACTACTACTACTACTACTACTACTACTACTACTAGTACTAATACTACTTCTGCTACTACTACTTTTGTTACTATTTTGCTGCTGCTGCTGCTGCTACTACTACTACTTCTACTACTATTAACACTACTTCTGCTACTACTACTACTACCACTACTATTAATACTACTTCTGCTACTACTACTACTATAAATACTACTACCACTACTATTAATACTACTTCTGTTACTACTACTACTTCTACTACTATTAACACTACTTCTGCTACTACTACTACCACCACTATTAATACTACTTCTGCTACTACTACTACTACTACTACTACTAGTTCTGCTACAACTACTACTACTCCTACTTCTGCTACTACTAATACTCCTACTTCTGCTACTACTAATACTACTACTTCTGCTACTACTACTAGTATTTCTGCTGCTACTACTACTACTACGACTAATAGTATTTCTGCTGCTACTACTACTACTACTACTTCTGCTACTACTGCTACCTCTGCTACTACTACAACTACTACTACTACTACTACTACTACTACTACTACTGCTAATAGTATTTCTGCTACTACTACTACTACTACTACTACTACTACTTCTGCTACTACTACTACTACTACTACTACTACTACTACTACTACTACTACTACTACTTCTGTTCTAAACATAAATTATCGTATGAAAATTCAACAACGTCCTTTTCTAATCCCTTATAGTTAGTAAGGTTCATATTGACTTTAAATACTAATACAAGCACTTACAGCATATCAGTCTGGCGTTCAAGCACAAGCGAAAACAGAAATGATCATACTTTCAGTATATTCTTAATGCATTTGGTTAAACACTCACTTTTGGATGAAAGTCTGAAAAACAAGAGTGCAACGCTTTTTAAGCCTTGGAAGTAGACATGGAAAGTTATCTAAAGAAGATAACTGCAACAATTAAAACACAATTCCATGACTTTTCCAAAATTTATAATGGTTTTTACTAATTCCACTACTTTTTCAGGCATGGAAAATGAGATTTTGAAATCACATGACTTTTCCATGACCGTGGAAACCCTGTCTATATAACTTATATAAGCAAACAAGACCATTAGCAAGAAGATGAGCCAATTTTATATCGTAACAGCCCGTTCTCAAATACTGCCGCTTTGTCACCACCCTCTGCATGTAATCCATGCCAAAGGCAACCTTTCGCAATGTGCTTTCAAGTAACTCAAATGTAAACCCATCTGCGGCAATACTTGGCCCTGAGAGCAACTGATGTAGTATAAAGAGTGAGCGAGTGTGCGTAGGGAGGTTGGACACCAGACTTCCATCCAGGAAACCGCAGTTTGTGACTCATATGAAACCACAGGTCAATGTTGTTTTAATGCAACATTGCCCAATTTACGTGCAGTTGTCCGAAAAGTTTGTCAGAATGAAAGTTCCTAGTAGTAGTAGTTGCTTTAAATCAAAATAAACAGCAATTAATTGAAACGCCCGCTGCAAAGGGAATAAAATGCAAAATACATACATGTCTGCTCAGTCATGATGGAGCTGCTCTCTCATTTTGGCTGCAATCTGCTCTCTTTTCTGACAGTGTTTGTTCAAGTCTTTGACCTCCATCGGCAGAGTGCTGTTCCAAACCATCAGCACGGACTCCTCATCTGAGAGCGGAGACAAACTCGCACTTTACAACCCCAACAGAGAGACACTCACAGCGAGACAACTGTTTTCATCAGTGTGTGACAAGCAATGAACCATCAGACTCACCAAAGTGATTTGTGTCTTGTGGCAATCTTCTGCCCAAAACCAGCACAACATTCTTCCAGTTTAGTGTTTCTGTTCATGAAAAAATGATCTGTTGTCACTATCGAAAACGCACAGAGGCTTCACAGAAAGGTTTGTTTCGATGCAGCGTTTTAACAAGAAAATAATGACATAGAACAGAGAGGACTGACATATTGAGTTTACCACGCAGGCAAAGTGTGGGCAGCATGCTGGGTTGTTACACACATTTTCTTACACAAAAAGCCCTGACAGACCATGACTCACTATCAAGGAAGACAAAAGAAAAACACAGTTATGGTATTATGTGTTTTTTTTTGTTGCTAATTCAGCTTCCTTACTTTTTTCTCCATCCTACTCGCTAAGTGTTTCCATTGCGGTATTATTAATGATTTAAATTTACTCAAACACTTCTCCATTTGAACATCTTAAAAACAAAATTTTTATGTATTTTGTTGAGTTTTGTGTTTACAGTATTTTTAACATTTCAAACAAAGTTCAAACCCTGAAATATCTGTACTTTTAATCAAGAACACAGTCTGTGTCGTCATTTTGTTGCGGTCTCCTGCCAGTGGCATTATATGCCTCTTTAACATGTGACAGAGATGTGGTTGTCTGCCATAAACTGTCATTTTTTTTTAAAATTTAAGATGCATTTTATGATATACTTTTTAGATCTTGGTCATTTTTAACTATATATTCCAAACTGATTAAGGTAGTTTGGATCTTACATTATCAGAAAAACAAGCAAACTTTAGCGGCAGCTCAGCTCCAGCCCCTGCGGTGCCAAACAGCGTCCAAGAAGCATTGATTTTTAACATGAAACTGCTTTATTTAGTGTTTTTTAATCAAATGGTCTTTTTGTTTAGGAGAGGAAGAGACCTCTATGGATAATTTGGCTCCTGGTAAAAAAAAAAAAAAAAAACTTTCTGAGCAATAAATACTGAAGGAATTCCAACCAGGAGAAACTGTTTTGATCTAGGGAACTCTAGCAATAAAAGTAACATTGTTTAAAAAAAACAAAATCTGTTACTTCTTTACAAGCCCAGTAGAAAAATTTAATTAAAACACAGTTAATCTCAAAGCTGAGGAAAAAAATGCAAATAAAATAGCAAATGAGTGCATGCAGGAAAACCATCTCTTCTATTGAGTGTGAAGTTCTCCAGAGGAGCCAGAGATGATCACAATCTCATTTAAAACATACACACTTATGCTAACTAGATCAATCATAAGGGCAAGGACTGTATTAGTTAACAAATTGCTCTATATTAACATATATTATATAACAGGTCCCAGTATGGACTCCTGACCCACAGAGGGAGCTGTTATAGTTTCCACAAAGTATTTTTTCATTGTTAAAATGCAAATTTAGTCAACATGTTGCCTCAAAATCCAACAAGGTCATTAAGTATCAGTATGAGGCTTCTGTCAAATAAAGATTAGAGTGCGTCCTCACAAAGACACCATGAATACACATCACAATTACTTGCAGATGTGGTACTATGCTGGCATCACATAATAATACTAATCGCATGAAAAGTATATACATGGTTGAACCAACAGATGAAAGTTAAGCTCCTACCTATGAGTGCAGAGGCCATGCAGCGGATGGAGCGGCAGCAGGGGCCGATGACCTGCAGCACCTGGTGTTTGGAGAGCTCCAGCAGCAGCAGATGGCCCCCTCTGGTGCTGATCCAGAGAGTTGCAGCGCTCTGCACCAGCAGGGCCTTCACTCTGGCCCAGGAGGGAGCCGCTTCAGTGGGCACCTCCACCTCGCTGCCCTGCCTGCCTCTGCAGCCAGATTCGTGTCTGCGACGAGAGGAAATACAGCTACAGTCATACAAACAGCTGAATCTCTAAAATGTCTCAGAGGCTGTAAGACTGTGACAGATAAAACAGATAATAGACTGTATTAGAAAAGAATGCATGAATACCACCCCTGTTGGTTCTGGACAATCCAAACACTTTCTGTTGAGGATATTCACATTTTTCTACACAATTCTCGTTCTCTACTGTCTCTATTCAGCCACAGTGGCTGTTTTTGTCATGTTCAGTACACTAATCTGCTATTTTTTCAGGGCAGGAAACTGATGTGAAAATGCAAAACACATCACCTGCGTGATTTGATGACATGATGCCTGTTCTGCTTTTCAAGATACACTATAATTAACAAAAGACATTTAAATCCAACAAAAAGGAAGACATTGGGCAATACAACTTGGAGTGCAACTGCGGATAAAACTTGCACTATTTCTGTGTGTGTAAGAGTGTTTGTGTGTGTGTGTGTGTGTGTGTGTGTGTGTGTGTGTGTGTGCATACCTGATGATCTGTGCACAGTCGATGCAATCCACCATCCTCTCGCTCCTCTTATCCCAAACTTCGACAGTTGGAGTTCCGGTTTTGCTCAGGTAAACATATTTATCCACAACCATCCGAGACACACACGCTTCACCTGCCAACAGCCGCTGCTGCCTGAGGGGCACACACACAAAACTGTACTGTCAAACCCAATAAGATAAGGTCTGACTTTAACTTTAAACTCAAGTCTTCACTCTAATCTAATTCTCATTGTTTTCTTTTTTTACTTTAATCCTGTCAAACATGCAGGAATAATAGTTAGAAAAGCTTTCCTCCAAACAACAAAATTAAATTTCACGCCAATTAGGAACATACTGAATGCCAAGTTTTCTTACATTTAAAGCCTCTGTTGAGGTTTTCAAATGAAAGTCTGAATGTATATCATCATATTTTTTAATTTTTTGTTGAAACAGCAAACAGCACCTTTCTTTAGTGACTAAATGTAATTTATGGTGCTTTTTAGATAGCTGGTAGACTGTCGCATTAATACAAGGATGTGCCTCCCTTCGTCTGCAGAAAGGGGACAACTGACTCACTGGAAGATGAGATTTGGTCTCGTGTCGATGCTCTTGCAGATGTCGTATTCAGCAGTGAAGGAGAGGATCTTGGTCCCACAGCCAGCCCACACGGACCTGCTGTCCAGAGAATGCACCGACTGGCCCAGACACATGACGGGTGTGTTGACGTTTCCCACAGTGAGAGTTTTAACCGGCTGTCCGTTGTTCTGCTACAGGGAGGAGAAACAAACTCACACTGAATATCATACATTTACATTGTGGGAAGACGGGGTAGAAATATCTGAGCAAAATCTCAGAAATCAATCAAATAATGAAAAAAATGTCAACCTTTGAGAACAAACACACTGGATCTTTTACTTTATTCAATATGTAATATTTACCTTGAGAACAGAGTCTTCATAAACAGTGAGAACGCCATCGGCTGTCCCAATCAGCAAGTAATTCTTTCTTTGGCTGAGGAGAAATGAAAACCATCTAGAACATTTGAAAAGTTATATTGAGCATAATTATTTTGTTTTGCATGTGCACACCCTTCAAGGTCTTTTTATCAGAATTTAAAGACCTACAAGTAAATTATTGTGTGTCGTCTGCTCCCAGAAAATATCTCATCTGCAAATTTTCCAGACTGACACAAAATATAAACTTCCTGGACTTGTGCACATTTTCTTCAATAGACAGATATCTCAAACTATTTGTTGAATTAAAATGTGGCCAGATCTTCCATTTCTTGTACTAGAAATATCAAAATCTTACAGGGAGATTACCATGAACTGTACTCAGCACTTCATCTGAAGCAGCAGGAAGTTAAATTCTCCACTAGCATTTCATCAGATTTAATGTTTTAACAGACACTTACCTGCGGCGAGGGTGCACATGGAAGTACAGTGAGGTGACTGCATCTGTGACACTCTGCAGGTGATGCCAAGTCGAGGTGTCCTGAGTGCTGATGACCACTAGGGAGCCAGACTGGGTGCCTGCCACCAGCCAATCACAGGCCTCGGTCGGGATTTGGACAGTCACAAGACACAACACGGGACTGGTGTCGATCTCCTGTAGGAGCAAGAGCGGCCATATGGACAAACACTCAAAAAGAGAAATGAATAATCAAAAAATAAAAACATCAAAAGACACTATTTTATAAAAAAAAAAGTAGATTAAGTATAATTATCATGTGCTCATACTGTTGTATCTGCACTTTTACACGGCTGCTATGTTCACAGAATAAATGCTTATTAATTTTTCAGTCACAACAAACTTGTCTGAGGCAGTTTATGTATAAAATTCTTTTGGTGGATCATTTGTGCATGTAATTTGATCACACTAAATGCCACAGAGACATGCAAAATGATTGACTATCTTGATCCTCCTCAAATGAAAGTGAAAGATGTTTCTTTGGTCGAGGAATGAGAAGGTAATCCAACCACATGTCACCTAATGCTTCCTCATATTTAGAGAGCTAAGCATAACAAAATGAAACTAAAACTGACACTGGACTGATGCTAATGTTAAGATATGATTTTAATTTTGAAGCATTACAAAAAAAAGTCTGTCAAATAAAAGAGCTCCTTTAGTATTTGTTTCACTTCAAAATAAAACCAAACAGTTGCTGGTACCTGTGTACTGACTGTGCTGGTGTCCAGATCCACGGCTGTGATGGAGCCGAATCTCTGGGTGCTGCTGCCTCCACCCAGCCAGGCCCTGTGGCTGTTTGAGGGGCCGTCCCCGCTGCCACAGCTCACTGTGAAGCACTCGGCGTTAAACGCCCGGGGAACCACCAGCTCCCTCATTAGGCACAACATCTCCCCTGAATTCAGCTGATCAAACACCTGCACACAGCACCGAAACCACAAACACTTACTTCTGTTTTAATCATGAAACTACATGTGTTGATGCAATGCTGTCTGCCACACTGTCCTTACTTTCTTAACATCACTAAGGGTGCTGCCTTGTTGCATCTGCAGCATTAACAGTAAAAACAAAAGCAGCCTCTAAACAAAGTTACACAGTGTTCAGTTCCTAACCTGAGCAGAAGTGGGTCGGCTCTGAGGACTTTCCCTCAAACAGTTCTTCATCAGCGCCTGGAAGCCAGGCCAAGGTGAGCAACCGTAGTGTTTTACTGGATCTGTCAACAAGACATTAAAGATGTCAGTGAATTTTCTCTGTCTTTGTCTTTTATCTATGAATCAATGCATGCCCCATCTATGGCAGTTTGAATATGACCTTTTTTCTCAGACAATATCAGAAAAAGTTAAAGGTAGGATTTGGGGGAAAGTAATAGTCATAGAAACTAAGAATGGTTGTGTTTTTTGTTTACATATTCAAATGTGTAAAAACAGCAGAAAACAGACCAATAGTTTCAATTATGAGCAGAAATGGGTTGATCATCTTGTATGTATGACCTGATATGCTTTTGAGCCCAGCAGTTTCAGAATGGATCAATCCAGAATTCAGTTTATTAATTGCTGAATATCATAATGTATGTAGAAACAACAATTTTTGTTTAAAATAAGTAAATAAATAAATAAAAGTTTAAACTTATAATATCGCCTAAGGAGTTATCTCTTACAAGAACATTATATGAGCAGCATCCTTTGCACAAAACAGCACTAGCACAGAAAAGCACTTTAAGTAACAGACTTATTACTGTGCATTGCAGCAGGGAACACCTTAGGAAGTCCTTTCTTCCACTTTTTAATTCCTTGCAATTTGCACATAATTAGGCCAGTTTGCGCAGGAATGAGTCTTTTTCACTGTGGAGTTTTTCTCTACTACTGACCCTCTGCCTTGTTGTTAATTTTGTTTTCAAAAATCTGTTTGTTGTTTTTATCTGTTGTTTTTCTTGTCTTGTGTAATTTTTTTTTACTGTGAGCTGCTTGATGTTTCAATTCGCTTCAGGATTAATAAAGTTAATCTAATCTAATCTTATTCATAAACATCTGCACAGTAGCAAGATAGTGGCTTACATCAGATCAGACTTACATAAACACCATTAACAATGTAGGACAGAGCTTATCATTATTACCTGGCAGTTTTACCTGAACTGCAACCTTTATCAAACTCACAGTGGCACTTCAAAGAATGGTAGCTAATATCACTTCAGACTTACATCAACACATGAAACAATGAACAAGAGAAGTGTCTAATTATTACCTGGCAGTTTTCCCTGCACTACAACCTCATCAAACTCACTGGGGAACTTCATGCCGTCAGAGATGCGCTCACCACAGGTCAGGAGGTCATAGAGCAGCAGGCCGAACGAGAACACATCGGCCTGCTGGTTATAGATCACGTTACCTCGGGCAACCTCTGGTGCTCGGAAACCTGCCAAATATGCAGTTATCCATTTCAAAAGAAATACAACCACAGGCCAGATTTTCAGGTCAGATATAATACGGACGTATATAAAGTCGGAGGAGGCGCGGCGTCTAACCTGGCGTGCCCTCTGAGCTCCTCACTCCCATGCTGCAGCAATACTGAGCGATGCCGTAGTCTGTAATCTTGGCAATGATCTCAGAGTCTGTCTTCAGGTTGAACAGAAGGACATTGTGAGGCTTGAGATCCCGATAGATGATCATGGCTGAGTGAAGGTACCTGATCACACAGATTAAACAATTACCTGATGATTTTCTTCTCTAATTCTCACATTTTTACGCAATATTTTTCAACATTTGAATATGATTTTAAAGATCTATTTAGTATAACAAAGTCATAATCCTAGTAATTATTTTGATTAATAATTATGTCAAGATTTTTTTTTAACAACGTGTCATATTTTGTGAAATGAGTTCTGCGCTACATGAGAATTACACTGTGCTGTATCATATTTGATTTGGACTACACAAGACTTCTATTACACTTTCCAAAACTTGTGAGCAATCCTCAAACTTTTTAAGGGAACAATACCTCCATGTATTTTAAAGACAAATAAAAGTTGACAGGTTGAACAAAACAAGGAATGAAATGCCATCATCCCTTACTCTGTACCTGAGTCCGTCAGCCACCTGCAGGGCGATCCTGTGCTGGAGCTTTCTGTTGAGGCTGCCGTTCTCGTGTTCAAAAAGGGAGTCCAGCGAGCCACGCAGAGCCAGCTCCATCACCAGGACCTGAGGAGCTGCACCAGCTGCCAGCAGACCCACCAGGCTGGGGTGACGGAGACGACCCAACACCGCCAACTCCTGGAGAAAACCGGTGAAAAGAAGTGTATATATAAAGTATGTGAAAAGGGTGGCAGTAAACTACAGTTAAGCAAAAACTGCTGTCCAGAGAAAGTTGCCTGATTTTACAAACGAGCAGACTTTGTTGAGTTGGTGCTTTTTTCCTTGAAATTTGTATTTATACAAGTGACTAGATAAATTTTTTATTTTGGCTATTTTAATTTGCCTTTATTGTTGCTACTCCATACTTAATTGTCCTGTAGCCTACAAACAAAGTGAATACTGTTCAAAGTCTAGTCAAAAACAGCAGAAACGGCTGTGTTTCAGTGATTAAAAACATTTGCTGGAATTGCAAGATGTATCTAGAGTGGCTGCGAGCCGAAGATCTGCCCTCTACCCAGAGCACTCTTCTAGTTTTAAATCGTCAGTGTTACCTGTCTGAGGAGTCTGTAGATGTAAAGCTCAGATGCATGCTTGTTGAATATTTTAACAGCTACTTCTTCATTTTTGTAGGTACTTCGATAGACAGTTCCAAAGCCACCATCCCCTGTGAACAAAATATATTTCTGTGTTTCATTTAACTTTTTAAGGCAATATGACAAAAAAAACAGAAAATGGTAAGTTTTTAAGCAAGTGGAGAAAACAATGGAAATCATTGTCTTGTACATTTTTACCAATACTTTCGGTTTAAATAATGAGCTGAAAACTAACTGAAATTATTATGCGTGGAAAACGAGATATGCATACCCAGTCGGTTCTCGTTAGACATGTCTACATGCAGCTCTCCACTGTCCAGTATCGTTCCTGCAGGCTGGTCACTCAGCACCAAGTCAGGAGCGATCTGGGAGATGGGGAGTGTGCAGCGGGGATCCTCGGCTTTCACCAGCAGAAAATCTATGATCAATAATGTAATCATCAACATAACAGATTTTAAATATTTGGAACCATGCACGTGTAATGATTGGGTTTTTTTTCTGACCACTTGTACAAACCAAACAATGTTTTATGCCTATATCTCATGGATTTAAAAAAAGAACATTGTTGAATTAACGCTGACAAAAGAGGTACCGGTTTTTGTGTGATTTATGTACCATTCTCGAAATAGGCAAAGAGATCCTCAAGCAGAATCTTGCTCCACTCCTGGCCGTCCTCAAAGCTGTACAGAGCCCACTTCTTCAGCAGAGCCTCCCCACTGCCGTGCATGTCAGTGTTCAGCAGGCCAGGAAACCACTCCTCCAGCAAGGAGTCGATGTGATCCACCACCTGACCCAGCAGCACCCGGCCTGAGGGGGAAGAGAGACAGTTTACTCTCTTTATGTCATAGATATGTTCAGTGTCCTGCAAGGCTTGTATTTTTTTTAAAGCAATGGCACCTTTGCGTGAGGAGGGCACAGTTACTCTGACGAAACTGGAGGGGCTCTCCTCCACTGAGGCGGCCTCCACCAGACAGTAGGCCTCCGGAGACCAGCTCAGGTAAACCCCTGTCCTCCAGTATATCCGATTGGGTCTCACCATTTTTTCTGGAAAACAAACAGCAAGATAATTGCAAAAATTACTAAGTTGCTTTGTTTTTAATGGCATTTGCAGAGTAGCCCCCCTGACGAAAGATAGTCTACTATGTGTTTATTTTACCTCTTCCACACAGCAAGTAAGAAGAAACCTCCAAGAGGCGGCTGATCTGGCGAGGCCAGTAATCCATGGGGAAGTACGGCATCTCATACAGACGCACAATCACCTCTGAGTTCTCACAGTGAGGCAGCTCTATCACCGGTCTGTGTTTGGACAAACTGTAGAGGAAAAGATGAGTGGTGGGATATGTGAATTTATCTGGTCTCTGAGAAATGCACAATCCAAACCAACAGACATTTGTAGCTGCAGAATAAAAAACATACCTGCTGGGTACCAGCAGCTGGTCCTCCCCGAAGGGCAAAGCGATCTGAAACTTCTCCAGCAGTTTGAAGAACTGCGTCAGGTGGCTCTTGGGGAAACATTTGGTCTCAAACAGAAACTTTTCCACCACTGAGCGCTGAACGAGTCCTTTAGGATGCTCCCAGAAGCTACAGCTCTTTAATGTCAGTTTCTACACAGGGAACAGACGACACACAATAATTATACTTGTAGGTCTTTAAATTCCGATAAAAAGACCTTGAACAAAAACATTCAATGACTGAAGTTGAATTCAGTTGAATACAACAACAATCTGGTAATAAATAGTGTAGATATAATAACTAGGCTTGAGTAGATTTGTTTCTTTGCTTAAAAAAACTGTAAAGATGCTGTCTTATTTTCAGCATCAGATTTAAGCCCAAAACAAGATGTGAAGTCAGCTCAGTTAGCCTGAAGGGTGTTTGATTGTCTGAGTGTGTGTGTGTGTTTAAATGAAGCTACCTGGGAGATGATGTTGCACAGCCACTGTGGGTCGATAAAGTAGAGCTCTTGAAGCTGAAGCGCAGGATCATCAAAGTGCAGTAAAACCCCTTCAGTGACAGAGAGGACGGAAAAAACAATCAGAATGGTATCTTGTTGATCCTTGAGACAATATGCAAAACATGACAGTGATCATTAAAGGTCAGTGTGTTAGAACAGCTACATCTCTCTGTGGATTACCATTTCTCCTCATAGCAGTGTCTAAGAGAATTAAAGGGCATTCGGGTAATACTGCAGGTTACTATCATGAAATGATGATGCCAAAATGAGGGAGAGATGAGGGATATTGATGCATTTGCCCACTTCATTATTTAAAATGTCTTTCTAAAAAAGTTAAAGTTGATGTTTCCTTTAAAGCGACCCTGACTCTGACTAACCAGCTTCACTGAGGAAATGGACAGCGTGGTACAGCTCAGCTTCCTCCAGCTGCAGCTGACTCTCCTGGATGAGCTGCAGCAGCTCCCGGTGCATGAGAACGGGGAACTCAGGGGGAACTGTGGTTCTCTCCTGCAGAACCCGGCGCTCCAGTTCCACGTAACTGTCAGGAACCAGCTGGCCCATCACAGGTTGCCCCTGGATCTGTGGAAGGGGGATGAGATGAGGTGAGGGCAAAAGAGAGCGAAAGAAAGATAAGGAAATGTTTAATCTGCTGTTTGTGTCCTTTTACCTTGAAGCTGGTGACCTCCCTGGTGATGGCCTTGCGCAGCTTGGCCATGGCGTCCGAGTCCTCACAGACAGAGACCATGTGGTAGTCTCTGATGGCAGGGAAGCCCTGGTGGGTCAGCAGCTCCTCTTTGATCTTGGTCATGCAAGCCTGAAGTTGCAGCTCGTCACTCACATCTGTGTGAGTTCCTACCAGGATGACCGGGGACAGCGGAGCTACGGCCTGAAGTGCAGAACAGAGCAAGGATTTTTCAAAACAAGGAAATATTTGTACCTAATTTGAACCTGATTCACACAACTGACATTTTAACCTAAGCTCTAATTTATGTAACAACTTCATGATGCCTTTTAAAAAAATGTTGAAATGTGTAAGTATATTTTCAAATGAAGCAGTTTCCTCAACTCTTATGGTGATACAGAAAAATAAAAAAGTTGAATTGAGTCATTTGTAAGTGAACACATTTTTTAACTTTTGCATACCAGTGACTGTACAAATCATGACTTCATCCCCAAGGATCAATTAAGCATTTGAGATTGTGATAATTAATAATCTTTATGTAATAATTCATATTTATTGATATTTTTATAATAACTAATATTGTTCCTATTGATAGAACTTTAATTAGTTTTGAAAAAAGTGTCATTTTGAATTAAAATTGTATACAAAATTATTTTGTACAGTGGATACTTTTCCAATGTGGTCAATATTTAGTGTAATATACAGTATGTCAGGCGCAGGGAGAAGTTTTTTTTGTGATGTCCTGTCTTATATTCATTGGTTTATTTTAACAGCATGGGTGGTGCAAACCATACTAGCAGGTAGCAACTGCCATCATAACAAAAAACAAAATTTTCTTTTTTTAAATTGCTCACCAGCATTAATAAACTAAATTGGGTATTCAACGCTCCCCTCTCATCTCAACAGTTATTCATCAGCACTACCTGAATCTGTGAATCATGACTCACTTTGATGTTGAAGAGCCAGGGTTTGAGGGCATCCACCTGACTGGCTCCTTTGCTGAGGTTGTAAACCACCAGGTAGAGCGCTCTGGAAGTCAGGAAGTGAGGGTGAGAGCCGCTGAACTCCTCTCTACCTGAGGGGTAAGGAAGAGGCAGGGAGTGAAATTAAAATCACAACAGCTAAATAGGACATCTCTCTTGCAAATGTGTACATATTTTAATCTTGCTTCATTCATCCTAATATTAACTGCCTTTTGTTGATTACTTTTGAGATAAGATACAGTTCAAGTTGCAGTACAAGGGTCATCACAAAGGTTATAAATCCAGGTTTCCTACAACTTAAGGCAAGCTGGATTTAAGACTTTTAACTCTTTTAATGCCACTTGAACTGAGATTTAAGACATTTTTTTCAGTAGCCAGCATTGAAGGAAAAACAACATGTATCAACGTCACTTACTTGAGGTTATAGGGGAAATTTATTATAAAATAAAACATGACTCTTTGGTGGTGTTAATGCAAGAGGACTTTGATAAATTATTTTTTTTTTTAAAGTTACCCCTTATTTTGAGATTCTGCAATGCCTTACTTTAAGAATAATGAATTCAGTGCATTGTGAGATTTTTTTAACGAGTTTATCTGTTTTTTTTCTTGGCCCTGTGAAAAACTGTTACAGTTTCATGTAGATCTGTTTAATACTGTTGCTTTTCCACCAAGAATTTGCTGCAGTAACAGTAATTTTATGTTTATTATTTTGTATACGTTTTGTTTTTAAGCGACAGTATATTCTCACATCTAACTGGGTGAATTAAGTTGTATGTTTTTAAGTCGCCCCCTTAAACAATGTCAACAATAAAGGTGTGCTTTGAACTCTTCATATGTTGGCCAACCTGAGAAGTCCCAGACATTCAGCACCATCTTCTTTCTGTCGCGCTCCCTGATGGTCCAGTCTCGGACGTCAATGCCAGCAGCGGTCTGCTTTGAGTTTAGCTGGGAGCGCTTCAGCTTCATCAGCTGCTGGATAAGAGTTGTCTTCCCGCTGCCTGCGTTCCCGACCACGATGAGCTTCATCCGGTAGTACGGCACTGCCTTCTTCAGCCGCTGCTGCAGAAACCTGGGAGACAGCGTGGAGGAAGAGGTATTTACTATGATATTTATTCCATTCTATTTTTCTTCTACAGATTGAGGTGACCATAAATAGCACAACTGGGAACTGACATCACAAGAGGGTGGTATTTAACATGTCATCACTTGAGAACGATAAGGTTCTAGCTGCAGAACCTTATAATTCTAAGGTGGTGAATTGTGTAATATTGTTTGTAAGATCCCTGACCTGACAATGTCTTTGGTCTTGCTTCCAATAAGTTTGAGGTCAAGCTGGAGTCGAAGGCCGTCGAGCGGCAGGTCCCACAGTCGGCCCAGTTTCCCCATCTCATCAGGGAAGGACCGCAAGTTAGCATTACGACTCACATCCAGAGAGGTCAGACCTTCCAACAGGCCGATCTGTGGAGGGATCTGAACAGAGACAACATGATTCAATCATCTTTAACACCTTCATTCAGTAGTTTGATGCTAATTAGTTACAGTGTAAGAAGGATGAAATAAGGACTCATGATAGCAAAGACAAAGTTTTTTTAATTAGTCTTTACCTCAGTGAGCTTATTGTCACTCAGGTGGAGTTTCTCCAGTCTGGTCCATTTGTAGATCGGTCCACTCAGATCCAGAGCTGTGATGCAGTTCTGACTGAACATCAGCTCTCTGAGGTTGCTGGACTCCCACAGTCCCGGGCCTGGCAGATCAGCAATTTTGTTGGTTCTCATATCCACTGACCGCAAGCTGGACACACAGAAGTATGGGAATGAATGTTTTTACTAGAAGAAGAAGGATGCATTAAATTTTCATTGTACAGGTAAAAATAACACTTGAAAATAATAACTTTGAGAATGTGAAATCCATATGACTATTTGACTTACTTCGGGAGACTGAGGATAGCCTGAGGAACACATGTGAAGCTGCTGTTTGCTAGTTTCAGTGTTGTGATCTTAGACGGCAGGTGTGACAGGGAACCTGGAGAGGACAGTAGAAATCTTTCTGTGTCTCCACTAATAAAACATGAATGTCATTGCAAGAGATATATTTACAATTGGGATAAAATCAAAATATTCCCTTAAATTCAGGATTATATGGATTCATTCTTCAAAATAAATCTATTGGCCAATGAAGACAATCTCTAATATCTCTGAATGCCAATTTTGATAAAAGCTCTTCATTTTGAGTGTGTTACACTGTTATATGGTCTAATCTGGTGGGGTTTTAATTACTGAATTATTTAATCAGGGTTTTTTAGGTTTAAAATGTATTTACATTTAAGCCAACTGTCTGATTCTGGTGTGTTTGGAGAGACATCTGTTTTATTAAAATATCCTATAATATATTGAGTTCTAAACACACAGTAGACAGACAATGCAAGCCCACAGTGCTTTTCAATGGAAGATTTTTCGATCTAATAGTCAGTGATTAACACTCACTGATTTGGTTCATGGAAGCACTGAAAGTTTCCAGTTTGGGGCAGCCAGTCAGGAAGTCTGGAGAAATGTTTTCCACGCTGTTCTTGCTCACGTCGAGCAGCTTGATCTCCGGTAGACACAGAGGCACACAAAGCTTAGTTATACTGTTCCTGAAAAGAAAAAAGAGGAAAATGATTTGACATGAAAAATACAAAATTTGTTATTACCAAATTCATAACCAGTTGTTGGGCATATTAAAATGATGCGTATGACTGTGCAGAGGGGAATAATATCTAATTACTATGTTTTTATTTTCTGTTTAGTAGGGAGCAGAATACCTTTAAGAAATGTTTATTTTATTTCTTAACGTTGTGAAATGGGGCATTCTTAAACATCTTTCAAATTAATGCATTTACTTGAAAACAACAATTGTTAACATGTATCCCATGATCAACATTGAATCAAACATTTTCTACAGTAAAATAAAGAGGACTGTACAGCATTGGTGGTAACTTGTTTAAAAAGGTTTCTGAGAAATCTGACCCAGAATGAAAATGTTGGTGTTTACTATAATTTGGATTCACAGTACAACCAACTACTTGCATTCATAAAATATTTAATAATATTATATATTATTGAATTATATATTTCTGTACTGACATAAAAGTTCAGCTCAGAAGCTTTGATTTAATCCATTGCACACAACAGAAGTAATTTTATAGCCCATTAATATGTTTCCCCATTTCAGGAAATACCCCATAACCTCAGGAGACATCAGATTTCTGCTATGAAATCAATTGTTCAAATCAAATTTTATTATTTCTAAATGCCCACATTTTCCTCTCCCTAAAATGCAAAAGTTCTGAGAACATTTTATTGTGTGGCTTTGATGTTGTCATAGTAACACTGAGAGTCACATCCATGTGACTGTGTAATCATTTCCTATCTGCCCAACTGAAGACAGTTGCTTCTCAAAACTTCACACCTACAACTAAAAAAACACTACAACACCACACTTCAGTATCATGCAGCTACGTAAAAGTACAAAAGAACAAACACTCTCTGCTCATGTGAGGATTTAAACCAGCAGCGTACCCTTCCATAAAGAGCTCCTCCAGGTGACCCATGGCACGGCCCAGCTCCTGAGGGAACTCTGTGATTTTGTTGAAGGAAAGATTGAGTTGGCGCAGTGATGGGCAGGTGACAGCAGGGTCAAAGGTCAGGAGGGGACCCACACAGTTACGAGAGACATTCAGCATGTTCAGTGAGAGCAGAGACAGCAGCTCTACCGGCAGTGACTGGAGCTGGTTACCCTGCAGGTCCAGTCGAGTCAGACTCTTCAAACTCTGCCACGAAATAAAAATAAACAAACTTCAGCGTACATTTCTTAAAAGATACATTATTTATTTACTGTAATTGTTTGAATTATTCAGTACAGATCGGATACTACCTGGCAAAGAGCTGAGGGAAACTCAAGCAGATTGTTGTGGCTCAGGTCCAGGCGAAGGAGATGCCCCAGCTGCTGTTGGACGAAGCCGTCATCCATCAGACAGGACAGAGAGTCCAGCTCGTTACCGGACAGGTCCAGCAGACGGATCCTCTCCTTCTCTTTGGACAGAGCAGCAGAGCTCTCACCAGATCCAAACACTGAGGAGGACATAAGTCATTAACAACGATCTGATCTGAGTTAAGTGTTTGACAGAATGGGATTAAAGTTATACAGAATTAATTCTGTTGGAGAAACCTTTGTGGCTTGAGCCAGTCTTTCCATATCTCCTGTGGAAATGTTCGCAGTGTTCATTTTCAGTTTGACCACTCTGGAAAAAAAATATTTACATCACTAGAGAGAAAAGACAGTGGTGAGATAACAGGTGTGTATATTAGCAGGGTTTAAATATGTAATACTAAGAAAGGGACTGAAAGGAAAGCAAATAATCAACTTTTAAGTATTTAAATCTTTGCTTTCTGATATTAATTTCACCCAGTCCAAAAAAAACAATGTCCTGACAACTGTGCTAAACACAATACGTTAATAAAGGTTTTACCTCTGCACTGGCATGTCTGCGGCGCCCCTGCTTCCTTTTAATGGACGCCCCTGTCAATTCTTCTGATGAATTATTATGCGGTTTTGGAGACAGAACCCCTGACAGGGAATCACTCCCTAAAAAAGCAGAAGCATGTAGTGAGAGTTGAGGACATTACCACAAAAAGGTGAACAACAACTGTCAGAAAGCAGCTCAAATGTTTTGTTACTGTTACTACCCCAGCATGTTATGCCTCCTAGATTGAGGTTCAGGTATGTTAGAAATAATGTTTGTTACTGCTCCATGTTTCATATAACCTAATTTTTTAATTTTGAAAAATGTGGGGAACTCAGAGGCCACATTGTTTTCTGTTATTCTCCTATTCAAAAAGATATTTTTTTTGTACCCTGAGACCACTGAACAAAGTGCCCAGGTTGTGGTTGTCTTTAAGAATCTGTAAAAAAGAGACACACATCCCAGTGTCCAATGGACTGGGTGCTGGACCAAAGAAACGTGGCAAAGTGGAAAAGCCACACACCAAGCAGCTTCTATCTACATTGTTGCAGTGTAACGTTTCCAAACACTTCTGAGGAAGAGCCCCACAGGCTAAAACATTACACTACATTAAAATCCTTTTAAGATCTTGATGGTTTTTAACTATGTATTTCAACCGTATGAAGAATTTTAATTCATCAGAAGTTCCGTAAATGTTAGCAGCAACTTGACCCCAGCCACTGTTGTGCTCCAAACACTTTTGGAGAAACTGCGATTTATGAAGTGAAACTGCTTTATTTAATGTTTTTACCTGTTTAAATCACCTGTTTTTTTTGTTTTGGAAGAGGAAGAGACCTCTTTGGTTAGTACAGCTCCTGCTAAAAACTTTCTGAACCATCAACACTAAAGGAATTCTAATGGAGACAAACAGACTGCAAAGATGGCATTACTCCATCTTTTATTTCTTTTAGTGCGAGACCTCGAGCAGCAGAAATGACATGCTGTACCTTTAACTTGCCTTGTCACACGACAACAAGTAAAATGAGCTATTGGTGAAACATTACTACACTGTAAGAATAGATTGGGAATTACTACAAGTTAAAAACATCTTTAACTAATCAATGTGACTTCTTTGATGAGCTGAGTGCAGATGGATGACATAATGTTAATCACTGAAGTGGAAAAATACAGGATGTTACTGCTTTCACTGTAGGAGCACATCAGAGATACAGTTTAACAGATTATCTCACTTGGAAATTACATTGATCAAATGGCACTGCTTTGATATGGCCATATAAATTTAATAAAGCTCTGCTTCAAGGCCGAACGACAGTTGCTGCCTGTACTGGAACTGCACAACAAATCATGATAATTTATAGGTCGAAGAGTTACTACTAACAAAATTAAACCCGATTGCACTCTGTGTCGTTGAAATGTCTGATGTCTGTGTTCTTTACCATCACTCTCCATGTCGTCGTTCAAAAACAAGCTGTCGTCCATGGAGACAAAGCTGAAGCTGGAGTCGTCACTCTCATCAGAAATGTAGCCAGAGGTCAGACAGGGGTCGGTCACAGATCTAGGAGGACCGCTGACACTCTTGGACTTCTGCAAAGACTGAATGTATCTCGCCAAACTCATACCTTTACCTGAAAGACAGAACACAGCACAAAGACAGTCAGACTAGGCTGCAAATATTTCATGATATGCCAATCATAACATCTTTAAATTAAATGTTTTGTCCAAAATCCAAAGACAATCTTTAACAATGTTTTAAAACAGAGAAAGCATCAACTCCTCCTCACTGTTGTTGTAGCGCAGACTGTGCGCTCTGCCTCTTTCGGCGAGCAGCGGGCTGAGCCAGGCGGCGTCCAGGCGGCCCAGCCTGAAGCCCCCAAGGCAGAGGGCGTTGTTGTTGAGGTCCAAACCCAGACGGCCCAGCAGCTGAATGACTGTGGGTCCTTCGCCTCGCTTCACACTCACAGCCAGAGCCCTGCGGAGGTGCTGCTCGTGGGCGCCTCGGCTGAGCAGGAGCTCTACCAGCTCCAGAGGTCCGCCTCTCTCACACACCTGAAAAAGACCGCACACAGGGCATGACTGACATTTAAATTAATATTATTATAAATACTCATGAATCCATCTATTAGCAGGGCTAAGTGTTGAAACGTTAAGAACACAGACCGACAGGAGTGAAAACATAACTTCCCACAACAAATTTGACATTCTGATTTGATATATGAAATACTGGATTTTTGTGACCTCTGACCTGGTAGATGAGAGATTCTGTTTTGGTCTTTCTATTGATGTCGGCGCCCAGCTCGATCAGACATTCAGCCACTGTCGTGTCTCCGTCCTCGCAGGCCTTTTCCAGCATGCTGTAGTGTAGCTGTGGGTCGCACCACATCTTAGACAGAGCCAGGCACACCGACTTACGCAGCTGACAGCAGACAGACAGGGAGAGGAGAAAGTTAAACATGTTTCTGTATAAATCTGTTTATTAAATTATGATGAAGGTATAAAGTCTTTCTAACAAAGATCATTTCTATAAAACTTTACAAAAAGAAGACAAGTGGCCAGCAGGCTTAATCTCAACAGTATTCAAGCATGTCTGGTATGTCCTGCATGCATTTGTAGTGTACGTCCCTGTGTGTTTACAGTAGGGCCTGTGTGTCAACATGTCTGCATGCTGATATAAAGAGACTGAAACTCTCATATCACCCCCCCCCTCCGTACAAAAAAAGAAAAAAAAGAAAAGTGCATTTTCTGACAGAACATCAACATGGAAAAGTCAGGGAGAAAATGCTGCCATAGTTCTTCTGGAAACAAATACTGATCACAACTTAGTTATAACTTTATAAACTTAATTTGAAACTTGATCTGTAAATTCAGTTTCCAAGAGAGCAAAGAACAGGATAACAGAGTGTAATGAGAAGAGAAAGCCAAAAACATAACGAGAGACAGAATACTGTGGTCAGATCTAACTGTCTAACTCACCGGGTTGTTGCTCTGGTCAGGAGTCTCGTCTCTGAGATGTTGGAAGATCTGTCTGTCAAAGTTTTCTCTCTGCAGTTCAGCAGCTGCTCCTGAACAGGCGTCTAGCATCCTCAAAGACACCTGAAAACACTGAGGGACACACAAACAGAGACAGCCCATGAGTTTACAAGTCAACAGTCAAGCCTTGAGTCGACAGTCAAGAAAACAACCCAAAAAACCACAATGTACAAATCTGCCACAAACGGCTTTACTATCTATACTGCATACAATAAAGTTGACCCTTGATTTAAACATGCTGGAACTCTGTCTTCAGACTACTAGCAATACTTTACATCAACATTTATCATCACAAGATGACTGCTTGTTGGACTACAACTGTAAATGTAAGAAGTAGGGTGCATGTCTAATAATATGTAAACACAATTTATTGGCTGGTTTGTAATTCTGAGACAAATATATAGTTTAAAGCATTGCTGTATGATGTGGTATTGACAGGTATGTGGTAGGTATTTACATGACACTGTGACCTAATTTAATGTTAATGCACACATTAGTTGGTCATTCAAAAACAATGTAATGTTTATAAACAAGCTGTGAAGGATGAAATTTCAGGATAAGCACTTATGAAAAAAGATGAGAACAAACTATTTAACATGTATTGTGTCCAAACAGAATAAATACAACTGCAAAATGAAATTCTCTGCAGCATTCAATACTGTGATGTTCAATTTATCAACATGTTTAAGCATATTTTAAAACTTAAGTCACCTTCAGGAGCATCTCAGAGTCTTCTCTGTACTGGATGAGTGAGGCGACCACAACAGAAGCCAGAACAGGTACAATCATCCTCGACAGCTTCTTCTTGGATACGAGGTAGTTGAGCAGGGTAAGACCCCAGTAGTGTATCTCTGGAAGAAGTAGGGAAAGTTAGTGAGAGCCTGATTAGACATCTTTAACAAAATAACATTTTAGCAAATGTATAAATAGGGGAATACTTTGAATTCTGTTATCCTACAACTGTACAAAGGTTATGCACAATTTAATCAATGAAAGATTTTAATTTTCTTCTGGAATTCTTCCTGGATCTAATTAGGGGTTACAAACCTGCTTTTATTGAACTAACCTCAAGAAAGGGGAAATATTGTTATGCCAGTGAAATAACATATTAGCCATACTATGACTATCACTGTGGAGGAAACACTATGCTGCCCTCCTATGAATCCTTCTGAAGTTACAAACCAATGTTCTGGCAAGTTATACCTAATATTTCCTCTCAAATGAATTGCTAAATCTGATTAATATCTCATTTTTATTGTTTATAAATGACAATTGCATACTATACCTCGTTCCTGTGGGAACATCTGTAGTGTGTGCAGCACTGTGTCTATCGCCCCCTGCTGGCAGAGCAGGTCCACTGCACCAGAGCAGTCAGCTAGAGCGGACAGCACCTTCAGACCACACTTCTGTATGAAGGAGCTGCTGATGAACTGCACACAGACAAACAGTGACTCACTTTTCTACTAATACTAAAGAAACATTGCAAGATGTGTAAAATGCATAATGTTTTATTGGAAAAATCAAGATGGCAGTTAGATTGCCTCTCTCACCTTTTACTTATTTTTAAAACCCTAATGTTGTACCATTCATTGATAACAATACGCAAATAATGTAAAGCAACACAAAACCTTACCATCTATAATACACTATGTGAGTTATGTAGATGATATAACCATGGTGACTAGCAACAGTATTGTTTCATTTATTTGCCACATAAAGAACATAGAAAGAATTAAAAATAAAGAAGCAAAAAAACAAAAAAATTGTTGGTTTTTTTTCTCTCATACATTGTCTAAACTACATTTGTAAACCAAACTTTTCGATGGCAAAACATGTTAAAAGTTGTGGTTTGGTAATTATTGGCTGTTGACTTCCCCACTGACATGCAATGCCTTTTTCCCAGTTTTTGTCAGTGTTTACCAACGTGCCCTCAGGCCAAAGGGTTCTAAACAACCACACGGCTACAAAAAAACATGCTCACCATTCATTCATACCAGTAAATCAACTGGCAAATTCTTTTTGGAAATGTAATTACACCCTTCAAATGTTCTGGTTGCAGAACAACCTACTGTATAATTTCTCCAATGAATGGATGAACTGTTGTTTAATCTATGTAATGACTGAGAACTATATGTGCTGGCTGAGTATTTGTACACTGTTTCTATTTATGTGCAAACCAAAATCCCATTAGGATGGTTTTCAAGCTCGACCTCCCTGTCTTCTTTCTGGTTTTTGTGATATCTGTGCCATTTTACTACACTATATCAGACCAGATTTAAAAAAAGAAAAAGAAGCTTGCAAGGACAAAAAAGTGTGGAAAGACTGTAAGAAAATGTAGCGTGTTAGTGAGATATTTTGGGGTTAGTCATTGTGTTCATACCCTGTTGAGAACCTCCAGGTAGAGAGTGTGAGCTCCTTCCACCACACACTGGTTTTTCAGGACCTTCAGCGACACGTCCGCCATGTCGGGATCTGCGACCGAGACGCCATGCTCCCTTAAACTCCTGTCTGGGAATTAAAACACAGGAAACAAGTGAAGGCAAAGAGGCAAGCAAACATACACAAACGCACACAACCGCTCTGTTATCAATCACTAATCTAATTCAGAGTGCAGTACTGGGAGCAGAGGAAGAGTACACTATGACCTCTTTGTAATAGACATTAAAACAAAACAAGCTGCTCCACTGTAACACAATATTGTAAATGTACATTTGCATTCTTGACCTTCCTGAAAAGTAGCTGGAACTTTCAGATCCCTGAACATTCCCACATGATTGCCTGGATTGCAATTTATTGTCTATTATTTCAGCTGTATTGATAGAATTTGGCAGGGAGCTGCAGATTTCTACAACAGATTAAAAGAATTTAAGCATATAAAGAAATAACATATTACTGAAAAGCAGCATTTTTTCTGGATTTGAATCTGAGTCCATCCTCCATTTAAATCCAGACACCTCTTTCTGTTTCTCAACCTGCTGGATGTTCCAAGTTCTTATTATCCAACAGAAAGTTGGATAATAAAACTTTCTGTTGCTGCCGTTGTAGTTAGTCACACACACAACTGACATGGCATTTAAGGATCATCTCCGGAGCTGCTGACCTCCCGGCGAACAGTCAGTTCAATGTCTGCGAAATTAGGACTAGTTAACACAGCAGCAGCTGTCAAACAGTACCAACAAACTCTATCCAACACTGGAACACCTTGACGCTGTCATTTAACTTGTTAATAAGTGTTAGCTGTGTGATGTTAGTGACAGTTAGCCCTGTCACTATGTGTGTATGCGGGCAGAATCTCAACAACTTTTTCCCAGCACGTTGGGCTGCATAGTTAATCAAAATATAATCAAAATTGCAATGTGACTGTGTAGAGACAAATTCTTACGCCAGGTGTGAACAGAAAGAGTTAGAGCTGTCTACATGTGATCAGATCACCCAGGACCCATGTTGATACCATGTGTAAACAAGCCTGCTGATGAAAATCCAAAACAGTGAGCTAAAAGAGGCTAAAAGGCTCAAGAGAGCTGCGACACTGATGCACTGCTGTTGATTAATCCCTCATTTCTTATTACACAGTAATATGGCTATATGGAAAATGCTGATTGATGACATAAACCTTTTATTTAGTGTGGATAGAAACAGCAACCTGGGAGTAACAAAAAAATAAAGGTACCACAGACATCATCAACAACAACAAAACAACCAAAAGGATTAATCTTCAACAAACATTTGATTGGCAGGTCACCTCTGGGCCGTGCACACACATAACAGAAAGAGCACTTCTATGTTACCTGGGCAGAGGAAGACCAGACTGGCCTGCAGAGCCTCCAGCTGGACCTCTGGCTGGAAGTTGTGAACCTTCATGGTGCTGAGGATCTGAGTCATGGCCATGTTCAACTCATCTAGACTGGCTGTCCTACAAATTTACAGAGACAGATTCAACTATGTCAAACACAATCAAATATGAATATAAATGTGCTGATAGATAAGAAAACAAAACTCACATACACAAATGTAAATGATTTGTGAAAAACAAGGCTTTTTTCCATGCTGAAATTCTTTAATTTTCTTTACCTGCTTTTCGAAAACCAACAAGGACATCATACAACAGAACCAAATGTGTTTGTGCCCACCTTCCCTGAAAGAGCAGGCTGAGCAGTCTGCAGGCGCTGATTGAAACTTCAGGCGATGCTGAATGTCTCTTCATCATCTCCACTAGGTTGACGTGGAGGCCACTGGACAGCAGCAGAGAGCGCATTTTGCCTGCAGATGGAGCAGAGCAGTTGCTCACTGTACGAGCCAACACAACAACTGATCCTTGAATTTCAAACTGCAATAACTGATTTCTTACCACCACATGGCGGCAGTACAAAACAAGTTGTAAACACAACATTGACATACGACCTTTAGGTTGATGTGGCGAATTTGTTGGCAAACATATGCTCATTTACACGTCCAGCTGTTACGGAGCAACATTATTGTTCAATTGCAGTCGTGTTTCTGGCCACCTTGTGAACACAAATCCAATATTTACCTTCTATTAGCTCTGTGTTTTTGGTCTCCGTCTCTGGCTCTTTAGCTGTTAAATGCTTCACTTTCTTCATGCTTCACTTTGTTCACCAGCTAATTACTGACTTTGTCCATCTGCTGATTGGTACAATGTTTTCTTTGGGCCTTTTCCACTGAAACTGCTGCTTGATCCAATCAAAAAAACAACACTAGGAAAGCTTCGAGAGTGAACCAAAACAGTAAAATTACTGACAAACAGCTAAACTATTACTATTAAATCCACTATAAAGCTTTGTAAAGTCAAGCCAGACTGCAGATTCAGGTGATAATTCTCTGTAGGTTCACCCCCACGTTTAACCCTCCTCACATTGTCATACTGTCACTGTCACTCACTGTTGTGTGTGAGGAGTGTAGCAATGGCACTGGTAGCAGCTTGAAACACACTGGGAGAGGAGGAGTGGAGCAGCATGGCGGCCATTAACTGTCTGTGAACAGGAGTTCTGGAAACAACCACATAACATCCAATAAACTACATGATAACAGTCCCTCATCAGACATTTTTATGCATCTCTTCAACATCCCTCGTGACTTGCACAACTCTAAATTATGCTGACCATTAATAACTGATGTCCTGCATTTTCTTGATGAATGGAGGTCACAGATAACTGTTCATCATCAAACATCTACTGAAGGCAGCGTGTACCTCTCATCCTGCTCCTCTTCTGAATGGTTCACTCCAGCCCCGTGCAGTAACAGATTATGAATGGCCCAACTTGCAGCTTCCTGAGGTAACAAAAGTTATGTACTTTTGATTTTTAAAATGATCCTCTGTTATATAGTGGCTGTGATCGAGGTCCAGAAGAACTTGGTACTGACCTGAACGGCTGGCTCCTCAGCATGCAGCTCTAGTGCCGTACAGCAGGCCTCCATCCAGCCCAGGCCCATGTCCTCCACCTGCTCCCTCCCCCTGTTCTCCTCCTCCTCTCCTTCCTCCAGACCCTGCTCGGCCACTGCTTTGTTCTGCACAATGGTTGCGGCTAAAGGAAAAAGACAGCACAGTACAATAACTGCACTGTACAGGATCTAATCAAACCATCTTCTGTTCGTATTAACAGTGACTGACAACATTTGACAGCGTTTTTAAAAACATACAACTTGTCCTTTTCAACACTGCTGGACACAGACATTAACTGTTCTTTTTTCTACTGAGAGCTCATTGTTAATGTAGTGACGCATGTAACTGAGTGTGTCTGTCAGCTTGTGTTGCTAATTAGCAGATCATATCATGGCCAACGAAGCTTACTACATTTTGTTGGTTGCAAACAAAGACAAAGACAAGCAGTTTGTTTAGTTTAATTGGGTTAAGACTTCAGGATACAAGTCAAATGATTTGGTTTAGAGACTATGGACTGTTAACCTGTTTATAATGAGTCGGTAACCTTCCCAGCTACTGTGGCTATCAGTGCTAACAGTGTTTACTACAGATCTGATAGCACTGACTGAAACTCTAGGAAATAAACAATTAAACTATCTCACTAGCTCTGTAGAGCCAATCCAAAGCCTTGTTTCAAATGAACGAAACGCTTTCTAACAAGATCTACAAATACATGTCTATTGCACAGCCTGGAAACTGTCAGCTCTTCGTGTCCATATTTAGCACCCTGGAAAACACAAGCTTGTGATTCATAGTGAATCGACCAGCTCAGTCACAACATATAGAGAAAGTGTTGTTGTGAACGAATCAAATTTATATTCTGGTGTTTCACGCTGCTTTGGGTTGATGCTGACACAAAGGCATTGTTCTGTAGTCTCCATCCCTAATCCATCTGTGTGGATATGAATACATGAGTTAAATATAGCATGTGTGCATCCTCACTGAGGTCAGCCAGGCAGGAGAGGGCGGCGGATTGCAGTTTGGCATTGTCGGGAAAAGTCTGACAGGCTCTCACTGCGACCCTCTGGACGCCGTTCAGTACGAGGATGTTGTAGTAACTCTCTACAAAATGACATAAAACAAGCACACCCTGGATTAAACCGATGCTTCTATTGACTTAATATGTCAGATTGCAAAAACATTAGGTTATCAGGAGGAATGCAATCCAAACACTGCTTTATTGTTGGTGAGCATTCAGTGATTGAGCAAACAGTGTTATCATTACTGACTGTCAACAAGCGAGGAGATGATCCAGAGTTATTCATTTACAGAGTACACTTTTTCATTGGTTCATGTGAAGTGAACTGAAGAAATATGAAACCAAAACATGTGACTCTGTAAGAAGCTGTTACATATCAGAGTTCCTACAGCTTAAGGCATGTTAGATTTAAGACTTTAATGCCATGTGGAATGAAATTTAAGACCAAATTTTGCAATAACCAAAACTGATGACAAAGAAAATGTGAATGAACATCAGTTATTTAGGGTTAGGGACAATGTTTCCCTAATTATTTATTGCAACACAAAACATGACATTTCTATGACCTTAATGCAAGTGGAATGTGTTAATTTCATGTATTTAAAAATGATAATAACTGAAAAAAGTAAAAGATGTTGCTAATTTTTCTGAAATTTTACAGTGCAACGACAGAAAAAAAAGATTCTGAAAATCTTTCTTCCCATGTCTTAGAATTTGTGAGACTCAAAAAACTGAATTAAGACATTTTAATACCAGTTTAGGCCTTAATTGTAGATTATTGAATTAAATGCCTTTTACAACTTTAAGAATCTGTGGGAACCCTGCATATATAACAAAAAAAAAAAAAGAACAGAGGCCGCCAGACCACACAATCCTACACAAACTGTTGCTTACACAAGATTTTAGTACATCTTGAAGTATTTGTTAAATGAAAAAATAGAAGGAGATTAAAAGAAGCAAGAGGAAAGTTTCTTATAAAAACACACACAAATGTATTGACAAAACTTTTCAGAGAATACTCAATTTATCCACAAATGAAACCAACTAAAATTATCATTGGAGGAGGAACTGGAGATATAAAAATGAGACTTAATTATTAATATACATTACTAAAATCTGTCTCTATGTTCCAAATTTTGAACATTCAATGCCTCAGTCTGACCTGATGTAAACCTCCGGAACAAGCAGCAGGCAGTCTCCTGCAGCTCCTCTACCTCGGGGAAGGCGTCCATGGCAGCAATGATTATGCTGTAGCACCGAGCGCCTCCTGACATCAACATCTCCACATTACTGCCTGGAAATGTAAATAAAAATGTACGTACATGTCACAATATGTAAAACAAGAATAGTCTGTAGTTCTAAAAAGAAAAGCACGAATAATAATAGTGTGTTAGGCACTTATTGGCAGTCACAACTGCACTTTTCCTGGATTCCTAAACCAACAAAGAATAGATGCTATGACAAATTCACAATGAAAAAACAGCAAATAAGGATGGAAAGGGAAAAAAACAACCTGGGGGGAGAAAACTAGTCCTTAACAAATAACATAGAGGAGTATTGGTATCTCCAAACAGCCTGGAATCCCCCATGACCGTGGTAAATCGTACATCTGCGAAAAACACAGACTGTAGTGTAAAAAATGTTCATGACCAAAACCACTTTTCCACTTTTTCTTCATGTTCAGCCCCACTTTTCATGCAGAAATTATCCAGCTAATTAGAATTTCATTGTAGAACAATGTCTGAAATAAAAGTGTTATGTCACTAGGAAATTCATGATATCATGTCTGTCACATGGCAAGCTTAATACAGACAAAAAACCTACTGTAGACCCTAAACCATATTCCAAGAACAGTTTTTATGATCATTTTTGATCATAGAATAAATAATCCATTGTAATCGCAAAAATATTGAAAAGCGAATAAACTGTCTGCTCAAAACAAGAAGCACTGCTCTTTTGCACTGTGAAAGCTAAACAATTTTAAAAACTGTTAATGGAAAAACAATATTGCAGTGCAGAAATAAATAATGAGGTAAATCATAAACAGTGTTACATTTACATAATCTGTCCTCCACAGAAAAGTGTTAATTTTAGGACTAAAACGTCCCCATTAACAATAGATCATGTTGTCTTTAATGACCAAATAGAGGTGATCCTCATCAAACATGCTTGCTACTTATATTTGGGATTAACCTTAAAATCCAGCGGTAATTGTTATCAGAGCCGAAGAAACTTTGCTGAAAAAGAAGTACAAAATCTGCAGTAAATGCCCAAAATCTGTCCTGGCCTTCTTTAATTTCAAAAAAAGATCTAGAAGTATGGGACAAACTCTTATTTGTCTTTCTTAGTAGTGTTTCTCACCATGGGGAAAATTCCATGAAGATTTGACTATTTTAACAAACACTGCTCTCCTGTCCTAAAACAGCTGTTGTTAATATGTTGTGTAACGCATCAACCATTAAGATTATAGAGTGAAAGCACACGTTCCTAAAGTTCTCCACCTAATGAGAGCTACACTGAATCCAATCAATCAATCTGACATCAATGTATGGTAAGATTCACTAGTAAAATAAGTACTCCTCATTCGCCCTGCTGGACCTTGTAGATATTAAGGGGATAAAATGAGGTCTTACCAGGACGAGCCAGTGGGAGCAGAACCTTCATGGCCTGCAGCAGCAGCTCGGGGCTGTCAGGGAACCTCTGCAGAGCTGCCAGAACCACAACATGATCCTGGTTTTCCACAAACTCCACCAGGTGGTCATCACTTACTGGAAACACAGACACAACAAAGATAATCAGCTCACAGGAGACCGTTAAGCCACAGTGCTACGATATATTTATCAGGACAAAAATTAGACAAGTGTCAATATGTCAACATGTAAAATACACTTCGTTAGTACATGGTAGATACCTGCCATAGAATATTAAGACAAAGAAAATACATATTCAAGTATACTGGAGGTTAGAGAGTGTGTGTCAGCTCACCGCTCTCCAGGAGTAACTGCAGAGCTCCACAGCCTTGAAGTTGAAGCTCTTCACTGGTAGGAAACGTCTTCATCGCCTGCACCACCAAGCCGAACACATCCTCCTCCTCCTCCTCAAGCACCAGCAGAGGAATCATGTCTAGAAAAACATTAAATTAACAAGCATTAAAAAAACTGTCCGCCACCTTAATGGGAACACAAATTTGGGAAAAAGCTGAAGCAAAACTTAGTCCTAGAGAACTGAGAACTTAAAGGGCAAGAATCAATTAACTCTTGAAACAAAACAAAAGTTTCACAATTCGTCGTGTTATAAGTAGTGAATATCTCAACAATTCCGATAGGAGTTTTATTTTTGTAAATATCTGAATATCCTCTAAATAACTGTTTGTCAGAGTTAGAGGCAGGACTTCTTGCTTGTTTATTATCCTTGGTAGTGCAGCCACTGACATTTTACTGTCACAAAGGACTAAAGGCTGGTTTGCACACAACATCACACGTCTTAATTTAACCTCTGCTTTCTCAGAAACTTCAAATCACACAAAAAAGAATGAAACGTCTCTCATTGTCCATTAGAAGCATAACCAGAGAAATCATCTAAAGATAGAGATGACAGTGTTGCTCTAAAAATAAAGTACAAAAAGAACAATGAGTCTTATTGTAGTAGCCCTTCATACCAGATATGGAAAAAAATGCAACATACGCAGATTTATAGGCAGATAATTAGTTGTTGGCTGAAACAACTAGCTGTCTGAGTTTTTGTTTTTACATTTTTAATCCTTTTCCTTAACCATTTGAAACCTCAGCAAAGTGGCTTGATTTCTTTCAACACATGGGAAGAAGGCAATTAGCAACGTAACAAGAAATGGCCCAAAAATAAGCAAAAAAAATGTGTAAAAGGTACAAGTAAATAACCTGAAAATTTAAATAAACAAATGAATCAAAAAATGTAAAAAATAAAAAAAAAAACATTTAAAAAAACAAACAAGGAAATTATCTGAAAAAAGTGCTTTAAATGTTATAATAATTCTGTAACTTTTTTTTTCGCTAGCTTTTTAAAAATAATTTTCTAAATCTACTTTTTTAAGAAATCCCACTAATTCGGTTCAGAGGTTTAAATATTTGGCTTTTGGATTCATTTACTGTCAAGTTTTCTTTTGTGTTGATCTGACGACAACAGTGCATCATAACTAAGCCACTGCGTGGCTTTGCTGTCCAGGTAAAGCTATTGCAATTGCATGTAGAGTCACAATTGAAAAGAAAAACTGCCAAATGCACCTGATCTGAGCAGGAGAGCAAGAGCTCTAAGTCCAACCATGGTCACTCTGCAGTCTGTGCTGTACTGAGATAGGACCTTCAGGATCTGCCTGAAAAAAAAGCACATCAAGACAGGCAAAATTAACCAGAGCTGCCAAGACAAAGAATTAACTCAGCTAAATCATTTTACCTGCAAAGGCCTCACTTTTGCAAACCTAAAGAGAGCTGGTTAATATATTGCCTATTTTAAATTAGATTCTGATTTATACATCAGGTCAAAACATGTTTCCAATAACCTCTTATTGTCTTAGCACACGTATGCACTCAGAACTAAAGAAAATCAAACAGCTTGGTGAAACACAAAGTGATTTAAAGGAAATATTACACAGCAATATAAAAGAACTGAAAAGATCACTTGGGAAAAAAACGGGCGGGTAAAACTGACATTGCGTGATACTGTAATAGAACCGCAGGCAGTTTCCTGCAATTAACAGGATCTAGAAACTGAAGATGATGCTAATATTTTAAAAAAAATCTATTGACTTCAGTAAAGTGGATATAGGTAGAATTAAGTGGTCTAAATTAATTCACACTTTGCCCAACACCTCCAGGCTCAGATGTGGAACGATGCATTTACATCAAGACAATCACAGTGTTGGTATTGATTAACAGACTCAGCTGTGTATATATTTGCTCTCACACGTATCCAAATAAATCTTCAAATCAAGAACTCAACATCACAAAGAAGCAAGCCAACAAAAATCTGTATCGTGCTTTTCATTAATGTCACATGAAATCTCTGTAAACTAACACATTATTCTTTTCATCTGATGGGTTCCAAAATTGTGCAACATGTAATGTGAAATGTTAGGCAACTCTCAAAATTTGAACTATTTTCACTTCTTTCAGTGTTTTCACTTATTTTGGGGCAAGTTGCATGTCAGGATGTGATTGTCATTGAAACCTGGAAGTAACAAGACTTAGACTTATGTTTATGGCCATGATAATAGCTCTGCGAGGTTATACAGTGTAGGGTTGCAATGGTATCAGCCTTTCACGATACAATAACCATCTCAGAAAATATCGCTGTGTCACACTATAACATAATAATAATAAATAATAATAATTATTATTATCATTATTATTATTATTATTATTACAATGACCTTAAATGTTTTTTTTAGTTAAACATTATATTACTATGATTAAAACTTGAAATCATTTTTTTTTTATTAATGTATGCGTAAAAAAAACCTCTCCCTTCTAAAAATAACAGGGAAAAAAAGGTGAGATTCCTGGTCACGTCGCATTTTTTTCAACACCGTAGCTTAGCAAATAAACACAGTATGATAACCATCAATTTTCATACCACGGATTACCTTGAGGCATGTATAACACTACAACCCCTATGCAGAGGTACTGCAGCTAGATGCTACCATCAATACTCTAACATGCTGTCATTTAGCTGCAATAATGTTGACATGTTCACCATCATTATTTAACATGTCAGCATTTGCTAACTAGCACTAAAACACAAACTACACTGAAGCTGATGTGGATGTCATTAGTTTTGCAGGTATTTGTGCATAAATCAAAGCACAAATTCAAATGTCATGGCTTCTTTTGAAAATAAGTGCTATGTGATATGATCGTCTATGCTGGTATGATTATGTCGTGTTCTACCATGTGACATGAGCTACTGGGGTGTATATTCACTCTTGCAAAACTAATTCATTACGGTTCCAGATAATGCACCCAGGAAGCACATCTTTACTTACTGGTGTACTCCCAGTACCTCCCAGTCCTTGGCTGCCTGCAGAGGTCTGGTCAGCTGGTCCAGCGTATTGGGGCATATTTCGATCAGCCGACACAGCAATGACCAACCAACCTGTAGCAAAATGAGCACACCATCACCCACTTAGGCTACAAGTGAATAAGCATGTGAAACTATCAAAGTAAAACTAAAGAAACTCTGAATTTTTATCTGAAATAAAAATAAAATTTGCTTTGGCAATTTGAGGAGTCAATGTCTATTTTACATGTGGGTTGCTCGAGCAGTTTTGCAGCTGTTTTAAATGTGTCTGACTCCACTGCAGAGGAGCCAAAAGCATTTAGCCAGTGTCCCCGTCTCCAGCTTCATATGAACAACAGCTGGATCATGTGACTGTGAAATATGTGAATCCAACTGCTCAACAAAATATGCTTGAGATGAAAGTCCACATCTATAGGCTTTATGTAATTTACAGCATCATACAGTTGCCTTCAACTCATAAGCACACATTTTTAAATACTTCAAATCTGATTTTGTTTTTTTAACCTTCATATGAATCTGTTATGACTGACTGACTCACAATCTGACTTTCAGTTTGCTGCAATATGCTGATATGCTGCAGTCACGCAACGTTATAAACATGCATAAACAGGCATAGGCATGTCAGTTGTGAGTGAATTTTAAGCTTAACAGATGATGCTGTTTTACACAAATTAACATCTGTCCGTCCAATTTAAGGTGGCACGCATTTCTGTTTCTTTCTAAACACAGATGCCAGGACATTTGTCATTGAGACAAGATGCGTTTAAAACCATGACATTTCGTTTTTTCTTTCTGTTTCCAAGCAAAGTTGAAGATGGTCGAATGACACACCGCTGGTGATGAGGATTGTGAGGTGTCTTGCAGTACCTGCTGGACTCCTTTGCTGCTGATGTAAGATGACAGCACCACCATGAGGGGGGCATGGACATCTTTGTCTACAAACAGTCCAGCTGCTGCAACAGACGAGAAAGCACAATATGGCAAATTAGCTTTGTTTGAAGGGACGCAGTCTTTCAAAATCGCTTCTATTTTTAAATGTGCTTAGCAAGGCTCAGGAAAGAGTCGCATTATTATTCAACTAATTGTTTAAGTCCTACATGCAATTCTTAAGTTAAAGATTTCAAATACCCAAAGTACATTATTATTATCAAGAAAGTGTACCTGAAAAGAAAAAGTAAATTATGTATTATGACAAATTAAGGTTTTCACTTCATACCAAACTACAGCAATGTCCTGTGTCCCTATATGTCATATCTTTATCGACAAAATAGCAACCACTATTATGTGTTGAATGTAGCACAGCAAAAGTAAAAGTACCTTAGTACCTTAGTAAAAATAAAAATGCAGAAAATAACAACAATACAAGTCCCTTAAAAATTGGTGAACTCCTAATCTGTGCATAAGGATCCCAAACTAAACATGTAAATCTCTTTTTCAAAAGAAACAAGGTCTCTCTAAAGTAGTGGTGGAAAGTACATTAACAAAGTACATTCAGTAAACAGTACTCAAGTACATGTTTAAGGTAGTTTGAGCGTTTCCATTTTCTTCTGCTTTCTGCTTTTATTGCACAACAATTAACAAGAACATCATCTCTTCTCCTTTGCATTTACAGATAAAGATTTTACAAACAACTACATATGATCAATTTGTAAAATATAACTGTGGTAGAAAATAATCCATCCTAAATTATGTTAGTAGTAATTTTTGCTTACAGCTTAAATTATTAATATTACAAGTATATTACTCTCTGAAAGGCACCCTTCTGACCAACAAGTACCTTTAATTTTATACTTAACATTTTTACTGTTAATAGCCAATACTTTTGTGGAATCTTAAATATAATAAAATATATTCTGTCATTTTTATTACAGCCAACTAGTCCAGTGTACTGGAAAAGCCAGTTGATTTTATTATTCTAGTGGGCTACCAAAAGTTTAATTTGAATTTGTAATAAATGTATATAATAATAAAAAATTAAACTTGGCATCCTTGAATTGATACAATATTGCCACACAAAAAATATCGCAATATGCCGTATTGATTTTTCCCCCACCCTTATTAATAATATCCCAATGACATAACTTACTGAAAGGGACTATTCTTCATTCTACCCAGCAAGTATTTTTAATTACAAGTAGATTTTTGTTGTTGATAGTCACTACTCTGGTACTTTTACGTCAGTGAAACCTTGAATGAAGTTAAATATATTATTCCACCACTAACAGCACAGAAAGATAATAAAATACGATCACAAACTGCAATATTAAAGTATGTTAACATGTTAATGCATCAGAAATAGAAATCATATAATAATAATAGAATATATAACTATATAACATTAACATGGAGCCAAATACTGCATGATGAGTACTTTTTGGTCTTAAGTAGCTAAATTTTGCTGGGAATAGATAGATAGATAGATAGATAGATAGATAGATAGAGAACAACACCAAAACAACAACAACAGGGCACCTCATCCATATTAAATACCTATTCACCATATATTAAATTGCTCTACATATCAGAAGGTGCTGCATCATCTCTCAGAGGTTCAGTTATTTTTCACAGTCTGATCACACACACTTGTGAATACATGACTTTTAATGGAGTATTTTTAAACTTGAGGATGTGAGCACTAGTCCTCTCAGTGCTCATAAATCAAACATGGTAAAAGGAAACATTGCCTGATTATGAACAGCAGCGTGATGCACATGCTGGAAAAAAATGTGTTTCCTACCATTGTCGGTGTGCGCCAGGAAAAGCAGATCCTGGATGATTTGGATCAGTGTGCACAGTTGTCTGTCTTCTTGCGGGATCTTAAGCCTCACCAGAAGTTTCTTCAACCTTTCTTCCAACTCCTCTGGTTAACCATGGTCTTCCAAATGCTGTTTTCCAGCTGACGAGTTGACATGCATTTATGTTAAACAGTACATACCTCCAGCACTGAGATTTGAGCGGCCACGCTGCTGCAGCATGACAGTAGCATTGGAAGAAACTAATAAAGTGCCATTAAAACCAGTACGGTACATTACCAAATATTAGCTGTGTTTCATCGTACTACGTTAGCTAGCTAGCACTGCGGCTAAGTGGTTGTCAGGGCTGGAGAAGCTGTCAGTGTGACGGAGTTTCGGTTCAGACGTTGACATCACCGTCCGCGGCTAACTTTCCCCTGGCAGAGAAACATGTTCCTCTTTGTGGAGTTTGACACTATCTGTTGTTTTTGTGGAGAAAAAAAAACGTGTCCTCTCTCTAGCAGCAGCCGCGGTCCCTCTTCCTTACAGTCACATCATATGACTCATGTCAGAAAAAAAACTTCCCGTTTGTCAAACTGGACGCAAACACAGCGCAGCCCGAGGGGGGGGGGGGGGGGGGGGTGGTCACGGAGAATCATTTATCTATGACACAGACAAACCGCCTTTCACTCCCGGTAAAGTTTGTACGTAGATATTGATCGTTTCTCGACATAAATAAGATTAGCTATGATTAACAGCTACACTTTCAGGTCGAATGGCATCCATGCTCTCCACGAGCTACCTCCCACCCCGGTGTCTGATGTCAGTTACTGATTTACCGATTATAAAATAGTGAGACTTGGCAGTGATTTGCGACGTATTTCATTCAAATAATTCAAATTTTAAGGTTTGTTTGCAAATGGGTAAAGCAGCTTAGTTCTTAGAGCAAATTTTAAAACGTTTTACAATCAAATGAAAGGTATTAATGAACTCGGTATGCATCACTTAAGACAAAAGTGCAAAAATTCAACAAAATCTAAACTTTTTGCTGACGGTGCTTCTATCGTCACCATCATCTTTGTTTTGTACTGCGCGCATAGCAGCGTTATTACGGTATTTGCACTCAGTAAAGGGTCGTTTTATTTTTATGTTTTCTTATTCACTTATTTATTTGTTTGTTTGTTTGTTTATTGATAATAGTACTTTTACCACGTCTCCAGCTTTATTTTATATATTATTATTAGTGTTATTATACATCTATGGTACAGATTAGTCAGTTTGGCACTCATTAATGAACAAAAAAATAATATTTCTTATTTTTTTTTATTACATATTACTTTTATTCATTATTACCAATGTTTTAACAAAAAATGTATTACAAAATAATGTCACGTTTTTTATTAATATACATTTCACTTGGTTAATGTTATTCTTTAAATGAAAGCAAGTTGCACTGGTCAAAAATTGAATTTGCAAGCCTCTGTTTTTTGGGTAAAAATGCAAACATATTAAAAATAAAATAAGCCACAACTGCGTATAGAAAGACAACTCACCCGAACTCCTTATGAAAAAAGCGGGGAAACATATTTCTTCTGTTGCCTTAACTTGCTAAATAAAATCCAAATTCATTAGTCATTTTTAGTCTTCAAAGGCAGCTGATGTGAAATATCTGTTGTGATAGTTTGCTCATGCTGTATCTGTAGGCCTAGGTTTATAATGGTATATGCTTATTTTTTTTTTTATATCTGTGTTCTGCGGAGTACTTTGGAAATTTATTTGTGCCCGATCGTACTAAGGCTGCCACTTCAATCAGTGCCACTTTCTACTGTTAGACAAGGCTGATAAAGACAGCTGCCTATGTGAGGATCTCTGGAGTCGCAGGTAAGTTATGCATTACAATGTAAATGGGCGTGTTCTTCTTTTGTTGCAACAACATCACATGATCCAGAGCCATCAGACTAACTTCCCGTTTGTTAAAGAGGACACCAGCTGCAGCAGTGCTCCACATTAAACCTCCCACAGGTATAGTTTCGAGTTTATTTGCAAAGATAACATCTGTTTAAGGAAGTGTTTTTGTGTGGTGGAAGCTTATATTTCATCCATGAGTAATATTTAATTTGACCAACATAGCCTAACCTCTCAGCTATTCAGTGTCAAACGATTCTGAAACAGCTGCAATACTGAAACGTTACACCTCTTATGGGCATATATTTGATGACTACATTTAAATAGTAGTTTGAGCTTGTGTGCTGTTAGGCTGTGTTTGTTTTTCTACCTTTAATGGTCGAAATGTAGTTTATTGCTTCATTTTGAGTTTACATATAGCCTAAAGCAATACTATACTATTACATTCTCAAATACTAGAGCTGGCTTTTCTGACAACAGCATGTGTAGAATTGGAAATAGACTTTGCTATGATAGCAACCAGGACAATTACTGATCGTGTATATGGTGTAAATGATATAATTGTTAGGGACTGTTCATTATTTATGTGGGGAAGAGTTGGTTTTAAAATAAGGGAGGCAAAGGGTTTTTTTTTTTAAATAGTGGGTAGGGACCTGTTTATTTTGGAGTTTGTTGGGTTTTTTTTTTTTTTTTTTTTTTTTAATTTGGCATAGGGGAGGGACGTACAACTTTAAATGGTTGTATTTATTTTAAAAATCATCTGGACCCCAAAACCTGCCGGTGGGTTTGAAAGGCATTTGTTTCTTAAAGATTGCCAAACTACCACTTATCATAGCCAGAAACTGTAGGCTAAAAACTAAAATTATCATTGATGTTTGTTTTGGTAATGCGTTTTATTCTCATGCTGTTTGTTTGTTGCATTGGTTCCAATACATAAATTTGGCGTGAATATAAAAAATATAAAAAAAACAAAAACATTCATGGTTGAGGGAGGGCTGAGTGACAAGGGGAACTAGTCCCTCAGGGAGGCTCAAGGAAAAAAAGTTGTAGCTTCAGAGTGGGTCAAGATAAACATTTTTAAAAGGTCGCACTATAGCCACCAGCCAGTCCCTTAATAATTAACATCACAAATAACCATTTTTTTAAAAGACTGTAAAAATTGGTCGTCCACATATATGCCGAATTAACAGAAAGACCAATAAATGGTCTGAACTTCTGTTTAAAGCTATACATTTGCCAATAAACCAATACTTACTAAAGTTATACATGTTTTGAATGGAGTTTGGTGCTGCGTTCTAGAGATAGTGTCCAAAATAAATAACAGAAAACGACATTTTCCTCTCATGACAAATGTTATTTGAGTTGTATGAAAGTTGAAAAGTTACGTCTTTTTAACATTAAAAGTAGGTTATTCGGGGTTTTTTGGGGGGGTGTGTGTGTGTTTTTTTTTTGGCTGCGAGCAGTCAGGTGACAGACACGTGTGCACTATTAAACATGGCCACTTACAGCGTGAGAAGCAGCACGGACAGTGGTAAACAATCGTTTTTTAAGCCATTAAAGTGCGCGATTTGGGCAAATTCTGACATGACATGGCAGTGAAATCTGCTGCACTTACATAACCGTCTGTTTAGTACCACAGCGGTTGATCGCAAAACGTTTATTTTGGCTAAAGCTCGCAAATTTAGCTGTCAAAATCTCGACGTCTCGGTTTCTTTCTTGTTCATTTTCTGTAGTCTGACTGCAAGATAGTGTCAGCTGGAGATTATTTGGCCGTCTGGTATTGAAAGGAAAGCAGCATCATTATCGCCATTTGTTTGAAGCCCACTTTTTTCTCTACGCATGTTTTGATGGAGTTTTTATGCGCTAAATGACCGTGGTTTCACCTATGTCCAGCAGCCCTGATGAGTACAGCCTGACGCACATGAACAGCTCTATGGGCACCAGGAGACAGAAAGCAGGGGATGATGGGGAACAGAGTCTCATCGGGCCTCCATCGTCTGCCACTGGTGGGGATCGCTTGGACCAACAAGATCCCTCCACACCGGGGTTCGTCTATGTGTTGGCGTTTTTCTCTGCGCTGGGAGGATTTCTCTTCGGGTATGATACCGGAGTGGTGTCCGGAGCTATGCTGCTCCTGAAGAAGGAGATGAACCTGAGTGCTCTGTGGCAGGAGCTACTGGTTTCCAGTACCGTCGGGGCAGCAGCGCTCTCTGCCCTGAGTGGAGGCTACTTGAATGGGTGGCTGGGGCGCAGGATCTGCATCCTTTTGGCCAGTTTCATCTTCACCGCTGGGGGCATTATCTTGAGTGTAGCCCCGGATAAGGTGGTTCTTCTTGTGGGCAGAATCACAGTTGGTGTGGGCATAGGTGAGTTGGTGTTTGGGGATAATGAAAAAAGTGTAATTTATCCAGGTAATGGGTGAGGTAATTAGGTTCTTTATAAGCAACACCTAGTTTCACATTGATATATTTCCACACGGTCACAATCAGGGGAGTACAGATTATCCGCCTGGCCTATTATTGGGGCCGATATTTCGTATTTTGCTGATTATCTGTATTGGCGTTATGCTTTTAGGATCACCAATAATATTATTTTGTGAAAAAGTGTGCATATCACACTCAACCAACACCAAAAGGCTATCTGCAATACCATGCAAAGAAAGTGCCAACATGAGAGGAACTTTTACTCTGTAAAACCTCAGGGAGATATTTTTATGTGGTAGGTGATTTAAAATGTCACAGGCTACAAAAGCAGGAGCACCCCCATGACGCCACACTGTCAGACGAACGGAACACATTTTAGGCTCACTTTGACCTCCTCAATAAGGACTCAGCTGTTAAGTCCACTCCGCCTCCAGAGGAGTTGGATCTCCATGGCAGCTGAGATTGTTTTGAATTTTTTTTTATAACACTGGTCCACAGAGTGGTTTTCCAATTCTTTTTCTTTTTTTAAGTTGTTTTTTTTTTTTTTTTTTTGCATTTTTGCATTTTTGCATTTTTGTCTTTATCAGATAGGACAGGAGAGTGCTAGCGTGAAAGTGGGAGAAAGAGGGGATGACATACAGCAAAGGGCCGCAAGCCAGAATTGAACCCGAGGTCGCTGCAGCAAGGACACTGCCTTAATATGTGGGCTGCCTGCTGTATCCACTGATCCAACCGACGCCACAGGTTTCCAAGTCTAGTTCAGTTGAAAAAAAGGTTCAAACATATTTACATTCCCCATTCTAAGGTATCAAAAATGTTTTGATGCCATTCAGAAACTCTTATTTTCACAGGATGTTCAGCCTACAAGCACTCTTAGTTGTCACGTTTTTAGTTTGCACAGGAATTCAGACCAGCAGCCACACACTGACTGCACCCACCTGACCTGTTTTTCCAGTATTATCATTGCCTGTAGCATACAGTAGGACTGTAGGACTGGGGAATAACTTCTGTTACATAACAGAAGTTATTCCCCCAGAATTTCCATCACCAAAAATGCATATATGAAATGTGTTAGTTCTCTATGTGTACATCAGAATGAAGGCCTTTTTTTTCCATTAGGTATTGCATCCATGACAGTTCCTGTATACATTGCCGAAGTTTCCCCTCCTCACAAGAGAGGTCAGCTGGTGATTATCAACAACCTCTTTCTCACTGGTGGCCAGTTTATTGCCAGTGTGATCGATGGCGCTTTCAGCTACCTGAAGCACAGTGGCTGGAGGTACGCACTGGTTCTACCACTTCTCTCTTCACTGCTAGTAACTTTAAACGGTTTTTATTTAAGCTTTGTTTATCCCACTCTTTCTTTGTAAAGAGTGTGGCTGATACATCTGCATTGCCAATTTTCTTCTTCCAGATGTATTGCTATTGCTTCTACATGAATGCCAAAGATTTGTTTGATGTAATTTAGCATCAGTTCACAAATATATAATTTGTCCATCAGAGACAAGTTTATCCTTCAGCTGTGAGACATCTTAGTTACAACTCTTTTTGCTGATGCCTGGGTTAGACTAATGTTGCAGTCTGGCTTTACCTTTGTCAGGAGACAAAAATATTTAAATACTTTTGACAAAAGTCCAGATGGATCAAACATAAGTAAACCAATAAATTGCAATGGTTAGCATGCTGGATCTCTTTTCAGGATGCAAGAATTGGAGCTTAAAATATTGGCTGAGATTTAAATCCAGTTGAAGAGATCAGCTCTGGATAACCTCAAGTGTCTCTACTGCATTAATTAATAATTTAGGTCCTCCTCATTCTCTCCACACTGCAGGTACATGCTGGGTTTGTCCGTTGTCCCTGCAGTGCTGCAGTTCGTCGGTTTCTTCTTTCTGCCAGAGAGCCCCCGCTGGCTTCTCCAAAAGGGCCGGAGCCAAGAGGCCCGACAAATTCTCAGTCGTATCAGAGGAGGACGGAGCATTGAGGAGGAGTACGACACTATCAGAACCACCATCGAGGAAGAGGAGAAAGAGGCGGGTGGAGGTGAAAAATTACTGTTAAAACAGAAAAAAAAAGCTGTGACAAAATGAAATGTCTCGCTGTGACACTGCCGCATTGCTAGCCAAACATGAAAATGAGAGCAAACATACATGAGTTTACTTTCAATATTTATTCAAGATTTTTGTTTGCTTTGAAGGAGCCGTTGTTATTTTACGGATCCTCAGCCACAGTCCGACTCGCAGGGCTCTCATCGTTGGTTGCGGCCTCCAGATGTTTCAGCAGCTGGCTGGGATAAACACCGTCATGTGGGTCATCTATTTATGTTGTGATAGCTTTAGTATATCCCAAATAAGATGTGCCACCATTGTAAAGCGTCTTTTTACTCTCCCGCCCTATTGAAAAGCAAGAATTGATCAGAGATTTGGTTGTGGGTTGAAATGTAAATTAATTCTCACTAAATCTCTTTGCTCATATCCAGGTACTACAGTGCAACCATAATGCAGATGGCGGGAGTGCGGGATGATAAACAGGCAATCTGGTTGGCTGCTGCAACGTCTGCCACCAACTTTGTGTTCACCTTGATCGGGTTCTGGCTGGTGGATAGAGTGGGCCGCAGGAAGCTGACCCTGGGCAGCCTTTTAGGTTTGTGATGTGGATGTTTTTTTTTTACCCAATTGATTAGTTAATTGAAACACATGAGATAAATCAGCACAGAATACTACATTTTTAAAATAGAACAAATATTGCTTGTAGTTATTCAATATTTTGTTCAGACAGTATGTTTAGGTAATAGTTTTGTGTCATGTTACCTTGGCATTTAGATTTTATCATATTTAGACATACATGGACCGGGGAGGTCTGAAGGATACAATGTCTTTTTGTAGACTTATGCAGAGGTCTAAGCAGGATTTATGCATTCAAAATGAATTTGGTGTGTTTATTTTCTCCTTCAGGTACTGGTTTTAGTCTGACTCTGCTGGCTGTCGGGTTCTTGCTGTCTGCTCAGCATTCTCCACCCATCACCCTCCAACCAGTCCACTCTCAAAACTCGAGCTGCAGATTATATGGGTAAGAGACATGAGAGTCATTTTAATATTACAACCAACCATTCATGTTAAATTTCAAACCTAAGTTTGCTTTTTTTTTTTTTTTTTTTTTACACATTCAGCAAGACAGTGGTGGGTAGAGTACTGAAAATCTAGTCTCAAATAAAGGTAAAATTGCTCCCATAAAAATGACTTAAATGAAAGTGAAAAAGTACCCGGTCAATAAATAACTCAAAATTACAAGCTACTTTTCATCATAACACTTTTACAGGATTTTGTATCATAAAGGCTAAAGTTGTGCTATATTTAAATGTTGGACATGACTCACATTTTCCTCACAGTAAAATTCTCACCACACTAGCATGATCACTCTCTTTGCCTACACAGGACCAAGATCTGAATGTATAAAGTCTAGGCACCTTTTTAGGAGGAGTTAAACAGTATTCCAGGAAATGTAAGAAATTATTACAAAAAATGCAGCATCATTATAGTTACAGTCTTGAGGAAAAGAAGCTCCTGTAATGACTTAAAGATCAGAGAGATACTATGGTTGTATAACAGGCATCATACTGTGAAGTTGTAATATTAATATCAGTAAAAAGCTACTCCTTGGAAAACTTTCTGAATCACAAAATCCCTAGTGGGAGAGTCAAGAAGTATATTGCCATCTCTACACAAGTCCTGTTTCTACCACACAAATGTTGGAACATCAAAAGGGCTTTTGAAACCACCCATGTGATCAAAATACTTTAATGTGTTTAAAATAAACTTAAGTCCTGTTCTTCCTGCATCCAGAAATAATGTTTTCAGCAGCAGTTAAAGTTTCACTATCTTTGTTGTTACCAAAAGTTTGAGTTATCTCTGCTGACAGAGCAGCATGTATGCCTCTGTTTCTCAGCATTGTATTAGTAAGCCAGACATTTTACATTCGGCTCTGTCCTCTAGATCCTGTGAACTCTGCATGTTGGATCCGAAATGTGGATTTTGTTATCAGGAAAATGGCACCACGGTGTCCGACTCCTCCTGCGTTCCTGTCAACCAAGTGTCCACAGATCACGCCGCCTGGGGAAGGTCAGACACCGGTTCTCTCTGTGCTTGTGTGAAAAAGAGTAAATGATACGTTTATTATCACATGTTTGCTCACAGTAAAAGCCCTTGTGATCAGCATATAGTTAAACTGCTTTGCACATAATATAGTATCAAAAATAGCAGCTATTAAAAGATAAGAAGACAAATGCACTCTTTTTTTAGCATCTGTTTCAGACTAATTGAGTAGCTTCTTCTTTGTGCTACTGTTCTTTCAAAATACCAAAATAAAATACAGCTCACAGAAAAGCAGGCAAACCACATTTATTCTGCTGTATTAATAATGTTGAATAACATTAGATATATCAGCAAAATTGTTGAGAAATGTTGGTTTCAGTTTCTTGGATTTTTCTTCTATCCAGGTGTTACAACCAGACAGAGGGAACTGACAGCCCAATCTGGGCCTACAACTACTGTCCAACATCCTACTCCTGGGTCGTCCTTGTCGGCCTCATCCTCTACCTTGCATTTTTTGCTCCAGGTCTGAACTGTCTTTCTCATTGCCCGGTCTTCCTGTGAATTCAAGTTTTTATCTGGTTGTTCTGACCTAGCTTCCATAATTAAAAAAAGATGATAGTTGCTTAAAAGAAATCGAATATATACAATACGTATAAAGCTCGGAAAGCCACAGAAATAACACACACTTACTGTGACACATACCCTTGTGGCTGACTGATACAGGAAGCTAATATCAGATAAAGAGGCTATCCTAATGCTATAATTTAATGTGAAATTATAACGACAACTGTTATCTGTATGATAGGGATAGTGAATACCTAATGTATTGCTACACACCTGATATCAAGAAATGATACATGTAATGCGTATTATCCTTGTCAATATTAACGAGTGTCTCTTTGTGTTAGGTATGGGCACCATGCCTTGGATAGTGAACTCAGAGATTTACCCACTGTGGGCCCGCAGTACCGGCAACGCTTGTTCATCTGGGGTCAACTGGATCTTCAACGTCCTGGTGTCTCTGACCTTCCTTCATGTTGCTCAGTATCTGACCTATTATGGTAAGATGGCGGTAAATACATTGTCACATCACAGACTGCTTTTACATGTCAGGTTAGACCTTATTAGAAAATAGTGTATTGTCTGTTGTTAAATGCTCATGGTATTGTCTCCATCTCAAACTCAACTATAAATCATTATGTGTTTGTAATATTTTAAGTGTTGTCTTTCCTGTTTTTAAAGGCTGCGTTACAGTTAAATGATGTAATTATCTGAACTTACCGGACTGTTGTAGCTGTTCTGTTATTTGCCTTTACCCACTTGGTCATTATATCCACATTACTAGTACAATTAATCAAAAAAAAATCTCACTGTGTAAATATTTTGTGAAGACACCAATAATCAACCCCACAATATTATCACAATATCAATATCAAGGTTTTTGATAAAAAGAAATATTGTGATTTTTGATCATCTCCACATCGCCTAGCCCTAATGTTGAGCAATTGTTGGGTAAGTTTGATAGAGTTCACAAAATAAGCTTGGGAAATTTCTGCCAATTCAATGTCATTTTCATCTAGCATGAGTTAGCATCATGACTTGAAATAAACTGAGATGCAAAGATTTTCAAATGAAAATGTGAAGCCATTTCATCTTAAATCATGTTATACTCCAAATGGTTATTCTTTGGAGGACAATGAAATACATTACAAGCACATAATGTGAAACTAAATTGGTTTTGTGACAAATTATGCATAAACACAAATAGCAAGAAAAAGGAGGACCATGCACAAAAAACATCAATCTCAAAATGAGAAAAGATTATTTATGCCAGATTTAGCCACTATCCAAACTTTTTACACACGAAAAACATTAATTTACATTCAACACCATTATATTTTCTCTGACTCACAATTATACGGACAAATCTATGAGGTATAAATCAAGAAAAAAATGGCAGCCATAGCTCAGAATCTGACATTGAAAATGTGAATCTCTCTTCCAGGGGCGTACTTCATGTACGCAGGCCTGGTGGTGTTGGCTGTCCTCTTTGTCTATGGCTGCCTTCCCGAGACTCAGGGCCTGCAGCTGGAGGACATTGATAACCTGTTCACAGGTCCGCTCTGCTCCTGTGGGGCTTCCTCCCCCAATGACAACGGCCACATCCAGTACATCCGGGTAAAAGGAAACAACTACCCCTCCTCTGACAATGATACCTCTGATTTAGACTAGACCGGGAGGATTTTCTCTGTCCTTTGGTTTGGTGACGTGGGGAGGAAAGGCAATCCTGTCGCCCTCTGGTGGCCTAAATCAAACATGAGCAAAAAAAGGCTTGAGCTCTCCAGTGGTCGGCTGTAACGGCCCATTTCCTCGCTCATCATCTCTGTGTTTTTTTCTGTCTGCCTTTGCCTCACCTGGGAGTCGGTCTGCCTTTTATTTTGTGTGTTCTTGTTTCCCATCATTCCCCTCTGTTGTCATGAACTGGAATACTAGAGCAAGACTTTTCCAGGATTATGGCCAGCAGGTTTCATTGGAACAGTGCAGCTGGGATAATGGATATCCCAGAAAAACTTTTAAAAATGATGTGCCAAATCTGAAACTGAGGCAGGTTATAGTTCTACTATGGAAAGTCCTTGTTCAACAAACTGAATGTTAAGAATATTGAAGATGAACTTTGGGGAATTTCTTTTGTTTTCCCACCTGATAGCATTTGAGAAACAAGTCTTTGATGCTTTTTTCATTGAGTTCATAGACCAAGTGACCTATTTACTGACTCACCGTTTTTATAGCCATTCTGTAGCATCAGTGATTTTCATGATTCCAGTCCATCTTTTATAGGCACTGTCAAGACTTCAAAACTGATATACCAGCAAGAATGTGTCTGTATTTTGGCTTTAATGATGCAACGTTTTAAATTCATGAATATATCAGATCCTCAATGTGGAAAAGACACAAACACTATCATTGATTTGTGTTTTATTTGGACATTTGCTCATCTGTTCATTCTGTAGAACTCTTTCATCTCATTCCTGTTAAAACCACTAACGTGGGTTCGATCTTTTAATCTGTGCTGGTGTGAATCTTATCAGTTGATTGTGGGTTGCCGCTATTGTTTGCACAGTGGGAGAGCTTGCACTTTATGAAATTATAAGGTGTCTTTTTTTACAAAGAGTTTACTATGCCAGATTGCTAGAAGAAGTTACTCAAATCTTCAATTTTCTAGCAAAGTTTGGAAATCAGCCCAGCACACGATGGAATGGTTGGGTCAGACAGTGGCATAGCCTATATAACTGTAAGTATCAAGGTACTAAGTGCACCAATAACTTTTTTTCTGCTATGCTACAGTAGTACTCTATAGGTCTTTTTTAATGTTCAATTTGAATGTCCTTGTTTTCGCAGCTCAAATAACGACGACCAAGTTAACCTGAACGACTTTATTCAGAGCTGCTTTGTTCATAGACGTTCTGTTCGCACAGGCACACTTTGATATATTACAGTTCACATTTTACAATCTAAAAACGGAACATTTCTTAAAAAACACTTTCAAATGCAGTGTTGTTTTTAGCCAGAAATTTCCATTTCTGTGAAATGGATGTGTTCCCTCTAATTGTTTTATTTGAGATCAATCTTCACTTTGCTTTTAGTGATCTACAAATATCTATTTATCTACATATTTATGGAAACCAACATTGTCCAATATTTTTAACTACATCTTTTGTGTTAACAGGACTGTTGTCCTTTCACATGCCATAAGTGTTGTGAAAACTATATAAGCAATATAATAGCTGTGCAGTCATGCAGCTGCTAGTCATGTAAATCTCAGTGATGACAAGCCTGTGTGAGAAATTAAAAAGGGAAAAAATATTGCACTTTGTATTGTAAAATTTAAATACTCACACTATTTTGTATTTTGTAACAGACTTAATTAATCCTCAGGAGGACAGTAACGATGAGTGTACTGACATTAAGAATCAACAGTTTATCGGCCATAAATCCATTTAAACTGTTGGCAAATGAGGTGTGTTCAGTTTGGTACTAAAGTGTTATTTAGATTTTATATATGAAATGCTTGTGCTGTGTGTGCAATTACATTCCATGTCTCTGTGATGATGATCTGTTAATCAATATGATCTTTGAGAAATAAACATGCACACACATTGAAGCAGTCTGAGACATTGTGCCTGTCAGTATTCATGCAAGGTTTCACTATTTGATTCAGTGTTTACATTTCAGTAGTCAGTAGATGTGCTGTATATTACCGAGTGCACTCAGAAGTACATAGTGTAGGAACAAACAGTAATGAAAGAAAATGATTCCCTTTGTTAACTATGTTTAAAGGTTCAGTTCACACAAATAGCAAAAAATATTGCGACAGAAACAAACTTTTTGTCTTATGAATTTATTTGCTATTATTCTACATTAAAAGATGAATGTTACATAATGTTGTCTATGAAATGTCAGAGCATTGTGGAAAATGCCCATAATCATTTTCTAGAGCCCAAGGTGATGCATTCATATTGCTTTTTTTTCTTCAACAATCAGTGCAATATTCAGTCCACTTGCTTTACTGTCATGCATATCAAAGAAAAGCATTGAATATGCACATTTTAGATGCTGGGACGAGCAAATATATTGTGTTTGTGCTTCAAAATTAATCTAGAACTTTTTACTATTTGTTTAAATTATAACTCAGTCAATTAATCTATATGTATATATTTTTGTCCTGGTGTAGAGATAGCCATCTTTAATATCTATGTTGCCACCCAAATACAACATGCAATTAGTGTCTCCGTTAGCCAAGATAATCCACAAATTTTGATGTGCATACTTTTTATCAGGACTAAGTGCAAGAGACGTTCCAATGAAAAACTGTTGGAAAAAAAAGTAATTTTTCAATGTTTTAAGAATAACAAATTAGGCTTTAGTGGAAGCAGAATTCTCAGAAGCAATATATCGCAACTTGGAAAAGTAAAACTAAAACTCTACACAGCTAGATACCACCAGCTTTGTATACGTTTTAAATATAATTGGAGTGAAACAGCCTTTTAAAATATTGTTTCAAGGTTCAAGCTAACCATGTTTGTTGTTCCACCATTGTGTAATCTCAGCTCTAGCTAAGGAGAGTTAACTGCATACGATTTGAGGTGTAAACTAACATAATCACGACACATTTATCACATTATCAAGTAACCAACTGATAACTAACTCAGACTGCAATGGTATTCCTCCCGTCATGGAGATCCTGATCTACTAAGTGCAGGTTAGCTGTGAATGGAAGAGAATTGTGTAAAAAGTCATATTATTTGGGTTAATTTCTGTTTTATAAAGTCAAACTTGTTTGGATTTAACTTTTCACTGAGTTTTACTAAAGATGAGTCAGCCTTTCAGTCTCTGTAGAACAGCCAACATGCAGTCTTTGGTTTGGCTTCGGTATCATATGCACTGACATGTGTCCAGTCAATGGCGAGCCTGTAGATTGCAATGCCCTCCCTGTCCCAGTAATTTGATAGGCTTGTAATGGGACTCCAGCGTTCATGGTGTTATTGCCCAGCAGGAAGCGGCAGGGTGGAGTGCCAGAGGCTTTTACACACAAACCAAATTTACAAAAATGTGCTATGGTTTTTCTTAAATTTGTTTTATTTTTTCTTTTTAACACATATACACAAACATGGACAGCTCAAACAATACACAATGGCAAGAAAAAACTAAATATCTGACTGAGATGCAAGACATACAGTATGTACATAACAGAAATAAATGCACACTCATTAATATGTTGTGGAAGTGTATATATGAAAATATCATAGCATATATGTACACAGAAACACTGAGTCCCATTACAGCTGAAAGAAATGCAACACATAAATGTCTGGAGAGAAATAAAATAAAATAAATTATGTCTAAAAAATTTACACACAAATTTTGAGGAGAAAAAAAACAAGAAATATAACACTTTAAATTCACAATTTTCATTGTTACAATCTATAATTTATTTTATTTCTGTATTTATTTTATAAACTGTATTTTAGGATGGATGTCCAAGCCTTAGAGAAAATCACCCATTTTATTTTGTTGAGTCATGTCCAGCAGTTTTATCCTGGTTGTAAAGGTTAGACTTAAATATGAGACCTAATTTCAGGTATAATGAGGTCTGTGTAATCAGAGCAACAGGGTTCTTGTGTTGACAATAAGCTGCCAAAAGTCCAGTATCTAAATCATGTTACATTTATGTTTTGTGGTAAAGTTGAACCTCTCTGACAGAAAACTATCTGATCTAATGCACCATAAGCACCCTTGGAAACAATGTAGGCTATGTAATCAAAAAGGTATCAGCAGCACCAAAGAAACTTTATAAAAATGTAGTGGTATTCTTCCTTCTCAATTGTCCCATCACTTCCTCTTTAGATCTCTCCAGTGGTCTTGCAAAGTGTCATGATGGTTCATATCCACTTGGTGGCACTGAAAGTTTCCTTAGATAAAGAAATTGTGCACTAGCTTCATGTGTACAGACCATTACCTCAGAGATGGCACTAACCTGCAGGAGTGTATTTCACGGATTCCAGAGCACTTTCTAATGTTTCATATGGACTTCATAACAAAGTAATTATATTCTATTGTTTGTTGCCAAGACACAAACACCAACAAACACTACAATAATTACTTGCAGAAAAAATAGACAGATACCACAAGGAATGCATAGTCTCCCTCTAATTTAGTTGTAGAAGGAAGAAAGAAAGGCATGCTCACTGGTTACTAGTCAGTCATACAAAAAACCTTCACATAGTCTTTGTGCAGTTGATTAGTTCTTATTTTTAGTAATTTAATGTGTAGATGTGTGAAATAAGGAATGTAAATTTGTGTTGCATGTTGTTTTAAGTTAATTTTTTCTTAAAAAAACAAATGCACATTTCGGTACGTGTAAATGAAACCAGTTTAGATCCATGTTGGTGTTACAAAGATACAAGCTCATCATGATGAAAGTATTACACAAATGTCATGATGTGTTTATGTGACTTAATGCCATGCTACAAAATATATAGCCTGAAAGACTATAAGACTATTTAAAACAATAACCCCAACATTAAGTTATGTGTAAACTGTTGATGACACAGCATGTACAAAAAAAATCAATATTAATTATAAACATAAAGTTAGTAAGAATTTGTTGTCAAATTTCTTTTGTTCAGTTACAGCAAGAAAAACAATCCGACAGGAATTGCAATCAATACCAGAATAGCTACAAGAAATGACAAAATATACAATAACACTAAAATAAATAAAAAATACGCAGCCGTCTCTCCCCGGAGAGGGCGTGGCTAACCAGGAAAGTCCTTACTGATATTTCAAAATGACACGCCTTTACTCCTATAATGAATATGGAGACTTTATATTATGTGGTAGGATGTTATATAGTTTAATTAATAATTTCTTGGTTTTGCTTGCTTATAATTAACCAGGAAAGTCCTTACTGATATTTCAAAATGACACGCCTTTACTCCTATAATGAATATGGAGACTTTATATTATGTGGTAGGTCAATTTTAATGTGTTTTAGAAACTGTTTTGTAGTTAAATTTTAACATTTTGATTTATATATGTGGAACTTATTTGATCATGTAGACAATTAGCACATATATTTTGGGGCTAATTAAACAGAGTACAATTGGTTGTATGAAATAATTTAAATCACATAATTATTCTTTTAACTCGTACAAAATTAAAGAGTGTTTTTGACTGTTATTTCCACAAAAATGTGCACAACACCCTTGTTATGACGTCATCTCGCAGCCGTCTCTCCCCGGAGAGGGCGTGGCTTGCTGACGCATTGCGGCTCCCTCCCCGGTGCGTAATCGGGGAGCACAGGCACATCGGCGCGTGCGTATGTACTTTTATATGTGCTAAAGTGTGCGCGCGCGGCTGTGGCTCACCTAGCAGCAGCAGCAGCGGCAGCGGTCTGCATGTGGGCACGAGCCGGAGCTGAAGCAGCTGGGCCGAACTGCGCAGAGATGCGGCGCACGTAGACGCGACATGCGGACACACCGCCTCACCTCCCCGCTAATATCATGGTTTAAAACACTGTTAAGATAATTTGTGTGTTTGTTTTTGACATGGCGGCGCTGAAGTCGAGGTGAGGAGCAGCTCCGTTGCTCGGTCCGCTCGCCTGCCGGGGAGTGCGCACTTTTTTCTCGCTCTTTTGCTAAGGCAAGGAGCCAACACAGATAAATCCGCTGTTTTTGCTCTCTTTATCGTGTAAGGAATCATGTCGACGGGGCAGGATGAAAGCTCAGTCCGTGTGGCACTGAGGTAAGTCACTAACATTTCTTTTAATTGTCCATCAGCCGCTAAATGCGTAGCTGTGTCTTAATTGCCCGGTGCCACCTGTCAGTCAGTGCCACGGGCCTAGCAAACACCTGCAGGTCAGCAGCATCTGCTGATACACACACACACACACACTGTATCTATAAATGATCAGCCTCATTTCATTTTAGCACGGTGACCCACTTCCAGAAGGGTCCCTCTTGATGCTGCAACCGGCTTTATCGGACAGATTTTCGGCCTGTTTTGTGGTCCACCTCAGCTAAAATTGACACCCTTCCCAAAGTGTGATGCCTATGTTTTGCTAAAAAAAAAATATAAAGCATTACACCCATTGCACAGGTGCACACACATGGCTCTGTCTCTAGCACACTCTGGCATGCTTGAAGAGGGATGATATCATCTATTGAGCTGAAGAAAGACAGAGAGGGTGAGTGAGAGACAATCAGGCTGTGTGTCCTGAAGCCTGGCCTCTCCTCAAAGCCTCCTGCAGAGAGACAGTTAATCAATGAAAGAAGAGCTTCACTGACATCCAGGTTTTAGGAGAAGGACAGTGGACCGTTCAGTGCAGCTACACCTTCCAGTCTGCTCTTTGTTTGTGGAAAGCCCAGTCATGACTGTAGTGATTCAAGCCTGTTCAAATCTCAGACATGTTTGCTTTATCAGTAAATAAGCTTCTTTTCCTCAGAGTACAAACACCTAATGTGCTATTGTGCTGAACTAGGCCGCTCCCACCCAGCTGGTGAGGTGGCACAGTGACAGTGGCATAATGAAAAACCAGTCTCCCCCTCTGTCTCACTAATTCAGGTCCACTCAGACACCATCTGACCATTATGAAATGATAAATAATGGCTGTACTGTTGCGTTCATCTCATCTCTTTCTTCTGCATCCGTCCATCTTCTCCATGCTTGGATTTGCCCATCCAAGCATGGACATCATGTGCTCTTATCCACAAAAGTGCATCATCATCTTGTGTGCGTGGAGCATGTGTGTTCAAAGCTTCCTAATTCCATTTCCCATTTTTTAAGGGGAAAATCCACATTTTCTTGCTGTTCAACAACAGCTATTGGGAATGCAGCTGACATCATGTGACTGCTTTTGTTTTATTCTTAGATACGCTGCTTGTAAAACACCTTTGATGTGACGTCATGTTATGTTGTGTATGTCATGTTCTTCAGCAGAGCTTTGTTTTAGCACAAAACATTTAAGTTGCAATGGCCGATTTCTAGAGATGCCATTTTTGTAGAAATACTTAACAGTCTTATAGGTAGAAATCCACTGTAAAAGAGAGATGGAGAGACAATGTCAATAGATGTGGTTTTGTTTTGAGGAAAGTGGCAAAAGTCATTCAGGGAGTTGTATGAAATCACTAGGCTGCCTAGCTGAACAGGGCTAGAACATAAAATTGTTGAGGGAAAGTTAGTAAACCAAGGTGAATTACAGCACTTAATTACTAAACATTTCCTGCAAGCGATCAGCAAGTCACAGATCAATTACCAGTGTGACCAGTATTACAGCGTGCCGTGTCCCGCTCTGGCGCCTGTGTTGCGGTCAGATTGCTCCAGCAGGTGATCTCCTTGAGCCTTTCTGTTTATGAAGCCGCACAGTTAGTAGAAAAAGACGTCTGCTTGTCACAGAAAAATAACAATACTTGTACTGCTGTAATGCTATACAGTACAATGACCTTGCAGTGAATACCAGACTGTGAAAGTTTAGTTTATATTGAGAACACTGTGGTGTTTTTAACCCAATTCTGTGGGACAACATGAGGCTGCAGTTTGTAGGGGCGGGAAAAATGGATGCACTTATGTATTGCTATTTTTTAATTGATTGTTTAATGCCTGCGTGATGTCATGTCTATCTTGAGAAAAACAAAGGGGAAGTGATAAAGCAGAAAATAGCAGACAATCCAAGAACAGTGACCTTACGAGGGTAGAAAGTCAAATTTAGCCAGCCCAGCACAAACTTCTCGCTTGATCGGCAAACTTTATGTTGCTGCTGTACACAGATTAGACGCAACCTGCTGTAAACCCCGATGCTGGAGTTTGCGCCAGCTGAATTTGAGTTCTTTTCTAATTTGTGCTCTGAAAGCAGGGTAAGGGGGCGAGCGAATCAGTGTGCTGTGCACACCTCTATGATGGAATAAGATTTTACCCAATAATGAAAGAAAATCAGTAGATGATCAGACGGTGTTGATATTGTAGCGGTTGCCTTAAATAAATCAGTGTATTGGAAACATTGCAGGGACCGTCAAGGGCAGCAGTTTAATTCAAAAAGCCTAAATATTATTCATTCTATTGTACATGTAATGTTTATTTTAGCAAATAAGTTAAATTTATTTAATTTAGCAACTTTTACAGAGCAAGGTCGCAGAGATTCAGTAATATGGCTTGTAACATCCGGTCCAATTGATAAATATTTGCCACTTTTTAGCACAGTATATGATGCTGCTGAAATAATAGTCAGACAGACGGACTGACATCAGATGTGCATTGTTTTTGGAAATATGCCTCACGATTGACAGTCACTAGAAGTGTATGATTCAACTTTTTTCCCATGGTCTAGTGTTAAAAAGTAAATAAAAAATGCCATAAATTGTAATTTTCAATAGCAATGCTTGTAGAATAACAATTTTTAAAGATCACAATACATGTCGAATTGGCACCCAAGTATCAAATTGTATCAAATCTTGAGGTAAGCATGTCATCCCAGCCTTAGTGTTGCTGTACTGCACCAGATCTTAGAATACAGATTAAAAACCAAAAGCTAAATTAACGACAGAGCTGAATCAACACCTGTAGTCTACAGAGTCTCCAATTTCAAAAGTATAAGCCAGTTTCCTGTATATGAACGTAATTTGCAAACCAAATCATGACCACTAACTAAAAAATAGCACACAAAATAGATGCTTGTCCAAACTGGGTTATAAGTATGTGTTCAAAATGACTTGCATTTTCTAAGAGTTGTTTCTAAGAGCATGCAAATTGCAGTGAATCCAGTAAGATGTGGATATTTTATGTTCTAGTTCCAGGAACTGAAATTACAGCCCAGATTTTAGCACGCTGCATTTCACTCCAAACAGTTCTTTTTCTAAGACATACCCAGAACAGCACAGTTAAGGTTTTCTTAATTAAGTATTTTAGGCAGTTTCAGATTTTAGACCTCAACTAATAATCTACAATTTTGAAGCATACAGGACATAATGATGCCTGTGAAACCAGTGTTGTAATTAGCACAATGGGGTTTACACATACAGTGGCTTTTCTTCCTGTGTTAGACCCAGCCAGCTGTATTGATGGCTTTGCGGTGGCATGTTTTAACTGCTACCAACTGGCAAAATAGATTGTCGGGACTGGTAACAAGTCTCACCGTGCACGTGCACAACCAGTTCAAATTGGGTGTGACAGCTCTTTCTCTCAGCTGCTTAAAATCCAAATAAACCCAACGAGCTCCGACATAGTTGGGAATGTTCACTCTTCACAGGAGTAGGTCTGTGTCAACAAACTGAAAATGTAATAGAAAGAGTGTGCACTTATCTTTGCATCCAGGGATTTCAACGTGCAGTTTAAGCCTTAATGCTCGATCCTGGATTGGATACTACCTTAGACAGGATTGCTCAAGGAATCAGGGGTCCGCTTGAGGTAGTTTAATCGGTTTAAGACCCTCTCAACAGAGGTCGTGCTGTTCTTTCAAACTTCCACAAAGCAACACAAAGCTCAAAACATTTGCTTTCAGCACGCATTTGAGTCCATAGTATGTGTTTACTCATGCACAGAAAGGGCGAATGGTGCATTGAGAAAGTTCCCTAGCTACAGTGTAAAGACTGTAGTGTAGTGGGCTTATTTGCACAGTACAAGACGTCACAGTAGTTTGTCTTGGGTGTACATTGAGGGGAAGGGCTCAGGTGGAACTGAGGACTTGTTGAACCTGCCTGCTGGGGCGATTACTGCAATACAACAAACATAAAGCAGCAGCTACTATTTATTCCCAAAGCTGTGACACATGAGCAGTGCAGATCATAGTTAGAGGGAGTGACTCGGACTCTCTTTGTATCTGTTGTAACAACTTTGTGTGCTGCAGTTTGGCTGCTGTTGCCAAGCTCATTAACCGCTCGATAACATGAAGTAGCCAAGAAAATCAAAAGACGCATTACATCATGAAAATTCAGTCTCATTCTTTTTGTTTTCCCCCTGTAATAACCTGATTTTGATGCTCAGCTGAGGAGCATAACAATAAAGATAATGGAATTAAATGGGTCCCTAAACCTCTTAAGGCTTATGTTACAGGCCTACTTTAATGTAATGACACGGAGGCATGCAGCAACTGGTGTAAGAGGGTAAGTCTAAGCCCCAGGTTGTAGCTCACAAGCCAGCTGTAGAGATTGGGTTAACGGTGGTAGAAAAAGCTTGTTAAAATGAGCTGCACGATTAGAGCAGATATCTGCTATTACGTTAATGACCAGAACTGGCCTTAACTCAAGATGACAAGAGACAGCAGCTGACAATAGCTGTGGGGGTTTACAGTGCAAACAGAGGCGAGGGGCCTCTCAACTGAGAAGACAAGTGCGGTGCAGAATGACTGAAGAAATTGAGAGAACTCATTCCTTTTCCTAAATGTTTTCAAACTGTCTTAGTAAAGCCTAAATATGCTTATTTTAGTCTTATATTAAAAAAATAGTGCCTGTAAACAACAGACCAAGTTATTTTTGTTAGAAAAATAACCATTTTTAAGCTTTTTGATATAAATCCTGACAAGATACAAGAGCAGGATACTTATTTGAGCAGAAACAGTACCAGTAACACAGGCAGGGCCTGTAGAGGATTGGCAGAGGACCAGTGGGACCTCGGATTCGGGACGTTCAGATGCGTGTTCGTTACCCATGGCATCACCATGCAAACACAAAAGCCCCGACGGGTCTAAAGCCTCTCCAGACCTCATGCTTTGTTCACATCCACTGAACTGAGCCAGTCTGTCAGGAGTTAGCTGCTGACCCATGGTCCTGTGAATCTGTGTGTGTCTGTGTTTGTGTGTGTAGTTTGTGTAATGTGTGTTGGTCTCGAGCTGTTCTCTATTTCCCCCCATTGTTGTTTGGTGTAATACTTATACCGCTGTGTGCAGTTACAGTAAATGTCCACTCTTGGAGCTTCTTTAAAATGAATTCCTTGCGTTAACCACCTGCTGATGGTAAAAGGGGGAATGTGTACTCTGACAGTCCATATGAAACACAATACACACAGTGACAGAGACGGTGACAGAATAATGTAGTCATAAAAATTCAGTGTGAACTGAATCCCTTTATCATATATCGTATATATGTAACTCGTATATATGTAAAAAATAAAAACAAAAAAGCCTCTATTTCTTAGAAGAGCAGTGCTCTTGTGTTGGTGTAGAGTATCAGTTTGGATAACAAACGCAACAATCGCTGTCTATAGTTTTTCCAAATCTACTGTAGTTTAAATCGTCTGCATTCCCTGCTTTGGGTCTAACCTTTGTAATGGCAGGAAATTGAAAAACAACGGAATATATCATACATTTGAAGATGAATATGCATCTGATAATAATAATATGATAAAACCAGAATTAATCAACAACTTTTCTGATCATCACCTTCTAGATGTAGTCATTTTTCAAGCAAAAATTCAAAACAATATTTGCGTTTAGCTTTTCAAATGTCTGGTTTTGCTGCTTTTCATGTCTTCTGCAATATCAAAAACAATCTCTGGGGTTTTTTGTAGGTAAGACAAAACAAGCATTTAGAGGACACCCCCTTTGGCTTTAGGAAACTGAGATATAAAATTTTCTGACATTTTATAGATCAATTAAATTTTTAATTACAGAAAATAATTGGCTGATGAACTGATAATGAAAATAACCTGCGGCCCTATACAGCAGGTGGTAAAAAAAAGAAAATGAGATTCCTCAAATTTAAACATGTAGACAAATGATGCCATTCTTTCTCTATTCTCTATTTTACTGTTAACCAAGATTAGTATTTTCCAATGTCGGGCTGCCCCCTGAAAGTCTGTGACTTCTGGGTACAGTGTGATGATGGCAGGGGATCAGTTGCGATATTCAGTTATTAATAAAAAGAAAAAGAAATAATAAATAGCAGGAACCAGAGTTCATGGTTGTTTTATGTTAGCTGACAACCCTGAATATTTCGAACAACAGTCCAAAGTGCAAAATGAGATTCAACTTGGAACATTCAGCTTTGGGTATAGCCAGAGTATATGATCAATAGTAGTGGATTTTGCACTGTTTCAATGTTCTGTACTGCCACTGGGGAGTCTGGCTTTATTCTTTGTTGCTTTGTCTGGTGCAGAGAGTGTTGGCTCTGACTTTTGTGGTTTGCAACCAGCTCTGCATCCTCACGCTCTCATCAAGATTCTTTTATTAGAGAAATGCCTAGGGGGGAGCTCTCCACATCGCACTGTATTATTTTTCTACACATGCCGCTCGTCTTTTAAGTGTTAGCCAAAGTGTTAAAGTGTTAGCCAAGTTAGCCAGACTGAAGCTATGAATAACACCTACTTTGCCCGCAGTGCTAGTTGAAGGAGAAGTGTGTTTCCAACAAGTGAGCTGGAGCTCAACAGAGGCCAGCTGTGAAAATACTTGGCTCATTACCGTGGAAGATAAACTGACCTTACATCACTTTTTTATGGTACCAGCAGCAGTGCTCTCAAGCTGCCAGACAATATTATTTTATAGTGTGATCATTACCTCAAGTGCAGCAGTTAACTAAGCTTACAGTCCTTCTCTAGTCTATTAATGTAAAAAAAATAGTGACAACTATTTGTTTACAAGTAGCCAGAGCTTGAGGTTTTGTCCAACCAACAGTAAAAAACCCATAGATATTCATTTTACAGTGATACAAAACAGAAAAAGCATCACATTCTCATATTTGAGAGGCTGTTTTTTATCTAAAAATAAAAATAAATAAATAAACCAGTTGTTACTGGTAAATGGGTGTTTGGCTACTAAAAGCAAAATCAATCAAAACTGTACCGTAGTTTTGACAGTAAAAAAAAAGCAATTTTAATCACATTGAACTGTTGAAAAATTAAACAGGCATTTTGCACTATTTTTTTTTTCTTTTTATATCACTTTTTGATAGATGAAATGATTCATTATAATGAAAGTACGTGTTGGTCTCTGTCCTATCTCAGACATTACATTTAACTTCAACAGTTTAATCATACCAACTATATTAGGCCAATAATACATTTCTAATAATCTGTCTTGAAGACAGTTTAAAAATGCAAAATCTTAATTGGACTGGCGATATCGCAGATACCTCAGATATGCTCTCTAATATCACGTTTAATGGGCGCACAGACTCAGCCTGACTCATGAAAAGCTCTCTCCCTATTAACTGCAGAGACAGCCTCCTGACATAAATAACAAGGTGGCAGCTCACAATGCAAACAGAGCTATTTGTGACTGTCTGAGGCCTATTTGTGATGTTCTGCTGGCAGTTTGATGATGGAAGTTAGGTTACATCCACATCCTATTTGTGGCATCAGATCCACATTTAGACCCTCATCCATTTTAGCCGAGCCCCTTAACTGGACAGATCTGTACAGTGAGGAAAAAGGCTGAGCACACAACCTGAGCTGTGCTGGGAGTAAAAACTGAAGCAAAGAAGGAGAAAATGACAAAAAAAAGCACAGTGGGGAAAGGCAGAGGCAGCAGAATAACATATTTGAATGGGCGTGGCGTACATGTAAGCCTCTCTATAATTACTTCCAATTTATTTTGCATGACCAGCATGTGTCCCAAGTGCTACATAATGGGGGGAGGAGAAACAGGAGGAGGAGGGAGGTAATTTATTCTGTGACATAAACGTGTCCACAGGCAGTGTGTGCAGCTCCACAGTTTAAAGCTCTCTGCATTGGTGCAAATGCGTCTGGCAGAAATGCGCTAACTCCTTAGAGGTTGGGATATAGATAACTGAGGTCTTCCAGCAATGCCGCGGCCAGTCGTGAGTCTATTTTGGGGCAAGTTGAGTTTAAGTGTAGGCTATGCTTAGCATCGTCTTGGAATGAAGAGCCTTCTGTCTAGAAAGAGGGTCATGGCGGCTAAACACTGGAAAAGTATCTGGGTTTCACTCAAATTACTGTGTTGCAGGGCAGCCTGTCACCATGACAGAAGTCAGTTACTTAAGATAACTTGAATATCTGATAATTAGAGTCTTGCTGCAGGGAAACTCTACAGAGAAGGCTATAATCCTGCAACAGAACTTGTTCCAACTTTGTTTTGGATGTTTGTGGGGCTATTTTTTTTCCCCTTATGATTTCATTTAATCATTTAGCCTATCAAAAGTTTCCCGGAGACAGAGGAAACATCTTCAAAATACTTGAAAATAATAACATATAGAAGAAAAAAAAAACAGAGAAAAGGCAAGTCTTCACATTTGAGAAGCAAGAGCCAGAAATTGCTCACCATCTTTTATTCAGAACTTTTTTCTGATGATTGAATTATCAATAAATTGACTACTTAACACTTGTAAATCTGGGAATCAAGGGATTGGAGCTAAAACAGGGAGTTAACTAAACCGTACCATTTAAACAAAAAAATGAATGAGGTGATGCTTCTCAGTATTAACTGACTCACCTCCTTGCATCGTTTGAGGAGGACAACGTGTTGACATCATGATGTGTGTGCAGGCAGACACTTGAACAATACAACAACATCTTCACACACTGCTCACACCTTTTGTACAGTGAGGCTGTCAGACACACCTTCCTGTGTCAGGCAGTGTTGCACCTATAATGCAGGCGTGGATTAAACAGTGCTGAAGGCGCTGTATGTAAGTGCCCTGCTTCACCACCTGCTGGCATCATGTCGCAGCTGTGTGAATCTGCATATTCATGAGATGGTGGTAATTTGAATTGTGCTGCAGGTGTGAACACTCAATGTGGGTGGTGTCTTTATTAAATGGCTTGGTGTTGATTGGCCACCCACCGGCAAATAATGGCAAAGATATAAGATCATACATCGGACAGAGATGCGAATGGTTAACTGTGGAGCCGATCTGACTTCCACTTGACCTCGACTGCTGTGTTTACCTAACCTATTATCTGCTATCTGGCTGCCTTGAAAGCTACAGATGGCAGCTGGCTGATGTGTCCCTCACACACACACACACACACACACACACACACACGCACACATGCATAAACACACACATAAAAACAAACAGTCTTTCCACATTTTCAGGCCAAGCTTTTGTGTCGCTGGCCTGTGGTTGACACAGAGATGGGACTACTGTGTCAACACTACATGGTTGAATGACATTGCAGTCCAGGGCTGACTCTGCAGAGCGGGCAGTGAGATGGAATTTGAGTTCATACATGCATTCAAATACATCACACTGTTATTAATTCTGGTATCCTATTATATTTTTAGTGATAGATTTATTTATGTCTGTACTAGTGCTCTGTGCTGACTGTAGGACTGCATGATATACATCATATTGAGATTATTTTTTTACAAATATTGTGATTGTGATGAGTTGCAATTTTAGTGGGAATGGTAATGATGCAATTTTTTTTTGTCTGTACCAAACAAGCATGCTCCCTTATGTCTGGAATATGATTTGTAATGCGAGGCATCACTGCTTTATTCATATGTGACACATTTTACCCTTATTAAAAAGCTGCAGCTCCTGCGATTTGGAAAGTTTCTGCTCCTGTCCATTTCATATCAGATACATTAGGCTTTTAAATGCTGTAGTGATGTAAAGAAAAAAGTGATTAAAAAAAAGTGGTAAAAGGGTTTGACCATAACTCAACCCCATTCAGCCGAGGACCATGGTGACATGTTCCAAATCTGTCTCCCCACTTATTTATTGCAATCTCTCTAGTTTGGGCTACATAATAAAATGCATAAAATGGCCAAAAACTGAAATAAATGTATGTGTAAAAAACACTAAAATAATGAAAAGGCCTATGAAGATTGTGTGTTTGTATCTGTTTTCAGAGAGGAATTCCGGTACTGATATTGTTATTAAATGATACAGCTGGCTAATATTTGAAATGACATTAACACTCGATGCTAGTCTGGTATATAGACAGAAATTCAGCAGCAAGTATAAGTTGCCTGTTATTTGATGTTGTTGACTGGTTTCATTGCTAACGAGTGCTACCTGCTGTTTTTAGACTCTACTGTCATATATATCCTTAGTGCCAGATAACCGTACACAGTAAGAGTTTATTTGTTGTGCTAGATGATCCAAATCTAATTAAACACCTCTCATATTAGGTTTAACAAGTGTGTGTGTGTGTGTGTGTGTGCGTGCATGCGTGTATGTTTGGGTGAGTGTTTCCACTCCTGAAAAGGAAGCATCACTCATAGCACACTGATGTGTCCACAAATAAAGTGCATCAACTGGACTTTTTTTAAATTATGGAAATTATTAATATTACAAATACAGATTAAACTGTTGGTAGCCCGCTCAAATAGCTTTTTCAGTCCACTAGATACATGTTTCTGCAATAACAAATAATTTAAAGTGAGATGAACAAACTGGAAACTTTATATTGTTGGATAAAGAAAATGCATATCATAAAGCGTTGAAAATTGAAGTATAATGATATTATCATGGGGTCTCCCACCACTATATGATAATAGTAATCATAATTTAAAATGAAAGGTCTGTGGCCATGTTCACACTAGGCATTGTTAAGATCAAATTCTGGGACATTTTACACTTCAGTCAGATTTCTTGCAGCAGGTATGAACAGGTGAAGTAAATGTATCAGTACTTGGCGTGACAGGAGATTTTGGGTCGTGGCCCTCATCCAGGCAAACGGCAGGGAAATTGTGTCCAACTTTAATGTTAATTTTGACGATTTTTGTTGGACAGTCAGTGTGAATACACTGTAAAAGGAAAAAAAAGGGGGGGGGGGTGCCTTTGTGACCAAAATATACTCAGTGAGTATAATTAAACACTAAATTTAGGTTTTCAGTGACATTTTAAAATGTTATCATCAGTACTTTTTCTACTTCATTTTCAGTATTTTGAGAAGTCAGCACATTTAACCAGAAATAACAGCTGTTTTGGGGCATACAAGCTGGCTTTATCAAAATTCAAAATTAGATATAAACACCTTTTTCACTGTTTGTATTAAAAATGATGCCTGCGTGCATACAACATGCAGCTAAGAGGAAGACTGAGCCCAGCCCACCTATCAGTTTCCCCTGTCCATGTTGTCAGCTACAGATGATCCCTCCCTGACACCTCCTGTTGCCTCACCCTTCCCCTCCTCCCTGGTAATAATTATAGTGGTCTGCTCCCTGACCCTTGACCTGCAGGAAGCAGTAAAGCCGTTATCGGCGTGCCACAGGGAATTGGCGCAACCTTGTTTGTTTTTGAAAGCACATTTTCGAAAAGACTCACAAGCTCAAGGATCAGTGGGATATCCATGTATATCCAAAGCTTTATTAGAGGAAGATGAACCAGTAAGCTCCAGGAGCAGCAGCAGGGCAGTGTCGGCCTCCACGAACCCGGTGTGCAGATTACAAAACACAGGCCGTGTACCCTGGCAGAGGCCTCGCGCTGTGTCTGCAAACAGGATTCAGTAATCAGGTGGTGGATAACTGAGCTGATGAGACCTGTGTTTACAGCTTTGATTGTTCACTGTCCGACTTGTACTTCCGCAGGACAGGATGACAAAGCACTTATTACTTAGGACATGGACATTTTCTGATACAAGCCCAAGTATGATATCTGAATTTTGCTAAAGAATACTTTTTTGATATCTTGCTGATGAACTTCAGCATGTTTTTCAACAAACAAATCCAATTTTCTTAAGAGTTCAAAAACCAGCTCAATACTTTTCAAATAAAATACAGTCTAATTACAAATTACTGATTACAAATCTGACAACGCCCTTGATGCCATTTTTAATTGCTGAAATATCTTTTGATCCTCTGTCCAACAGACCATATTTGAGTCACTCAGTACATAAAGGTATTCAAGTTTGATACCCTGCCCTATTCATGTTATACAGAGCTGTCTCTTGGAGCAGGTCTGTGGGACTAAGGTCAAGTCACACGGCTTTAAAAAGCACATTGCAATTCAAGATTCAGGTCTTTCATATGACCATTAAATAATACGATTTTAATGTTTTCCTTTCAACACTGTTTTCATACTGCTATTGTTATTTGTGCTTAATGATTACCTTCTTGGGTTACCTTTCTGTCACTACTGGATTTGTCAATTATTCTTTTTTTGTACCTTTTTATAAGTCAAAACTTGAGAATTAAACATTTTCTGTAGGGAGGAAAGTCTTTAGTAAGTCAAGTCTCACTGCAGTCAAGTCCAAGTCAAGTCTCAAGTCCTTATTCTGGTCACTCAAGTCTTCACCTCTGTTTAGGAAATGTTTGGTAGCATGTTTTGATATGAGAACATAAAATATTGGAATTCTCTTTGTAGTTGTGAGCTGTCATTTTTGGGTGTCTGGTAATAAGGGTATTAATGATATGCCCTTTATGACATTTCTGTGCAGGACTGTTCTAGTTTCAGTCATTTACGGTTGTTAAACGTTGTAGGAAGGATTTGCAGAGTTGGGTTTTGGTTTCCTCTCGCTCTCTGTCTGTCAGACGGACACAAGCTTTTACCTGTTTAAAGAAAAAGGCCATGCACTGATGTCAGATTTTAAAGTCTGTTGCCAAAACAACCTCTGTTTATGTTGAAGTGATTAGAAAAATATTTCTGGACTTCTAGGTTTGTGTTACTGGATTACACAGAACCATCTTACTTTCCTAAGGGTTGTGGCATGAAGACGTTTGACGGTTTAAGAGGCATATTTATTTTTTCTCTTTTTTTCTGAATTGAGGACCTAGGGGTTCGGAGTTTTGTATATTTTTTAAGTACCTTCACACCTTCATTTGGGTTAGTTTGATTTCAGATCTGCATATTGGGCTTATTTCTAGCATTTGTTATTTGGTCATTGCTATTATTTGAAGAGATTCTGACAATTTTTATTTTATTCATAGATTGAGTGCAAGTGCAGACACTGAAGACGGACTTTACTATTGACCCAGGGGTAACTATTTTCCAACTCAGCTTTGGGCTACTTAATATTTCATATCCTCTAAATGTAAGCTTTTTAACCCAGAAAAATTTGGCAGCTTTTTGCAAGGAAGGCCTGGCTAAGTGGTTACACTCTATAAAAGTTAAAATTATCCCAGTGGGTAAAGAATAATTATATGATAAACCCCTTTTGATGCTTCAGTCACAGGAATGGAGGCACAGAGAAAATGCTGAGCCTGATTCAGCGGTTGGGTTACCGTGAATTAACCTCATCCTGAAGTCTGTGACGGGTGGCAGGATGCTGAGCGAGTTCGTCTCTCTCTGATGCCCCTCCTCCTGGCATCTTTTAGTCGGCCAGACCAGCTTTATATCCTGCTGGGATCGGATTATGACTTTAATTCTCCGCTTCCATTACCGGTCACCATGGCAACCCCATCCTTTATGTCACGCACAGTACGGAGTATTTGTGCTGCACAGACATGAAAACGTATTAGGAAATATTGAATCTCAACAGATATGAAGTTACAAGGTTTTATCAGTGATGGATGTGTTTCTCACTGAGGCACAGATTGCGTGTGCTTGTGGTTTTTCCTGCAGCTCGTCTGTGGTCTGGAGTTCAGTTTAAAGTAGACGGTGCTCTGAGCTCTTTGTCTGCTGCTGTAGGTGGTCCTGTCTGGCTGAATGGGCAGAGCATGAAACCACTTCTAGCAGTGTCTAAAAATGTACCTTCTCATTGGACTGCAAGGCACTTTAAAAGCATCCACTGAAGCCTCACAGGACCGTTGTTTTGCATTTATCCTGCATTGTAATAAGTTCTATTTGGGCCAAAGATTCCTTTATTTCTTGATTTTTTTTTGCCAGGGAGTAAAATTTGAGGCTGTAGCCAAACTGCAGTAGTCAGCAAACTTGTTGTGAAAGCCATGACTTTTTATTAATGTCCATTTCTGTATATTAATACCCAGCTTCTGCACAGTGAGGTGCCTCACTCGTCTCAAAACACACACACACACACGCTTTAAGTCTTTCACTGTGTGGTGAAACCCAAATATCTCTCCAGCTCCCACAGTGTTAAGTAGTTCTCTGCACACAAGCCCCCATTGACATACACACCAGCTGAGTACTGCCACACTAATCCCTGTACTGCTTAGGTGATTCCTTGCATATAATTGTATATGCAATACAACTGCCAGCATGCAGTGTCTTGATATGATGACAGAACAAACAGTATAGTATATTATAGTACTCTTCAATTATGATGCTAATCATTAGTTTGTTCATTTTGTGTAAATGCTGTGGCAATGTTTAAACTTAATAACAAAGTTGCAATGAAATGCTATTAAAAAATATGATTTATAAAGCCAGACCTCACCAGAATAGTCTGTCATACTTATTCCTGTGTTTCCTGCCTGCTTTTAATATGGCTGTAGCCTTTAGAAGTTTTTGCCAAACTTTTTCATGAGAAAGACCAGTAAAACCTGTCTTATACGGCAAGTGAGCACTGACACAATCTGTAGATACTTCCTCCCCACTACCTTTCCAATTAACGCAGCTTTTGCAGTAATTTCACAGACGTAACAAAGTCTTTTTGGAACTATGACCTTGCTTTTGTTGTTCTGAAAGTCCTTGTCTGGGGTTGCATTTATCACCTGAGTTAACTTGTATTTACTTCAGTGGTTTCCAAAAGGCCCTGAGGCTTGCATGTTTGCCATCTTAAGGATAGTGATTGACAGGAAGAGTAACACAAATGAAAGCAAAGGGCTGCAAAGACAATTAAGTACATGTTTCTGTAATTTGCAACTTACCTGACCAGTTCTGAATTGTCCTGGTGTAGTAAACTGAAAAGGTTTAAACCCCACCCTTCTGTCACATGATGTCTTGTTAAAAATGATTTTATGACATGCTCACTGGTGAATGAAAGGTGAGAACCAGTGAAAGCTGACAGCCTTGGAGCGATCACCTGCCCTCTCCCCTCTGCCTCACTACAACAACTGCAAGGAGACATGTTGTATATGCCGACCTGCAGTGTCAGGCAATGAGCCAAGTGTGTGACAATACACACACACTTTTTCTCATTCTCTCTCTCTCTCCCTTTCTCTCTCTCTCTCTCCTTCTCTCTTTCTCTTTCTCTTTCTCTCTGTCCTTCACATGGGCTTAATTGTCTCCTCTGTAAAGGACAGTGAGACGTTATGGTTAAAAGTCGAGTGGGCAGCCCAGTGGCAGGTGACATCATCCCAAGTAGCCGCACTGCTGCTCTCAGCAAAATCTCTCACATAAAGATCTGGCCTGTTTACTCTCCAGCCTGCAGGACACCACTGGGAGTGGAGCTTTAGCTTTTGTGTGCGTGGCTTTGATTTTTGGCTGTGTGTGCATGAACAAAGGTTGCTCTGAATCTTTTTTCTCCTCCTTTCTATCTAAGCAGTAGCCAGGTTCTCTGCAGTACGGCTCTATTCTTCTGCAGACACCGATGAAGTTTGTGCACAAACAAAAGCACTGTGAAAGAATCAGAGAAGTGGATTTTTTTAATGCAGTGCAATAAAAAGCAATAGAGATACATATATTTCCAAAATATTGACATAATTCAGTGTTAGAGGCACAATTTCTTTGTCTTTGTCCTTACATTGAAACATGAAATATATCATCAGAGCTGATAAGAATGAGAGTTTATTGGCTAAAAAAATGTGTTTTCTTTGTCTTGTATGCAAGAATACCATTTATTTAGTTCTGTCTATCTGTTCCACACCCTTAAATCTCTTATTTTTTGCAACATTTAGATAATTAACTTACTGAATAAGAACTGTAGCTGCAGAGGAAGCTGGAGGGAGTTCACAGACTCAATCTCAGATAGGCACACTCTCACACATCAATATATCCTTCACCCTGATGATTTATTGAGTGCAGTGAGGAGGAGGTTTGAGGGGGGTCAGAGGGATTGGGGGGTGAGGCAGAAGGTTTGGACATGCTCCAGTGTTAAGCTATAAATTAAAGCAAAGCATCTATAACTACAGGTAAGAGGAGAAATAAGTATTTTTTATTTTTTGGGTGAACCGTCCCTTTAAAATAGAGCCTCAAATGTCTGTTTTTGTTGATTTGGATCCTGGTATTTGTATGTGAATCGGTTACTGATGGTCATACATCATGTCTCCGATTCAGAGATGCCATGACCCTTGACCCTCACGTTCACCTGAACTCCGACCTCAGCTCCTCCACTATAACACTCAAAATCCAGACTCCTTAAATAGATGAGTCACCACAACTGTTTTCATAGCTCTTGTGTGGATAAAGTAGAGTTCAGTTTACTGTTACTGTTTTTTAAATTTTTTAAAAAAAATTTTAATATCAAAATGTTCCCGTTTTCCCCACACACATAAATCCAAAACCACAGAATGCTTACGTTAGATTTTTTGCCATTTGTTTCCCTTTGTAACATAGTATTATTCACCTGTGCTTTTTAAAGAAAATCTTGTTAACTAATAATAACTAGACATGGAGGAATAGCAAGAATATCTTAGTATTAATAATTTCATTTGAACAACAAAAATGTAAACGCAATATATTCTTTTGATTATTTTAGACTAAAACCCTCTAATATTAATGTTTGCATCAATGAGAAACAAATCTACACTCAAGCCCTGCTGGTACAGCCAGAAGTCTCACTGTACATGCAGATGAAAAAAGAGCAAAATAAGAAAAATCCATCAGAGTCCCGGGTGTGAAAGTGCTGTGGGAGAGAAACAGACAGGATTACACACCCAATTAGTGAGCTAAATGGTCTGAAACAAAGACCCCCCTCTTGTGGTTACTGGAAAGGATTAGATTTCTGAAACACTTTCAGTCCATGAAAACATGGAATTGGTTAAAAAATAAGATAATTGATTTCCTGACTGGGGTCACATTTACTGTACATTTCAACAACATTATGAGATCCAAACAATAAAACATAAGCTCTGTGGACCAACTGAGAAGGATTAAAGAGATTTGTTTCTTTGTCTACTCTTGTTTACCGCAAGATTGTATGACTTTCTTTTGAAAATCACATCCAAACAGCTACTTTCACTCATGCCTGAAGGCTAGTTAGTTATACTGAGGACATATCACAGATATGTCTGATTGTCCAGGCTTTTTTTGGCTGAAATGATAATCCACTACAAAAAAATCTTGTCTTGTGATCACAAGACAGTCAGTCATTATGGCATTTGTTGGTGGTTTTTGTGTCAGGAGCTGTTAAACACAATGGAAAACACTGTTGTGTCAATAACCAGATTAGTTAAATTAATAAAAATTTAAGTCACATGAATCATGTAACATGACTTTGGTGAGATGTGCACCTAATTTACATAATCCTACATTTTATTTCCTTGTTGTTCTAAAGATAGTTTTGAAAACAGAATTGATGCAAATCTTTCATGTCTAAAAGTGCAGCAAAGGCTTCAGCTCCAGGTCTGACCACTTCACTTGTGTAAAGCTGCTGAAAATGTCCAAATGTATGTTTAAAAAAACTACCAGCTGCTACTTTATAATGAGGTTTCAATGAATACTGACAAAGCGTCTTGACGTGCTGAGCTTCCCATTCTTGGTATTCAGCAGTGCTTTGTCTCACATGATTTACTATGCTCATATGTTTACATTTTTCAATGCAATTTTTAGGCGGCCAATAAATGCCTTATAGCTCTTTTCCATACTCTTGTGCTGGCTTGGCTTGATGTGGTTTGACTTGTCACGTCAGCCTAGCACAAGAGAGATTTACGTCTCCATGCAGCGGGGCTACCCACTTGAAAGTGTGTCTTAAACTACAGTTGTGTTTATGAACCTACAGAATGTTTTTCTGTAAGACAAACACTCCTACAAGCATGAAGTTGGTTGGAACAATACTTACAGCAAACAAAGCTAAACGAACAATCAATTCCAAGGTGCAGGTCACTGTCACTGATATTAACATATATGCCTACATACATATGATCGTACAAACATATCGTATATGTCTCACATGTCTCATATCACACATTTACCTATAGACACATTTTTTTCTTGTGTGTGCGTGTGTGTTTGTGTCTGTCTGTGTGCGTGTGCGGTTGCATCAGATATACATCTGCTGTATAGTAATATAAGATTGCTTAAGGACAATGAAAAAGTTAACAAAAATATTATTTTAAAGACAGAAAAATATGTAAAGAGAATACTGGCAGTTTGCATTATCAGGTTGAAATTCATATACATTTTTAAGTACTTGTAGATCCAGACATCACGTAAGTGTACGCCATGCAGAAGAAACAAATGGAATGGTCAAAGCTGACACACTGACATTTTAGATGATTGATTGCTGATTGATTTACAACATTAACTCATGAGTAACACGCACAAAAACTTTCCAACTTAGCTGGTGGTCTTTTAAACAGCACAGTGAATAGGATTATTGCAACAGAGGTATAGGGCTGTTTCTGATGTTGGTCATCAAAGGAATTTGAAGTCAGGTACCCTGAAAATGAATGTTACAACACTGTGTCATGAAAAACAGCTAGTAGAAAAATAAAGAATAGTTTGCATTTTAAGGTTGTATCTTTCACCTTCACCCACTCAGGGACTTATTTTGTGTAGTTATTTGCGGACATGTCATGACCTCCAGGCAGGACGTTACCTCTCCTCCCTCGCCTCCGTCCAGCCGTGTAATCCTGCAGTCATGGCGTTGGTGTCAGCGCTGGGATCCAGTGTCACCCAGACAAACACAATGGCCGCACTGTGCTCCCCTCACAGCATTGTTCTCCCCCTGAACATGGAGGCACAATGAGGCCCTTATACACACAGGACAGAGAGGCTGGCAGGCCCGCTGTCAGGTGCTTTTCTTCCAAGCTTGTTTGTGAGCTGAACCCATGAGGAGTGTTTGTTTGAAACGACAGAGCGATACTTTCTGAAAAATTGGCCCACTTGGTCACAATTAACCACAGTGTGAGGAGCACATAGATGCTGATGTGATGCTGCTGTGTTACCCATGAACATTTGACGTTTACAGTTATCCTGGCATTGCATTAATCAGTTATTTTGTTCAGTTGTGGTGCTTGAGGTTTAGGATTGATAACGACTACATTAGAGTATATTTAATAAAGAATGGGGTTAAAAGAAGAAGAGCTCAGTTTCTTGTACCAAAGTAGATTTCCACACCCGGAGCCTGGAAGACACTGAATCAGTACATCAAACTAACGCTTTACTCCCTACAGACCTTTTCCAGAAAATGAGTCCTCATGTTCTCATCATTTCTAACCAAGTCGCACTCCACGGAACGTCTGGAGGGACTGAAACATTATTTGATGTACTGATTCAATAATGTCTTCAGTGTAACAGTGTAGGGAGTCTCCTTTTGTACAAGATACTGAGATTCTCCCCAGTGTGCATAGTAATGGATTTTTTTCCTGCTAAAAGGACAAAGAGAGGCTTCTCTTCTCTTAAACTTAACAATGTTAATTTGAAAAATTGAAATGAAGATATATATCACAATATCGCACAGTTTGGTAAAATCTCATTACTTATTGTTGCAATGAACTGTATGTATCTTTTGTTATGCTTTACATCGATCAGAACTCATTTTTAGTTTTTAATTGCAGTTTGCATGAAATCATTAACTTTTTTTATAGGAAATTTATAGGAAAACAATCATTTTGTCATATGACATAGCATAGACTGTATATAAAGACACAACACGACCCTCGTGTCTAGATTTAGCTGCACACTGACTGGCATTAAAATAAAAAGAGACTGCTCAACTAGAAGCATGAGGGGTCACCGACTGATATTTTGAATCTTTGAGTTTCAGGGGGCAAGGAGGTTATTTTCAACCTGTAAGATGTTAAAAATTGATTTGGCTTGATTTAGTCAGTGAAGACAGGACCATTGGGTGATGCTGTGCTTTCATTTTGATTGTCTCTGTCCTTGAATGCAGCTTGTGTGTGTGTGTGTGTGTGTGTGTGTGTGTGTGTGTGTGTGTGCGTGTGTGCGTGTGCATGTGTGTGTGTGTGTGTGTGTGTGCGTGTGTGTGTGTGTGTGTGTTGTTACAGTTGGATACACCATCTCTCATAAATGGTCACTTTCATTGTAGAATGAACCCAGACAGACAGACAGACAGACAAAATCAGTACGTATTAACCCAGCTGGCAGGTTTTATGGGACAAAGTATTGGGTCAGATTACGATGTTGACCCTGCAGTCTTAGCTGCACAAAAACCGAACATCTGCAGCAGATGAAAATGTTGAGAATTACAAAACAAGTTCAGTATGTTCCTGTGATTTAGGACGGTCAAAGTAACACGGATTTTGGTGTAATAGTTTCAACATTAACATCTAAAAGGAGGGTAACTGAATGTGTTTCTGTTGGCCAAGTGTCAAAAATATGCACATGCAGTGCTATAAGTACCATGTGTGAATAAAATCTGTCTCCAAAACTTAATGAAGAAGCTCCATGATTGTGCCAAACTATGCAGCAGCATGGCTAGAAATGTTGTAGTGTGAGTCACAGGATTGATCCCCATAGCAACCACCGTACAGTCAGTTGCTACAGTAACTGTGCATCCTCTGGGTCCAACTTAGGCATGTGTAGAGAGCAAATGAGTTGCATTTGTAGTTGTTAGTAAGACCTGCGTGTATTCAGACTCAGCTTTAAAACTATTGCAGCATATGAACATATTGGCACAGTTTTCTTGTAAATTATTAATGCTCCATGGGAATCCCTACAAAGTTTTCAAAAGATATTGAGGTGTTTCTAAGGTTTTGAACACCCAATTTGCAAATATAAGGGTAGAGGGACATTAGAAAGAAATTTAATATATTGCAGTCAAGTACAAAATCACCACCAGGGTCCAACTGTAATGTTTTTCCTTGTCTGAAATCTACTTGCCCAAAGTCAAAATTTACTTAATACATTTTTAAAAGTTTATTACCAGTTTTCAAGTAACAACAAAAACTAAGGACTAAACAGCCTTATTATGGCTCTCTGGCAACATTTTCTGAAACTTGACCTGCCTTTGAAAATCAGTCCTGTTTTATCCACTTTGTTCTCAAACTTACTGCGAATTGGGCATTATATAGTTGTTGAGTTTTGTCCACATCCTTTTTCCCTTTTTCCAATATTCTATTCATTTTGAAGGAAGCACGAGGGGGATCCTCAGCTCCCGAGAAGAGCAGTCTGTTTCCTTCTTTCTTGCCATTGCCTGATTGGGCCAGTGAGTTTAGTATAATAGCCCGATGCTGCATTTCATTTGCCCTGGGGCAATCCGACAATCCTTATTGTCTAGTCCCGATCACTATGACCTCAGTAATAAATATTTAGTTGAATTAAAACTTCTTAGAAAGCTTAAACAAAAACTGCCGATTAAAAGTACCATGGAGGTAGTATATGTGCATATTCGTTGTACTGGCTGTTATCAGACTGTACAGGTTTCCCTAATAAGTGTACTTTCTCATTGTATACGCCAACAAACTCTCATCTCTGTTTTTTTGCTATGTTTGTTGCAGGATTCGTCCTCAGCTGGCCAGGGAGAAGATAGAGGGATGTCACATCTGTACGTATGTGATGCCCGGGGAGCCTCAGGTGATCCTGGGGAAGGACAAGTCCTTCACCTACGACTACATGTTTGACATGGACTCCCAGCAGGACAACATCTACACCACCTGCACGGAGAAGCTGATCGAGGGCTGCTTTGAGGGCTACAACGCCACCGTCTTTGCATACGGACAGGCAAGTCTTTGTCCTCGGTGTCACAGCTGCAGTGCTGACGGTGCTTTATAGCCTGGTGGATGTAGGGAAATGGGCGCTGTGTGTTTGTGTGTGTGAGGACAGAAAGAGAAGGGGGTGTTTGAGAGGTGGAGAGCGTTGACATCTGGGTAAAAGCAGATGAGAGAGGACTCCTGTCGTGGGATTTTAATGTATTTGTCCAACCACAGTTGTAACAGATTGGTTCAACATTTTGTGAAATACATTTATTTGCTTCTTGCTCTATGATAAATCAGAGGATCAATGCTATCCTGATACTAGTACACTTAATATGAGGCTGCAGTGACGGTGACAATCAGCTTTGCATAAAAACTAGAAACCGGTGGAAACAGCTAGCCTGGCTCTGTCTGTGGATTTAAAAAAATACATGTTAATTAATCAACTTTAAGGCCCAAATACACCAAACTGTTGCACTGCCTCATGTCACCTGTGTCAGCGACAGATGCTCACCAGTGGCCAAACCTCGACCGATTGCCTGCAGTTGTTGTGTCAGGGCCTTAACAGATAAGAGACTGGTATTCAAACTCTCTGAATTAGAAAACCATTAAGTCTATGTCCCAAAACTATTCCTTTCAATAAGAATGTCTTCAGATTTCAGTATGTACAATTATATGGCAGTATGTCAGGTGAGTTTTATCCATAATCCCAAAACTCACACTTAAATCTCAGAGGACTTTGCAGTCAATGCAATACCCTCTGTTCTTAGACCCTCTGAGCAATGAAAGGAAGGAGAGGCCTCGGGAGGAGCAACAAAGGAGAGTCCCACTTTCATGGTGAATAAACATGCAAGAAGAGTTCACAGAGGCAGCAGTTGTACAACACAGCAATGATTTCCAACCTGGGGTACACTTACAGTGTCTATGTGTGTGGCTCAGTTCTGCTAATTTGGTAATACGGAAATATGATTGTGAAAAAATAGCCTAATGGGGAAAAAAACACAAATGGGATTACAAATTGGTATTATTCTAGTGACACTTTAAGTGTATAAATGTATTAGTTTATTGACATTATATTAAGTTGCAAAAAGTTTGGTATATTTTGGTTATCTGAATCCTATCCAAACAAAAATGCCCATAACTTTTAGACTCCATTATGTAACATTTCTTTGTCTTATATGATTGTCAATCAAAATGTCACCTTATGGCTGTAATGGTATATGGGGGATGGGCATGGCATGCCCGCAGTAAAATGCCTTCACTATAATCAACTGAAGCTGCTACACTGACCATGTGACTAGCCTGCACCGGGCTTTGCACTGCTTATCTCTATTTCTATGTGGCTGGCTTTTCTGTGCATTGCAGGTAAAATGAGAACTGTGTAATAAAACAAGTACAATGTGTTTATTAATACCTCAATGTAACAGAGGCAATGTGATGCAGCAGAGCAACCTTGAGGGTGTTTTTACATCTCACATTAAAATCAATTTATCAAATCAACATATTCTGTAGTTAAAACAATCCAGTTGATTAATTCAGTTGCAGGTAAAATAGCCCACACTTCCAAACCCTCCATGATTAACTGCATTCTTACTTAAGAAGCACACAGTGAAGCTGTACAAAGACAGAGGCTGCATAGCAGGTAAAACAATGTGTCTGTGCCCCATGTATTAAGGCTGTTGCATTTTTACTATTTGCAGATGTTTATTAGATTAATTAATTCATTTAGGAAGGAATCTTTGGACTAATGGATCACAAGTTGCTATTTCTTCAGTCACTTTCCCCTCCCTCTTTGTTTCACCAAGTTCACCACAATAACATGCAAGTTTGGGCCTCATAACCTCCCCTCCTCCTTTATCTCCCCTACAGCTTCGGTTGCCGTGGCGACAGAGCTCCTGCTGTATGGCACTCGCACGATTCAAAGTGCAGGCATGCGCCCGCACACACACACACCTTTTAGACAGCTATACATCTTTAATGTGTGTCCATATTAACCCATCTCTCCCCAGTAACTGTCTCCGTCATTGCTGGCCTACTTCTGACACACACAGAGCACACACTGCTGTTGGTTTGGCCCAGATCAGACCTGTTTGCCTCTGTGGCTTTACAGGGACTAATCTAGATTTAGACCGACCCATTCGGCTGCATCACAGGAGCTCTGCCCGGTTGGGTTGCAGATATAAACAGACATTAAATGATGCTGAGAGTAGAGAGGGAGTTTGGTATCTGGTGTGTATCATTTTAATACTGCCCACACTTTTGTAATAGTGTAAAATCAAACATCATCACAATAAAAACTGGAGAGGCAAGATTATTCCTTCTGGATACAATTATGATGTGAGGTTGTGATATTTTATAACTCATCTGTACTTCCAGCTGAAAAATGGGGTAAATAACAAACAGAAAAAGGTAGATGTTATTGAGTATTGAAACAACAAAAATACAGAATCCTCCAGGAAAAATAGTCCTAACATAAAGAATACTTTTATCTTGCTAGTAGGTGATTTAAGAAAAACCACAAACCTTTTTCTGCTCATAAAAGTTACCCAAATTTCAGGACCTTTTGACAGAGTACTGCAATCTTATAACATTTCTAGATTCACAATAAACATTTTTTATCCAATGTTTGACAAAACCAGGTACCTGCATTGCCACTATGTAACTCAACTGGTGTTTTTTTTTTAAATTCTTGTGTGTTACGCTAATAGTGGCAAATGTAGCTTTGAGCTACTAGCCTCAAGCTGAGATGAGTAGCGGTCAGCAGAGGTCTGTTGACACAGCTGTGTATGTCCTGATGTATATTGGTTGATGTCACATATTATCAGTAGGTAAATGAGAAAACCCAGTGGCAGACATTCTCACTCACATATACCAGCTAACGTTTATTAATTTGTGGCTCACGACACGACACATTCCTTGACTGAGCAGTGAAACATAACATGACAGACAAGCCGAAGGGTGACAAATCAGGAGCATTTCCTCCTTTCTAATACAGACTGCTTTGTTTTAATCGTCTTACCTGTAACATTTAAGTCGCGTAGATTTGCACCAAATTGATTCTTAAAAATATTGAACAATGCAAGGATCACTTGTCTTGTGCTGTGTTCAGATGCCTTTTACAAGCTATTTGACTCTTGGAAAGCTGTGCAAATTGGTTTGACTTCCTTTGAATAACATGGTGAAATAAGGCAATGACCAACTTGACAAGTTATGTCCCACAAATTGCAAGCAAATGTAATGTAAGAATAATGTCATGTAATGAAATAATGTAACAATATTTTGTTTGTTTGTTTGTCTGTTTTTTACTTTTTTGTGTGCATATTATCCAGTAATATTCTTGTACTTTTTTTTACTAGTTTACTGCTTACTTTTGAGCCATGTCTTTTTATGTTGCTCATTTCCTTCTCCCAGTGTTTTTGTAAGACAATTAATCAATTTTCTCAGGTTTTAATGGGTTAACAGCATGGTTTTGGTTGTTGTTTTTTTTTCTCCTCCCAATCCAGACGGGCTCAGGAAAGACCTACACGATGGGGACGGGTTTCGATGTCAACATCACAGATGAGGAGCTGGGTATCATTCCCCGTGCAGTCCACCATCTCTTCAAGGGCATTGAGGAGCGCCGACAGGCCGCCCAGGAGCAGGGACGCCCCGTACCTGAATTTAAGATCAACGCCCAATTCCTCGAGGTACACACGCACTATCGCTGCCTCATAAAATTATATCTTTTTTTCCATCTTTAAGCTAAAAATCATGAACTAAACAAAACAAACAACATGTAATCTGTGTCTCTCTCACAGTAGGCTTTACAGAGATGTCACGGGTCAGGCTTATATTGTTGACACTGCTCGTTTAACAAGCTTTGACACCAGCGCTCCATCACTTGAAAATATCCACACTGACAATTGAACTGCAGCAGCTGTCATCGGGGGGTTAGGAGGTGTGGGGGGGGGTTGATGGTGTCTCAGTCTGGACAGGAAGAGTTAACAGGAATAATGTGAGGAGGCAGTTGTGCCGGTCCGTCAGACTGTGACAGTGTTACAGTGTTCAGATTCCTTAAGAAAACCTGGAACTGGAGACGTGGATAAGTGGTGGCTAAGAAATATGGGTATGCACAGAAATCAAAAACAAGTCAGATGGTGAGAGTTTTCGACATGAGTCTACATCAGTTAGTGTTCACATTCTTTAAATTTTGCCTTCTTTTCTACACTGCAGTTGTTCATATCGCCCCCAGTTTTATTTGTCAAGATGCATAAAGCTTCATGGAAACAGCATCCAAATCATTTCATTTCCAGGTGTCTACTTTCAATTTCAGAAATTTCCCCAGCCCTTTTAAAAAAAAAAAAAACTACAGTTGTTGGTCTTGCTTCGTTCTTTTGGGTCTTGTATTGGTCCTAAATGTAATTCAAGTTACAAACCTTTTGTTGACGCTAGCTTGCTACCTTAATTCACTTCTTTAATGTAGCTTCTATTGTTCTGTGTGTTTTTATGTAAATGTTACGCATGAAACTGTTACTGGTTTCACAATAAACTACAGAAAAATTCTTGAGGGTTAGTTTTATCGTTCCAAATGTCACCTAGCATAATAACACTGTTTTATGACCATGCTCTGAAGAACTCAGGATTAACACTGTCCAGTATCAACCAAAGTTAGTTAAAATCTCTCAGACACAGGTGCGCAGGGACAGTCTTTAATGCTAATGCACATTTGATATGGAAAGTAGACAATAAAGTGATTCATATTCTATTCTACAGTATATTTGGTGAATTTTTATAGTTTAAAGCGATGTATCTGCCTCATTAAAAACATTTCACTTTGTGTGTGTGTCTTTTGTCTCCTTGTAGCTTTACAACGAGGAAGTTCTGGACCTGTTTGACTCCGCACGAGACATGAAGCAGAAATCTCACATCAAGATCCATGAAGATGCAAATGGGGGAATCTACACAGTGGGAGTGACCACACGGACCGTATCCTCCGAGGCTGAGGTAACGAAGCATGTGTTTGTGTAATAAACATCTCACCCATAGTAACTGCCATTGTTAATGACTAAATTCATGTTTATTAATGGATCTGCACTGTTAAATGTGAACCTCTTTGCCACCACAAGGCCTCTACAAATACGCTCATTATTACTCATATATTATTAATTCCTGCACTGATGTTTACTTTTATAAATCCCAGGGAGTATTTTGTTCCTCTGCTGTGTCAAAGTGAGTTCAACCACTGTGTGTTAATATTTAAAGCTCTTTCTCTGCTTGTTCAGATGATGCAGTGCCTGAAGCTCGGGGCTCTGTCTCGCACCACAGCCAGCACTCAGATGAACGTCCAGAGCTCTCGATCCCACGCCATCTTCACCATCCACCTGTGCCAAGTTCGCGTCTGTGCCTCCGACAATGTTAGTACAGTCTTTTGAAATTTTTTTATGACAGATACGGATCTTATGCTACAAAGGGATTAAAAATGGTTCTCTTTAGCTAACAGTGTTTGTTTGTGTCTTTGTCACTCAGCAAGAAAGTGAGACTGACAACAGAGTCTCCAACGGAAACTCTGAGATGGATGAGTATGAGACGCTGACAGCCAAGTTCCACTTTGTGGATCTGGCTGGTTCTGAGAGGCTGAAGAGAACTGGAGCGACAGGCGATCGAGCCAAAGAGGGCATCTCCATCAACTGTGGACTGGTGAGCTGCTTCTCCATCCTCTGTGTCACTCAGGATTTATAAAGTCACTCTACGAGGCAGATAAGCCAGAGCCAGTGACATAACTGGAGTTTGACCGCCATCTAGTGGCTGAATTTCTTAAATGGCCCACCTGCACTTAAAGATTATCAGCTTCATATCAGATAAAACACCACAGAGGAAGGACAAATACATAACATTTTATCATTAAAGCTAGAAGTCGCACCCTTTTTAAATATGACTTTGGCAAAACAGACGATTTTCATTGCTGATAAACTTGCTCAATGAAGCACTTTGGTCTATAATATGTCAGAAAATCATGAGAAATGGCGATCAGTGTTTTTCAAAGACAATGATGACATCATAGAGGAGTAACAAAAGCAGAAAATATTCACATTTAAGGAGCTGGAAACAGAGATGTTTTCTTAGAGAATTACTCAAAATCATACATCGACTGTGAAATTAGTTGCTTTACATTTAATAGCTGAGAACATATCTATTAACTAATGTGACTGGAGCTATGAAAGACTAAATGAGCTATTGCTACAGTTGTAAGATTCATTTTTCTTGAGGGAAGGGCACATTTTAGGTAATTCAAATAATAGGTAGGATTTTATTTGCTACTTTCCTCATCATTACAGGGCTCTCTCTGTTAACTTAGCTTCCTGTATTAATTTGAGATGTGTTTTCCAGGTGGAAAAATAAGCACAACTGATAAATTTAGTGGTAAAGCCAGGAACAACAGCAGCACTTTACAAATGGATCACCAGGAAAATATAAAATTATATGTATTTTTTTATTTTTTTTGCACACATTTATTGCATGTAAGGTGTATTTTTAGCTCTTTTACGCTGTACAGCTCATCACATGCCCTAAAGAGATGAAAACCAAGATTGCTTAACAAACAAACTTTGGTCTATGATCCAAAAGGATAGTCATGGAATTAAATGTAGCAGTTAGAAACCCTGTTTAGTAACTGTTGCATCACCTTTCTTCTCCTCTGTGCTTTCCTCTCTGCTGCTGCAGCTCGCTCTGGGGAATGTAATCAGTGCTTTGGGTGACCGCAGCAAGCGGTCCTCACATGTGCCTTACAGAGACTCCAAACTCACCCGGCTTTTACAGGACTCATTAGGAGGAAACAGGTCAGTGGAAAATTAATTTCACAATTTTCCTACCATCTATTTTATGTTAGTGTGGACCCAGAGGAGTCTTTGTGTTCTGTTTTTAATCAGAAAAAATGGACTTCCTCCTTTTATCGAAAGAAATTAAGAATTCAACCCCACAACTTTGATATGAATGATGTTAATGCAAAAATGAATTGCAGAATTAAGTGACATAAAAAGTAGTTTCAATATAAAGTTTAAAATGTTTCTTTCTTATCATAAATGAAGAAATACAGATTGCAGTAGCACTGTTAGTAAAACAAAACTAGGGGGGGATATACAGAGAACATCGCATGCATTCAGACCTTTTAAGATAGCTGAAGGCTTTTAAGATAGCTGAAATCAAAATATTATCCCCAATACTTCCACATTGCAAAAGCCTGCAGTGAATGAAAAGAAATTAAACTTTCTTACTTTTCGGAGCAAATACTTTTTTCTTTTCTTTTTTTTTTTTTTTTAAATATCTGCCTCCATATTGTCTCAGCCAAACAGTGATGATTGCCTGCATCAGCCCGTCTGACCGGGACTTCATGGAAACGCTGAACACGTTAAAATACGCCAACCGAGCAAGAAACATCAAGAACAAGGTGATGGTGAACCAGGACAAGGCCAGCCAGCAGATCAGCGCTCTGAGGACAGAGATTGCTCGACTACAGATGGAGCTGATGGAGTACAAAACGGTGAGGAGTTTAAAAAAATCAACCAGGGAATAGTGCATGTCAAAGGGAGGTTTTCTTTTTCTGATCTGCCTCCTCCTCTCTCTTGCAGGGTAAACGCTTGATGGGTGAGGATGGCGTGGAGAGCTTTAGCGACATGTTCCATGAGAACTCCATGCTGCAGACGGAGAACAGCAACCTGAGGGTGAGAGTGAAGGCCATGCAGGAGACCATCGATGCCCAAAGGGCGCGGCTCACCCAGATGCTCAGTGACCAGGCCAACCAGGTCATCGCCAGGGCAGGTAGGCTGAAACCTGCAGACTCATACTCTTTTGAGTATATACAAATATGTTTTCCACATTTTACTTTTTTTTTCATTCAGTCATCTTCATCTCTGGTGTGGATCGCTTGATTCTGCTCATGGCACAGTCAGAGTGAATACAGGATTGACAGATTCATTTTGGTTTTTCTCTTCCTCTGTGTCTTGTAAAATTGTCTTGATTCTCCTCCAGGTGAAGGTGGAACTGAAGAAATTGGGAACATGATTCAGGGTTACATCAAAGAGATTGAAGACCTCAGGTACACAACTCTAATTAGATTATGTAAATACTAATTGTGCCCCAATTTTACATATTTGTTCCATAGTGTCAAATAGTAACACTTTATAATTACATCGCGGTGGTTAGTTTGTTCAGAAGACATTGTACTATTTTGTATCATTTATTACTAACAAAAAAAGATCAACTGATGCATGTCAATCAAAGTAGGTCTATTGAATTTTACTGCAAACAGTTTTCTAGAGCTGCACCTTACTCAGTATTATGCCATGTCGAATCAGATATGGCTGTTAAGTATGACTACTCAGCGAGTTTTTTGTTTGTTTGTTTGTTTTTTTCATCTGAATTTTTAATGTTTAATCGAGGCTCAGCGGGACGTTCAGTGTGACAGTGACAATCCTGTAATATAGTAAACAAACTGATGATGGATTGGCAATGTGCAAAAACATTTGTCGCCGATACTAGATATCAAACAAAAGCTAGAGACTGTGTCGTATTAAATTGCTGTGAGCTGTAAAATCACCATTTCTAAGCAGGAGAGAGAAGATAATGTTATTGTGAAGACGTATAGTGCGATCTCTCTCCCTCTCTGTGCTGCTGCCTGGATGTTTGCAGCTGCCTGTACCAAAGAGTAGAATGAAAGTTAAGAGCACTCACTTTGCAGCTAAATCTGGGGACCAAAGTGTCCCCAGAAGTACACAGCACGCTGACTAGCAAAAAAGAAATAATTGCTTGATTTGTAGCAATCTCAGTCACCTGATAGGTCTCCGACTGATGATTCCAGTCTCTGACATTCAGTGGGCAGCCCTACAATATTCCTAAAAAATAAAGATAAATAACACTTCATGTTTTTTTATTTAAACTGTACTGATTACCAAAATAAGTGGGACAGGAAAAAACATAAAACATGCATCATACTTCAGTCTCAGGATGGACTCTAAAAGTCAAAGATATTCACTTCACTGTAAGACATGACAAAAATGTAAGCATGAAAGAATGCATGAAACAAATTGAAAAGAATTGAGCCAGATGGCTGCCAGCTACCAGGAACCGCAATTATGTCCACTGAAAGTGATTGTTTTTTGGCACTGACAGGCTCAGATTATTATTCTAAATGTCTGGCAAAGATATACCTTTTAGTTAAAGAGTAAGATTTTTTTTCTTTAACCAGAAACAGCCTCGAAATCATCAGACTCCATTTATATAAACAGTAATTTTATCCTTGTAAAAAACTCTTAATTCAAAGTCGACTGAAACAAAATAATACCCACAAACTTGGTTTGTCTCTCCACTGTTCCAACAATTACCAACTCTGGTTTGTTTGAAAGTAACCCCTGATTTACACAGTTGGATGTTAAAATATAATCTATACACGCTAAAATTATTTTTTATTTAAATGGAGTCTAGTGGGTTTGGTGAAAGTGATTTCGGGATGTTTCTGGTTAAATAAAAATGATCTTACTCGTTATTATAAAGTTATATCTCTATAGGGATCCCTTACATAAGTTGTTAGAAAATAAGAATAATGATCTGTACGTCACTGGCAAAAACAAGCGCTTTTTGAGGATGTAAATTGACAGTCCATAATTGCCTCAAGAGATTAATACTCGCTCAATACTAGATCAGTTTCAAAAATAATAGTTCTGTTAGTCATTTGCTATAGACACAAATACATAGGAAAATAGGGTCCACATTGAAAAATACTGAAGTTGCCCTTTAAAATTTGGTGCAAAAAACAGACAACATAACTTTGTATACTGTCACTCTGCTTAATATGTGTATTCCTCCTCTTCATGACTCTGGATTTCTCATTTCCTCGTCAGAGCCAAACTCCTGGAGAGTGAAGCTGTGAACGAGAATCTGAGAAAGAATCTGTCTCGTGCCTCCAACCGTCAGTCATTGTACGGAGGGCCCAGCTCCTTTTCCTCCACGCTGCTGGCCCCCGAGAAGGAGACTTCTGACATCATTGAACTCGCCAAGAAAGACCTGGAGAAACTGAAGAAACGGGAAAAGAAGAAAAAGAAAAGGTAACAAGACTGATGTGAACAGAAAAATAGATCTGGCATCAGCTATTTATGATTTGACGTGCTGTTACAGGTGTGCATACACTCTTTGTTAAGTTTCAAACTGGAAGCTTATTTTGGGATTTTTATTTTAAAACATTCAACATTTGTCAAATCACTGAATCCTTCACCCAGATATCAGTTTGACTTGTTGTATATTTTAATATGAAATATGGTAACAGTTAATCATTTTGTTCATTGGAGCAGGCATATTTGAAGGGCTGTAGACTCTCAGTCATGATGGAAACTGAGAGGCGGCACAGCTAATGGATGCTTAAATATTTTATGTGCTTCATTTACAGCCATGAAACAATTAATTACATCCACATTTACTGCTTGTAACATAGACTGATGTTGTGACAGTATTCCAGTGCTGATACACATACGAATTTCACTGGAGGGAGTTATTCATGATAAGAACCCTACGACAGCATCAGAGGCTGATGAGAGGCAGCAGGTTGTGCCGCTGGGCACTTTAAGGGTGGGGGGTGGAAAATGTGTTGGTGCAGAGCTTCCTCTGATCATTCTTCCCTCCATTCTTTCTTCCTTCGTTCATCTCTTGCTTCCTTCTGTCGTTTGACCCTTCACCCCTCCCTGAAGACTCCAGCAGCTGTTGGAGGAGAGAGAGAGGGAGGAAAGGGAGGAGGTGGTGGATGAGGTTGATGACGTCAGGTTTGTCAGAGCTTCCACCCTCCTGTTGCCACTCCCATCCTCCGCTTTCCTTAATTCGGCATTTTATTTTGCATTTATTTTGCACAGGTATTTCCCAACTGGAGCAAGACTAGCTGCCATTAAAGCACTTCCCTCCCATTAAGCATTTTTTTTTACTATATAACGAGCTCTTGTCTCTCTTTAGATCCTCTGTGTGAACCCTCCACCCCACCAGCCCATTCTTTGACCCATCACACCACATCAAAGCTTTCTTTGCATCTTCATTTATGTTTTCACCGACTTTGCATAGCCTTTCACGATGACTTGTAACAAGGAAGTGTCTATTTTCATATTTTCAAGATTTTTAACATAAGATCAGGGCTCATAACTCTAGTTCTTGTTTTAATTTATTTACATTAAAGATTTGTTTTGGCATTTTGCCTTTACTGAACAGTTTGACTGTGAGGAAAAAAAACAGCAAATGGGTTCAAAAAGGGGGGATGATATGCAACAAAGATCACTGCAGGATTTTGACTATTCACATGTCCTGGAAGATTTCAATGTCCTTAACAAATGGGAAAAATTCTGATCAGATATTATCTGTTTGTTTATCTTAAAAACAATTGATAGGCAGGGTATTTAAAAATGACATGTAGGCATGTAGATTGATAATATTTGTATTGAAAAGAAGGCTACTTTTGCTTTTATTTAATTACAATTATATTCATAATAAAACAAGTATTGCCAACAGACTGTCAACAGACAACATGCATAATAATGCCATTTAAAGAATAGATATTGCACTAGTCTACATTGGGACAATGTATTGATAACCTATTGCTGGGTTATATCATTGTTCTTAAGCTTTTTCATAGCAGTAAAGCATGCAACTGCTAACCCCCCCCCCCCTGTTGCCAGCACCTGGAGTGCCCCACCCATCCTTCAGCAAAAGTCCACCAGATGATAACAGCAACAGGTTTCACATCACCCAGTGACCTCAAATGGGCAGTGAGCGCCAGGCGCTGGCGGCACAAGGGAAAGCGGGGTGCTGTTCAGCTGTACTCACTGCACAGTGCTCTGCAATGACACAGAGCTTGTTGAAAATCAGCAAAGTGTCTCTTTAAACTCAAAGGTGCCAAGAAAATGTGATTTCCACCACAGATTATAATCTGAGAGATTAAACTATGTAAGACTTCAACAAATTTCCCTTAAAAAAAGGTAAATACCTGATAAGAGAAACCCAGGGTTACTGGCTGGAATTAAAATGGCAATGTTGCGCTGTAACCATTTGGCTATCAAGCCGCTCCATAATTTTACTTTATAACATCAACCTGGTCAGGGAATGCAGAGGAGCTCATTTCAATTTAGAACTTGAATAAGAACGTTTTTTGTCTTTTTTTTTCCACTTTTTTTTCTTTTGACCAAATGTATTAGGTAGTTAGACATGCAGTTATTTTACCTAATAGGTGAAATGTGGCAACATTATTTTTTCATGGCATGCGGCCACCAAGACAGTACATTTTTCTGTTCAGATAATTAGTGTTGAAAATTTCCTAAAATGAGCTGAACGTTTGGGGACACAGGTTTATCTTAATTTTGTCATTACACACTGTGGTAGTCAGCCATTTCAAATATGTAACGATGGACGATAAAACATCTTTTCACTTCCCTGTGTTTATCTTTCATTTTTAGTTTTGTTAAGCTTATTCAGATAATTTTGTGCATAACACCACCTAAACATTGCTAACCCTCTGTGTTTGGATAAGACATTTATCCAACAGACCTGCTTCATTGACTTGACTCACAATTATTTTTTTTAATATTCCCTCCATGTTTGTTTGGGGTTTTTTTTCTTTTCCTGGTTTTGTTCAGACTTTAATGAGATTCTTCCCTCTTTTGTTAAATTTACATGCTGTCTTTTCCACAAACAAACTAATGAAAACAGAGCAGCATTCTGTGTTTATAGTTCACCACAGCATGAGATAAAGCATAAGGCTCTCTGTATATGTATTTTTTACGCTACATAAACAATGCATTGTCTCACACAATGTAAGTTTCAAATATGCCAAGTCCTCATCAGTCACCAGTTTTATTGCTACGTAGTGGTGAAGTCCATAAAAAAAGTTTGTTTGCCAAAAAGACAGTGCTTCTGTCCATTATTATGTAATTTACAAACTTGTGCTGCACCAACTAAAAAATCTTACTCAGTGTCTTTATTACCTGCAGATGATTTGTTAGAAATAGTTATTTTTGTTAACGTGAGTTACAGTAGCTGTGGAGGTGTACCATGTGTACCAGATGTTCTGCTCAGTCACAGAGGATAAATCATGTCTCTGACTCTCAGCCACGTCTGAATCTTTCAGTGCCAACAAGGAGGAAGTCCCTGACAACGAGCAAGAAAAGGGCACAGAGAAGGAAATGACAGAGCGAGTCAACGAGGAAGCAGAAATGGTACGATTGACCTCTTCTTGTGTCATTTTACTTGGAATCTACATTGAAATTCACAGCCTGACTCAAGGAGTGACCCTGAGTAGTCGACTATTTGATAATTCTATCATACATCTATCATCAAATTGTCACAGTACCAGGAAATGTGTTTATTAAACAAAGGATCATTCCATTTTGGCAATAGAAGTGTGCTGAATTTCTAATTTTAAATAGAATTGCTTGGTTTCTCTCAAAAAATCATCATATAGTGGAGGCTAAATAATGACAACATAAGCCTACTGTTTCAAAATCAAAGCACGCATTTATCAATCAGAGCAGTCACATAAGAATGTAGTAGTAGCAGAGACTGCTAAATATTTTTTATGAGTCCAAACAGCTGCTTGCAGCTTGCATCTCTGTGTTTCTCTCTCTCAGGCAGAACTATGCACACATTTGAGCAATACTCAACCTCCCGCCAGGTTGCCAGCACCTGGAGTTCCTCCCTCATCTACCATTAAAGGTCACATCATCTGGCAGATTAAAGTCAGACAACAGTGTACCAGCAGATGAGCTGGGAGCGCCAGGCACTGGCAGCTTAACACAGTTTATCTGAACACAGTGCAGTGACACAGTGCTGGTTGACAAATGCCCAGTTTTCCATTAAGTCCCCATGGGCAAAAAAAATTAAAAATACGATGGTTCCTCTACAATCAGCAAGTATCGACCAATTAGATTCAACTATGTCGGTCTTCTCTGAGACAGCCCAAGAAGAGTGCCCTCAGATATTAAATCAATGCTATGTCAACTTGCAGGAGGTCCAGGAAGGCAGTGACCATGACGAAGGAGAGGAGGAAGAGGAGGAGGAGGAGGAGGAGATGGACGTGGAGGAGAGCTCAGATGATTCTGACTCAGAGTCGGACGAAAAAGGTATAAATGACGGTTTGGTCTCCTTTATGCATTTACTTTAAAGGGCTGCTTATTCTCCACAAGGGGGAGCTGTTCAATCACTGACAGACACACACAACCAGCACCACACACAGCTGTGTTTTGGGCAATGATGGGAGTGCATTTACTCAAGAACTTTGCTTAAGTACAGATTTAGGGTACTAGAAAGTACCCTAAATCTGCAATTAACTCCAAATTTACCAGCTGCAACATTAAAGCAATAAATACATAAATGCATCAATAATTATAATCCAATAATATAATACACAGAAGTCTGAGTCATTCTAGATAATGTCTATTTTCACTTTAGGAACTTTAAGTATTTTGTTGCTAATACTTTAGTACTTTTACATAAGTAGCATTGTTTTGATACAGGTTGTGCTACTTTTACTTAAGTGGAGGATTTGAATACTTCTTACCCCACTGGTTTTAAGGATATTCTTGCCCACATTTAGAGCTGAACACTTGTGATAATTTCCCCCAAGATGCCTTAAAGATGCAGGAATACTGCTAAGTGCCACATAAGAAGCGACGACTGTGACTGTTGCATTTACTCGCAGTTTAAGTACACTGCCTTATTTCTTTTTGTACCATTTACTCTATAAAGTACTATGAAATGAAGACATATGATACAGATGTAATTTCCTCCTTAAAAAAATAATAGTTGTCTAGCTTACGTGCAACTCTGCCACTGTGGGGTATGATGGGTTCCGGTGCCTTGCTAAGGAGCACTTTCACAGTTGTTAAGATGGTTTTACAACACGGAGGCACTTGTCAGGGGAAGAAAGCAACATTATGCTGATGTAATGGACAGAAGTAAAGCAGTTCATTTTTTAAATGGTGATGAGATGTTTACAAACTTTAATTAAATAGTTTCAAATTCAACAATTACAAGTACTGAGGGAGGAAACAAAGAGACAAAGGGCCAGCGGCTGAAGCCAAATAATCAAAATAATCTATTCTTGTGATCACGGAGAATTGTTAACTCTTGTCTTACAACAGGGAGCCCTTCAAATGTTGCATCTGCAATTTGAAGAAAACAACCAGCTTGTGTTTATATCATTATTTGCTGTGTGTTTCATACAAACATACAAGAACAACAGAAAGGAAGTAATTAATGAGACAAAAGAAAAAAAAAACTTTAAGTAAGGTAACATAATTTAATGGGGTATCTTCTGTAAAGGCAGCAAAAAATACAGTAGATTTGCCACAAACACATGACCATGTATCCGATCATGTGTGTCCCACAGAGAACTTCCAGGCCGATCTGGCCAACATCACCTGCGAGATCGCCATCAAGCAGAAGCTGATCGACGAGTTGGAGAACAGCCAGCGGCGTCTGCACACGCTCAAACAGCAGTACGAGCAGAAGCTGATGATGCTGCAGTGCAAGATCAGGGACACCCAGCTGGAGAGGGACCGCGTCCTCCAAAACATGAGTAAGACAAGGACGCTAGGGGGGGGTCACGCATCGCTCCGAGGGGAGAGAATTGTGCTAATACACTGTGCATCCTGAGGCAGATAAAAACATCCACCAAAATGTGGATTTGGCTTTTAATGTCGGTGCCTTTTGATGAGTTTATTTCAGTCTTTAAGCGGAGTATATTTAAGTTCTTGCTCATCCCACTTGCATTGGAAGAATTTATATTTTTCCCTGCATGTTTGATGTCAGTATTTGTTCTTCAGCAATGAAAAAACGCTGCAGACTTTATGTACTTCAGAGAGTCCTTTAAAGCTTTGCACCAGCAGCCAGGCGATGACAGCGACATTTATATTTATCAGCACTAATGGATCAAAGCAGTGTCCCATGCAGATTTTAAAAGCATGGAGGAGTTTTTGGCTTGTCTAATTAAAAAGAAAAAACACACACAAAAGAGACTTTCTGTCAACCAGAGATCAAAGTTTCTGACTCTTTAAAACATTACAGAGAATATGTCTGTGGCGCACTGTGGGCGCTACATTCGAAACTCTTTCAAACAGAAGTGATTGTGTTGTATCATGTTAAGCATTCCGTGTTTTTAAGGAAGATCAGTTTCCCATGATTGTTTGTGTTGGAAACTTTTAGACACAGTCGAAAGCGGCACAGACGACAAGGCTCGCAAGATAAAGGCTGAATACGAAAAGAAGCTGAGCGTCATGAACAAGGAGCTTCAGAAGCTTCAGTCAGCTCAGAAGGAGCACGCCCGCCTGCTGAAGAACCAGTCGCAGTACGAGAAACAACTGAGGAAGCTTCAGATGGACGTGGCGGAAATGAAGAAGACAAAGGTGGGCTCAGTTGCAGTTGTTGTCCACTTTAAAGGTCCAGTGTGTAAGATTTAGGGAGTTTGTGGTATCTGTTGGTGAGAATTGCAGATTGTAACCAACTGGAACTTCTCCAGCCGAATTCCTTCAGTGTTTATTGTACAAAGAGGTTTTTACTGGGAGCCAGTTTTCTCTGATAACTTTAGATTGGGCTGTCGACTACAGATTGAAATAAAAGTTGACATAATTCTTATAAATCAAGTTAGGGTGGGATCAGATACATGCTGTCTAGTTGGATCAGAAGGCTTAAGAGCTCATACTTTACTCAGTTTATCTTCAGATGTCATATCTGGTGTGTCTTTGAACTATCTCTCCTGTAAATCACCATTTGACAATTTTTCCTCACTTTGTTTTGAATGAGAAATTACTCAGAATTAATGAAAATGTACAGATGGCCAGAGTCATTGCAGACTGTAGTCAAAGGATGAAGAAAAAGTAAAAAAGAATGATTCAAGATAAATAAATCCATAAATCCATTTTTTTAGCTTTCAAATCAGAATATTGACTTACTTTCATGCTTTTTGTGTATGCCATATGAAAATTTCTGTTTTTTTATTTGTTTGTTGCAGGTCCGTCTCATGAAGCAGATGAAGGAGCAGCAGGAAAAAAACAGGATGAACGAGTCTCGCCGAAACCGAGAAATTGCTTCCCTAAAGAAAGACCAGCGCAAGCAAGAGGTTAGCATTGGGGCTGCCTTTTACATCCTCTTTTTTTTTTTTTGCTTCATCTGGCTTTAATTACGTCTTTATTAATCTTAGCCACGAGCATTCATTCATCATTAACAGTTTTTGATACTTTAATTATGTTACAGCACCAACTGAAGTTACTTGAGGCTCAGAAAAGGCAGCAGGAGCTGATTCTGAGGAGAAAGACTGAGGAGGTGAGCAGCAGAACTCAGATTGTACCTTTACATAATGTATGCAGAAATACTCATGATACATTATGGATGCAGAAATGCATGTGGTGTGCTTTTTGCGCTCACGTTTCTGTTCGGCGTGTGTGTGTGTCAGGTGACGGCTCTAAGGAGGCAGGCCAGGCCGACCTCAGGTAAGGTCGTCAGGAAGATCAATCTGCCAGAACCGATGCAGGACCACAGACCTCCATCTGGACGCTTGTACTCCTCCGGCAACACTGCTCCCAATGGCACTCGGTGAGTCTGTGTGTGTGCACTCTATAGTTTCCAGAGAGGCAAAATAAGGAAGGCTACAAAATATAAATGCTCTTTTAAAAAAACAAAATAGGCCGGGTTTTATCCTGGCAGCATTAAACTACTGTGCATGGAAAACATTTAACATTTGACTCTGCACCATCAAAAGTCATCCTGGAATGTAAAAACCCCTAAAATAAAACACAGATCTCTCTTTGCACATGAATATGTTGTTATTATTATGTTGGACTGTAATGCTTAATTTTGTATCAGGAACCTACATTTGAAACAGGTTTATGAACTCATTTACTTTATCAGCATGCTTTAAAATCTTCAATCCATTACTGACTTGATACTGTTTGTGCAGATTTTCCTACAGGCGTACAGTAGGTATTTACTCCACCAGGATCGCACGCAATAAATGGCAATCTCTGGAGCGCCGGATCACTGACGTCATCATGCAGAGGATGACCATCTCCAACATGGAAGCAGACATGAATCGCCTCCTCAAGGTAAAGCTTTGGTAGTAAGATTTTGAAAACATGGGGAAAAAGGGAGCAGGTAATTTGGCAAGATATGCAAGAAATCATTACAATAAATTAGTCAAAGTAACAAGAAGATGACCTTAAAATGATTTTATGTATTTATTTTATCTTTTTGAACACCAGGAAAACTCTCCAGAAAATTGTTTTCATTATAATTATATATTTTAAATTATGTTACAAGAAAAAAATGCATACATAATATAGATATAGATTTAAAAATATCTTTTTCCCTCCCCCATACCTCTAAAACATTTACCATGTGCGCATTTAGAAATGGCTCCATGGACTGAAATCTGTTTGTCTATGTGGGGTTTTTTTGTTTTTTTTTTTTTGTTCATAGCAACGTGAGGAGCTGACGAAGCGTAAAGAGAAGGTCATCCGGAAGAGGGACCGGCTGGTCAGGGAGGGACCAGAGGCAGAGAAGGCCGTGCTTCCCCTCAACGAGGAAGTAGATGCGTTGACGGCAAACATCGATTACATAAATGACAGCATTGCAGACTGTCAGGCCAACATCATGCAGATGGAGGAAACCAAGGTGTGACAAGCTGTTCTGACTGGTTAGATAGATTGATTCAGTGAAACCGAAAGAGAACGTGAAATAGCTTTACATCATTACGAACTGCTTTTGAGCTGTGACCAGCTCAAATAGAGTTTCTAATGGGCCACATTTTTATTTGATGAAAGGTTCTTGCAGATACTCACTGAGAAATAGAGTTTTCTTATAATGCTTTTTTAGTTGAAGTTTATGTACTCATACTTTTTTTGGTTTTTTTTTTACAGGAGGAAGGCGACACAGTGGACATCTCTGCAGTGATTGGTTCCTGCACCCTGACAGAAGCCCGTTTTCTGTTAGATCACTTTATGTCAATGGCTATCAATAAGGTACCAGCCCTAATAATATTATAAGAAGGTCAAGGTTTAAGGAATTCCACGTGGTCAGGGACTGCAGAAGAAAATTTTGCTAATTCTAACACATTTACACCAGAATGATATAATTTCACAAGTACGGTCCCTAATTAATTATTTGATCTTGCTTTGATCTTATTTTTCAAAATAAAATTCAATTTAGATCACAGACAAGAAACTGAAAGCTTTTTGTTTTGGTTTTTTTCTGTCAGGGGGCAATAACTGTGGCTAGAGGAAGTACGTTTTCAGATTGTTTGTACGTCGGTAGAAACTTCTGTTCATCTATCCATCCATGTGTCTGTCCCATAAATTCTTGTGAACACGACATCTCAAGAACGCCTCAAGGGACTTTCTTCAGATTTGACACAATTGTCCACTTGGACTCAACCATGAACTGATTGAATTTTGGTGGTCAGAAGTCAAGGTCAGTGTGACCTTGCCATCTCATTCTCGTGAACACATTATTTCGAGAGCACCTTCAGGGAATTTCTACAAATTTAGCACAAACGTCCACTTGGACTCAAGAATGAACTGGTTAGAATTTGGTCAAAGTTAAAAGGTTAAGGTCACTGTGACAAAGCTAAAACATTTTTATTTACAACTGAAATGACAGTGAAACTCATCTTTGCTGCTCTAAATGCCAGACTCAGATACTGAGTAGTACTAAAAATACAGCTAGAAAAGACTTTGATCATACTGCACCACTTGTGGGACAGTTTGTAAACCAATGTTTTGATATGGTCCCCAATCATAAATCAGTATGTTTTCTTCACAAATTCGAGGTGGCAAGAATAATTGATTCACTAATGATTATTCTGGAGTGAAGACCACAGACATCTTCTGCAATCATTACAAATTACTAGATGTCCCTGGGTAATACTCGTCCTGCATGAACAAGGCTTATGTTTGATACGTAGTTACACATGCAGTTATTTTACCATACAGCACAGATGTGGCTGTTGACATGACATGGCCAGTGAAAAACACTGTAAACATTGTGTAACGTATTCGGTCTGACTTTTCCAGGGTCTTCAGGCAGCCCAGAGGGAGTCCCAAGTGAAGGTGATGGAGGGCCGGCTGAAGCAGACAGAAATCACCAGCGCCACACAGAACCAGCTGCTCTTTCACATGCTGAAGGAGAAGGCCGAGTTCAACCCAGAGCTGGACGCGCTGCTGGGAAACGCCCTTCAAGGTAACAACAGCGTTTGTTTTGGGTTGACTTTAAAGTGAAGATGAGGACCCCAAAAAACAGACCAGACCCCTAATTTAACCCGGTCCACCTTCCTGGAAGTATCATGTCAAGTAAAACTGGGATTCAGGTTGTCATCCAGGATGATGATCATGAGTCTCTTCAACGAATTAACTTTGTTAAAGAATGTAAATTTGCCCTCAGCATGTCTGTTAAAAGCATTTGGGCTTTCAGGAAGTGGTCAGGGTTACTGGTCAGTGGCATGATTGGGATTATTGACTTGCTCTTGCCTGTTGCCTTCTACTGAATAGAAGCTGGCCTAATTATCATACAATTGGCACATAATACCACTAATTGAGTCTGTTGCAAAGATTATGGTGTTGTGATACAAATTCCTGAAAATGTTTGTTTTTTTTAGGTTTCAGAGTTTATTTTACAGGAATTTTTGCAACAAAATTTTAAATAAAATTGTTTGCATTTGAAGTGTATTTTTGCCAACTTCTGCTCAGCAGGATGCTCTTTTGACAGTAGCTGCACTTTATTTTCTTTTATTTTGTTTTATTTTTTAGAATTTCGGGGGACAGTGTTTTTGATTTGTGCATTGCCTTTTTTCTGTTCCCCCACGTTTTCCTTTTTTTTGTTTTCTTATGTTTTTTACAGAGCTAGGTAACATTCCAGCTGGTAAGTGAAACCATATTAGACTCTTATCTGTGTTATGAATGCATGGTTCCTTCCCTTTGCACTCTGAAAACTAACTAAAACATAATATGGAGCAGGTGCATGAGGTGCAATGCAACCAAGGCTTCCCTCCATCTGTCTGCTGATCTCTCCCCTCCCCTTCCCCTCATCCGGACACACAGACCTCCTCCTAGCTCGCCATGTGCTACAGCCTCCATGCTTTAGCACCCTGCTAACCCAAGACAACTTCCACAGGAACCATACAACATGGATGTTTTAGCTCTGTCGGACCCTGTAGGTCGGCTGACCCCATACGGAGCAACGGACTAATGATTCCTCTCACTCCTCCACCCTGTTGTCTTTGCCCCCACACCTCCCTTCATAACCCTCCCCACCTGGCCGCTCTCTGACCTCTCACCCTTTTCCATTTGATCCCATTGAGCTCAGTGAGGACCAAGTTTCTGTTTGTCGATAAAACAGCATGGCGCTGTGCTGACATCGCCCTCATCTGCTTCCCTTGTTCATCTTTTCTACATTTATTTTGGGCAGCTAAAACAAAGAAAAGAATATTGCTTTACCCTTTAGTGAAATTAATAAATGATGTAGTCATAGGCAAATAATACTTGCTAAGAACCAGTTTTAGAAAGTCATAAGCAGTCATATCAGTCTCATCGACCAACAGGGTTTTCCTCTAAACTCTAATATTATTCATTGATCTTATTAACAGAAAACGGAGATGACAGCAGCAGTGATGAGTCTGCACAGAGCCCTTCTGCAGAGGGAAAGTAAGTTTATGTTCATGCATCTTATATGTTTATATGTTTTTATGATATGTTACATTATTTATGTTTATGGTATGTGTTCGTCATTTTATTGTGTTGTTTATGTCTTTGTTGTGTTTTTGTTGATGCTAAAGTCATATGAAGTTATTTTTTATTTATGTCATTGTTATGTTGTTATTTTTTAATTTTATTTTAACATTACATTCATGTTATACATTTATGTTTCGTGTTGCATTATTATATGTATCTTAAATGTTCTTTTTTATTACGTTTTTTTGTGTATGTTGCATTTGTAATGTGTTCATGTTACAATGTGTATGTCATTCATGTTTTTATTTATGTTTAACAGGGTTCACATTTCTTTTATTTTGTGGACATGTACAGGCATGTAACTGCAAAAAATAGTGAATTTTATTTTTTTTATTTCGCACTTGTGCCACAGCTACAGATAGATCTAACCAAAATTACAGTAACATACAGTGAAATTACCTCACAATTTAGTCATAAGAACATTTGAGCTGCGTCTCAGCAATAAGGAAACTTTCTTTGTCTCATGTTAGGACTTCTTGATGACTTCTTTTCTTCAATATGAAAATTTGTTGATATTAATTAATTAATTAGTAAATAAATATTACTGAGTGTATATGACCTTTACACTTTAATTACTAACTTCTCATGATTTCAACAGACTCTGCTGCAGTTCAGTTTGTTAATATGAATTAAACTAAATGTGACACTGGAAGTTATTGGGATTTTTTTCCCCCCATAAAATAAATAATTAAATTAAGTGTGCTTAATGGGACCTTTTAAGAATTTAAATAAAAAAATTAGATATGCACATTTTTGTGTCTGGGGTACATTATATGGAAGGTATTGGAAAAAACTGCTAGAATTTTTGATAAAATATTTATGTAAAATAAATGAACCACTCATTAATAATTAGAATAAGTGTGCTACATGGGACCACTTTAGTATAATTTCTGTACTCATATTAGCAAGTGTACCCTACACAAGCACTTGTTATTTAGAGCCCTGCTTATGTTACATGATGTAATATTGTGTTTTGTGTTTTTTGTTGTCATTTGTACAGTGTTTTTACAGAAGGCTACATGTTCATCAATACTCACATTTAAAACTCATGTATTCCCTCCAGCACCTTGACATCAGATCTCATGAAACTCTGTGGAGATACCAAAACAAGAAATAAGGTATTACAACCCGTTTTTGCCTCCGTCTCTGCATGCACAAGTATGTCCTAGATTACCTCCTGTCTTAATGTTCTTGTATCTGTGCTCTGCAGGCTCGTAGGAGGACCACCACTCAGATGGAGTTGCTATACGCAAACAGTGACTCCGCCCCCGATGCACCCACTGCAGACTTCTCCGGTCCAATGCTGCCGTTAGCTGAAACACCAGATGGGGGAGGAGACATGGACGCGTCAGGCTCATCAGTCAGGGACTACACAGCTCTTTCCCCCGGCTTTTCCTCTAAAATGGGCAGCATGTAAGTCCAATGCCCGGCACGCTGTCGCTAACACAGTAATGACTACTTTTTTCCTTTCTTCCTTCCTGCATGTTTGATGTTGCTGCTTACATCCTCTGCTTCATTTTGTTTACCATTATTCATGCGCAGCATCCTTACATCAAAAGGCCATACCTTCTGCATAAATCCTTTGAGGTAAAGCGTGTAGGGAGGAGCACATATTAACATATGTATGGCTGCTTTATTGCTCTCCTCTGCAGAAAGTTCTAAGTCCTTATTACACCTCTGAAAGCAAAAATACTAACCAGACCACTTTAACTGGCTTGTCCATGCTTCAAACCAATGTGCTTATTTACTTGTATATTAAAAAGAGCCTTGGCTGACAGTGATCCATCTGCAAATAAAGTAATAGAAATATATTGTAGTGCAGCACAAAATCAACACAGTCCTCAGTAATTAAACATGAACTTGGCGAAGAAACACCACTGTTGGGACTTTAAATATCAGGTAACGTGTTTCTGTGTGTACTGCATGCTCTCATCTCTTCATTGTTGCCATTATTTTATATTGGTTTCACATCCTTCTGTTGTTTTATCATTATTTTTTCTGTACACTGTCTCTGTGTTGTTTGTGGATAACTTTATGAAACTGAAAACAATCAGTTCTGGCTCCAGACCTTCGTCAGGGGTGGAAAAACGAGCACCGGAGCCTTCGCCGCTCTCTCGCAGGAAGACCTATGACAAGGCACAAGCAGCGGCCGACAAGGCAAAGGTCAAGGATATTAAACAGTAAGAGCTTGTTGCCGACATTGTGGCTAGAAAACCACAAAAAAACAAAAAAGAAAATATAACTTCACTTCAACTTTACTAATACTTCTTCTCTCGGTTTCCTGCTTTGGAGAAGCATGTGGTCTCGACTAAATCAAAAATGCTTTGCGCCTGGTGTGATAACCTTTGACCTGCCAAGTTCTACGCTGAATTTAAAGTCATAACGTTTCTACTTAACTTAGATGTCTCTTTTTTGAACAGTTTTGACTCAAATTCAGTGTTCAACTTGCTAATCAACCCCTGCTGCTGATCTACTGTAATACGCATTTTTATAAATTGGGAAAATCACTTTCTCTTCCCTTTCTTTGTCTCATCAGTAAATGATCCTGAGACTGAAACAGAAGAATGTGCAGATAGAAGTGTTATGATAAAATTAGCTCTGTGTCTGCTTAAAATGATAATGTAAAGACTTGAATTTGCATGCTCAAAATCTCTCAAGTTCCTGCCATCCTGTCTCAAAATACACATTACTGGAGTAGATAAGATTACTTTATATGCTGACGATAACTGACTTATTTCAGTGTAATTCATTATTAATTATTTAGATAAGTCTTAGTATTTTGGGGATTCCTTTGGCATGACTTGTGCACACATTTACCTCTAGACTTTGTGCACTTCAACTCTTTGCCAACTTGAAAAACTTCTAAATTCTCCCTCTGACACGAATGGTCAGTGTGTGAGAGCATGGAGTTGAATATTGCTGCATTCATGTCATATGGCAAGAAAAAGTGTTATTCTTAAATTTCTAGTGGTTAAACATGAGTCAGGTTGTCTGACTTGTTGCATTAAGAGGTCTCGGCTTCAGTGTTAATGTGTGCTTTATGACAGCATTTTGTGACTGCATGGATACAGAGGACAAACCTTTTATCCCTTTTCAAAGATTTTTTTGTTTATGTTTGGAGTTTTAGTCTTCATTAATAGCAGATAGAAAAGACAAACAGGAACCACAAAAAGAGAGGATTTTTATCCTTTTTTGGATTATTTTTTTTCCCAAAAGAAATAAAGATGTATGCATTTAAATTAAATCAACATAGTCTTAAAAGGTACTTTGAACATGGAATACGATTCCCTGACCAGAAATGAACCAGGGACGCTGTAACTACAAGTTATACTGTACATTTTGACCACTTTGCTACCAGGACACCCCAGAGGTATTCAATCCCCCTCCGGCTTTGATAGATAAGAAATCTTTTCATTTTTCATCATTCCCACAGTTAAGGTTTCTGCTGTGTATGCATTACAGCCTCATACTAGCTTGGCTTTAGTTAGATTTAAGCTCCTGATAGAAGGTACTTTGATATGGTGCATTATGCCTGTATTAAATTTATCTTAATATCATTCACACCAAAAATGTTTTTTTTCTTTTCTCTTGTTACAATGAAGAGCTTCCAAAGCAGATGAGTGTCGTTGACAATTGATTTTTCATTTCTTTATAGATAAAGTTGATCCCTAAGGTAAGAAATTTTAAATAAACTGCTGTAGAATGTACAAAGAAACGTTTTTAGTCGAGGTTTGGTGAGGGAGGAACTTTATCTCCAAACATAGTAAATGTCATTGAACAGAAAACCTCCCTGATGTCTTCTTCCTGGCTTTAGATAAATTTGAACACTTTTCCTGTCAAGTTGCCCTGACAGTTGCTCCCGTATGACGTGAATGCAGCATATGCCTCTCCCTTCAGTCTCCATGCAGTCCTCCCACACTCCTGCCAGCACAGTGTAAACAGCTTTGCACACACTTTAATTATACTGCAGCGTAATTGGCAGCCCTACTGTCTTCCTCCACACCCCAGTCATCAGGAACCTGAAGAGCAGCCCACCACTTCCTCTTTCCCCCATTGCTCGTCCCAGTAACCACATCACCGCCTTTAGTTGTATGACAGGGTGTCTGTGGCATGCTGAGAACATCATGCAGGATAAGGAAGAAGCAGAGATGAGTAAAATTCTACCGAGCCTTCCAGAGAGTCAGATTAGAGCTGTGGAAAGATGCAGAGAATGAGCGGGAGCATTGCACTCCAAAATCTGTCAGTTCAGCAAATGCTGCTTTATTTCTTTGTTCTAGTAGATATCTCCTGTTAATGTAGACACGAGGCACACATTTAGATTTTGGAGAATAATGCAGTGTTAAATAAAATAACTAGCCTTCTCAAAGTAGTGTTGTTATCACTATGATTGTCATTTTGTAGTCCAAGTCATTTAGTTTTAGAAGTCTACAGCTGCGGTCTCTGTACAAAGTGTCTTAAAACCTCTTGAAATCATATTAGTTGTATTCTCAATGAATATACATTACTGATCATTTTGCAAAAAGTACTCTAGGATTAAAGATTTTTTCCCATGTAGCCATTACATTCCTCTCATGTCAGCTGTATTTAATTTAATGAAACTGAATTAATTTAAACCAACTTGCTGGTGACTGTAAATCTATCATAGTAAACACCTTGTTTTCTTGTTATTTTTTCAGTTACATTGTGGCTTGGTAAAGCAATTTTAAGCAAGGATTGTTTCCTTATTGGTGCATTCAAGTACAGCAAAAGTCAGCTGCCAGAAGGCATCCATTTCTACACAACCACAATACAGATACTGCACCTTGTTTGTAGCTGTTTTGTAGTCACTGCAACTGGTAACTGGTGTTAATGACAATATGGTTGTATTTGAGTATTGAGTTCAAATATCAACAATCTTTGTCCAAAATCGCAGACTGCACCTTTAACTAAATGGTTACCATATGTGTTGTTTTTGTAGTAAAGTATAGTTGGTAGTACACTGAGATTTCAAACACTTATCATCATTATTTTTTGTGCCATGACTGAGGGGCACAGTGTTATGTAACTGTAATTTGCATGCCTATTCAGTTGAAATCATTGCATTGTGGGATTTCTAGCAAAAAAATCAAGTGTATTAAATTAGATTGCCATTGCACAGAGGACATGAAATGAACAAAAACAAAATATGCAGCTTAGCATTTAAACAGAAGTGCAAAAAGCAGTATGTGCAGAACAATGGTATTGTATTTTTATTGGTAATGCAAATACTAATAAACAGTAAGGAACAGATATTGATGCTATTTTCATCCCATTGTGGAAAATTTTGAGGGTGCTCTATAGTGCAGATATTCTGAATTTAGAATTTAGGCACTCAAATACATAAATAAATAAAAGAGGGTAAATTTAGCACACTATTGGAAATAGGAAATTATTTTGGACACAGCCCATGTGACAAAAAATGAACTTTTGACAGAAAAAATACTGTCTAACTAAATGCTCACTGTGATAAAACATATTTTTCATTGAATTTTAACCCTCAACACGATGATCAAACTTAACTTATATGACCTAAAAGCAATGGATGCGTGGAAGGTAGAGAATATTTATTTCTAAGGCATGCAAAACCACTAGCATAGTTCTTAGTGCTCATTATATACCAGCAGGGACATTTAGTGAAACTAAAGTTGCATTATTATTATGTGTTTACAGTACCGTCCCATTTATGAGTTAGCTGTTCTTGAAGTTAAGTTGTACCCAATACAGAATAATTATGAAAAATTAAGTACTTGATCAGAACAGGAAGTAATTCAAGTCAAAGTCAGTAGCTTCTCAGGAATACTGGATACTCTCTTTCCCTCCAGGACAAATGGCTGCGTCCACCTGACCTGCAACCGCATCATGCGTTCTGATTCTCCTCCTCTCTCCGATCCACCCAAGTACAACATTTTGCCTTTTTCATTTGTGACATGGTTCACCAAGATTTCACGTTTGGTATACTTGGCAAAGGTGAATCTGAAACACAAGCACACTTGGTGGGTTTTCTTTTCTCTTCATGACCTTCGCTGTTGGCGTAAACAAATCCTAAGCATGACTGTAGGGAGGCAAGACCTTTCATCAGATTCTCCCAGTGGTTTCATCCCACTCTGCTGTGACGTCCTTGCATAAAACACTAGATTAACCAGACATAAGAGGTCAAAAACAATGGATGTTCGTCTATTCTGGGATCAGTAGATAATTGCAAAAAACCCCAACAGTGTCATCTTGTTAAGCTTATTACTGCTTTTGAGCCTGAACCCTCAATAATCCGTCTCATTTAATGAGTCTTTTGTCATTTCACTGAGTCTTTTGTTCTCCACACAGCAGGCTTTTTCAAGCTCATTCATTCAAAAATCCTGAATATCGGCGTCTCAGTCTGTTTTACACCATCAGCTCATCCTGCTGCTCCACTGATGCTAATAGCTACAACTGTTAGAGCGTAGTAATTGTACAAGTACACAATCAGATGCCAATTTGTCCACACGAACAGCCAATTAGTGATCGATGTGTGTTTCTGTGATGCTATTTAACCTGCCATCTCTGATGATTTGACACCACTGGTTTCCAATGATCTTCTGTCTTTGTCTCTTTGGGTGCCTTAAATCAATTCTGGGCTGGAAAAGAGAAACTCCCAGTGGTGCACCAGCAACCTTGGCTTTTCTTCAGCACAGTAAACGTGGCTCTGTCTCTGTCTCCTCATTTTTCCTCTTAGTGCTCTTGTCATCTCTTTCTATTTTTGATTTGCAGCATTGTGCAATCAGCCACGAGAGCCTCATACTGTGCATGACTCTGGTTGTGAGGGTGTGATTTATATCCGTGCTGCACTCACATTATTAGACTGTGTTATGTCCAGGCGGCAGCAGTTGATAGTGATATGTGCGTGTTTTCCAGGGGCATCATTAACCCAGTGCCGGCCACTAAAAGCAGTCGGTCAGCGACGTTGCAGTGCGTCCACGTGGCGGAGGGACACAGTAAGGCTGTTCTGTGTGTCGACTGCACTGATGACCTTCTCTTCACCGGATCCAAAGGTCTATACCCATAGTCCCCTTCCCTTCCTATCTCTCTCATCTGTATTCCTTGCTTGTCTGCCTGTTACTGCTAATTTATCACATTTTGACAAGCTGATATGCTTATATATAACAGCAAATAAAACCTGACAGGGATTAATTAAGATTGTCATATGCATAGTGTGTGGATAAATGAGGTGATGGAATAAAATGACATTGTACATACAGTAAAAGTCTTGGGTGGCGGAGCTTTTTATAATGATTAATGAAGGTAAATAGACTGCCAGTCAACAAGATTGAGGTTCTTAAAGAGCTTCTTACTCTGTTACCTGATATAAAAATTGCTCTGTCTAACATCTACTTTGTTTTGCTATGATTAAAGGGATGGTATTTTTTTGAAGTGGGGTTGTATGAGGTACTTATGTATAGTCAGTGTATTAGCTGCAGTTGATGGCAGCTTGGCATGCCACCCATTTGGAGAAGCACGCAGGAGTACCAACACATACTCTAAGCAATGTACTGCTGTGGAGGGGGCAAAGTCAATTTCAGTTTAAGCATTTTGCTATATATAGAATATTTTCACTGCTTTACCTTGCCATCACACAGCCATTTCTGACGGGGGAACTGAAGCCCTTGTATCCATTTAAGCTCTCTTCAAGGCCACCACAGTCCTTTGACGAAAACAGTAATTTTACCTCGCAGAACACAGGAGTTGCTGATCTACCTCTGCCTCATTTGGTTAGCTTGTTTTGTTATTGTCTGACTTTGGTGTTTTAAAGGGTTAGTTCAGATTCACCAAAGTCACACAAACATACAAAAAAATTCACTGATCATGGCAACAGTAGACCAGTAACTCCCATGTTCAGTAAGCTAAAATTACTGTGTTTTCTCAATAGAGTTTGGCTGCTAGGGAGAGAGTGATGTAATAACTTTAGTTCCCCTTCAAAAATCATTATCTGATGGCAAAGTGGTGATAATATTCTTAGTCTATTCTTAGGAGTTATCCTTGATGCAAAATGAGCATATCATAATCTTTAAGATACACCTTTAGTTTTAAAGATTTCTACAGCATGTTTCCATCCAAGCGCCAGGTAGCCAAAAAAAAGACAATGTGGATATTTACTGATATTGTGTCATTTTGATCATAGGCTCTTGATTTAATTGAATCAATGTTGTGTCATGGCAGACGTCATATTAGCAAATATTGTATTGTTGTCCAAAGAATAGATATTTTAGTGTATTGAGATGAAACTTGTGGTTTTGTGTCGGTACTTCCGACTACTTCTCCAAACTAAAGGTTTAACAACCACAATCTACTGTCAGTATTAAACTGACTGTTGTTAAGTAACTCATATAACCCTGCTTCAAAGGATCCAAACTATCCCCCAATGCGCAAGGTTTGTTATTTATGCCTCACTGCAGGATGCATTTCCTGTCGGTCTTTCTGTTGCTCCCTCTTTGACATCCTCTTCTCAGTCTACTTCTCCTACATTCCTAAATATATCATGAATGGAGATGAATGGTGACAGATTGTGTGTCTCCTTGCAGACCGGACCTGTAAGGTGTGGAACCTGGTGACGGGTCAGGAGATAATGTCCCTGGCTGGTCACCCCAACAACGTGGTCTCAGTCCGCTACAGCTCCAGTTTGGTCTTCACCGTCTCCACCTCCTACATCAAAGTCTGGGACATCCGGGACTCGGCCAAGTGCATCCGCGTACTTACGTGAGTCCATACAAAGAAACTGCAGTGTGAAATGCCCTTTTTTCTTTTTGCTCAGCAGATTTTTTGTTGTTTAAGTAACTGTTGAAATTGAAAAACCTTTTTTTAAAAAAAAAAAACAAAAAAAAAACATTATTCTTAATTTTGTTACTTTTGAAATATCTTCCTCTTTGGTAGAGCTTGTGTTTGATATCATGGATTATGCATTACTGTCATTTTGCACACTGTTTGCACCAATTTGTTTTTCAAAGAAATATTATCTTAAAAGAAGTTTATTCCTAACTGTGATTTCAGTTATAGCTGTATGCTTTAGCTCCACCTCCACATCTTTCATAAGATTGTTTTAAGCAACAATTCCTTGACAAGATCACAAGTAAACAAGTGTGAATTTGCAATAGCTGCATTCTCCCTGCCAAACTTCAGTCTCCAAGATCAAAAACTGTGGACAGCAATGGATGGAGAAACTTTTATGAACCAACCTTCTAAGAGTGCACGCTATTAAGCTGCTGGTCGCAGCTCAACATCTTACTAATGTCATGTCTCGACCAAATAATGTTGTATTTTATACCCTTAAAGTGTTTCACACCTACATGCATAATACCTGTATGAATGTGGGAATACCTCCATTTTTCTAGACCCCTAATTACTTATGTGTCATCCATACGTCTTCAGGTCATCTGGTCAGGTTAATGTTGGGGACATCGGTGCGTCCAACACCAGCCGGACAGTCACCATCCCAGCAGGAGAGAACCAAATCAACCAGATCGCTCTCAACCCCAATGGGACGGTTCTGTACGCTGCTGCCGGAAACTCAGTCAGAGTCTGGGATCTGCGAAGGTAAGCAAAGGGGCTGTGATATGAGAAAATTGTGAACAGGAAGTGAGCACCATACTGTTTTTTTATTGTAAAAACAGAGACTGAAAATACTGAGATTAACAGAAAAACTAAGCAGTGCTGAGGAAATATGAATCAAGATTCTCATGCTGCATTGTCTTTTTCTCACCTCAAATGTTTTCAGAAACATATTTTAGCTGTCATTTAACTGTAATTCAAGATTGTTTGTTTACAGCCAGCAGCCATATTGTTTTCTGTGGAATTTCTGCTGTATAGGCAGCCTAGTTTTATGAGAGGACCATCTTTCCAGCAGTGAAATACTTCTTTAATGATCACAATCCTGTCAACCTACAATGTACTTTGAGAAAAACGCCAAGATTCTAATTGTAAATGGAAAAAAAAATTCTTTATTTGACATTCAAAATGTATTAATTTATAAGTAATTCTTTTAACAATGCTTCACTTTGCTTGATCAAAGAACATCATAAAGTTATTTGTGAGTTGCTCTCAACTGTAAATCATTTCTTATAGATACTGGACTTTATTGCAGAAAAAATATCTACAAATTCAATACAAAAGTCATTTTTTTACTGGATGACAATATGTTTCAGGAAACGGTTCCATATCTGAGTATTGTGTATTAAAATCCATTGTTACAAGTTACAATTCCAGTAGTCTTATTATTATCATCTGCATTTTTACTACATTCTCATTCTGATGCCGCCACACTACTTTGACGTGCATAACACACACTATGAGTTAACTCAGAGCCCAATTTCTTTTCCTATTCAATGTGAAACTTGACAGGCATCCAATCCAAAGCTGTCATCCATCATTTACCTGCAGCCAGTATACATTTTGATGAATTGTTCCCCTTAGAAAGAAAAAAAACAGACTATAATCAGCCGCCTGGATGATTGAAATAACTTTGAATCAATATGAACTGAGATTGAATGCTCTGAGCTCAATTCATTAAAACTTTGTTTATCCACATGACACTTTTTAACACAAGTGAATTATTTATAAAGTAAAACAGTGTTGGCAGCCCAAGCATCATGCAATAAAGACTAAAACTGTTATTTTATTTAATGTATTTTGTCTCTGTGACAGATTTGCATCCACAGGGAAACTTACCGGTCACCTGGGTCCAGTGATGTGTCTGACTGTGGATCAGTCCGGAAACAACCAAGACCTGGTGATCACCGGGTCCAAAGACCATTACATCAAGGTGAGCTTCCAGTGCTTCCAGCACCATTTTATCACCTGTTTTACATCCTGCACTTGCTTAATGTGTCCTCTTCGGTCTTTCCAAGAAAGCCAAAGATTAAACATGTGATTACAATATTATTGAAGAATTCAGGAAGGCAATATATATATATTTGTTAACGGGAACCTATTAATTCTTTTTCCTTATTTTTCTGTTATGTCTTGTCTGATGTATTAAATGTGGCCAAAACGATGAGGAAAACAAATGTAAAAGTAATCTCTGTGATTTACAGCCCGTTACATACACTGCTATATGTGGCTACAGGCTGACGTCAGGGAACCATGTAATCTTGGTTGCCTATGTTGCTAATTTCCCCCAGATTTTGGATTATATTCTTACTGGAACATGTCCAGTTGTGTTTAGAAGCTTTTATTGGTGATATTTCATGCCAGAAAATGTCGCAGTCTTTTCCAACACTGCTAACACACATATAGCCACAAGTTAATGTCAGGTAAATGTAATTTTTTTGGTTGCCGATGTTGCCAGTTTATCCCAGATTTCAGATATTTCTAATCAAACGTCTGTTTGGATTTGGAAGCTTTTATTAGTGATATTAAATGGTTGAAAGTGCTGCTGTTCTCCATGACGGTCATTCCTCAGCTGCAGAAACAGTACAAAGACTCTGAGATATGGAAGACCCGGAAACGCTGACCAATCAGAGCAGACTGGGCTTTTTCAGAAGGGGGCTCAAAGAGACGAGCACTAAAAGACAGTATCTCAGACAGAGGGTGAATACAGGTGTTTCAGCACAGACAGTACAAGAGAAATCAAGTGTTTTGAACATTAAAGCATAGTGGAAACCAAAAAAATAAGTATGAACCTGGAAAAAAAACATAAAAGGTCATCTTAAAGCTGAATCATGCAAGATTACAATAGCATGGTTACCTTGAGTATAATAAAATAATGAAAAAACATTTTTTTAGTTTAGTTTAAGTGTTGTGTGTGTAATGTGATTTCACAATAAAAGGCAAAGCACTGTATCTGTAACACGCGTTTAACATTGAGTGTTTGACTCTTGCAGCTGTTTGATGTGACTGAAGGCTCTCTGGGGAGCATCGGCCCCACACACAACTTTGAACCTCCCCATTACGACGGCATCGAGTCCTTGGTGATCCAGGGGGACATTTTCTTCAGTGGCTCTCGAGACAACGGCATCAAAAAGTGGGACCTGGACCGGAAAGACCTGTTGCAGGTAATGGATGAGTGAGATGGTAGATGTAGAGATAAAATACAAAGATAGATTGAGGAGGGATACAATTAAATATTTAGGTGTTTGCTTTGTTGCACAGTTCTGGATTGAGGCTAGGTGGGTTTATTTGTGCATCATCAAAAAGTGTAAAGAAAATATATTATAATAATAAATGAACTCAAATTCCAATCAATAAAACAGAGTAAACAGAAATTTAAAAAGTGAGAGGTGTGAAATGAATAATGCATATTGAATTTAATAAAAAGCAGTTGCAAACAAAAAAAGTTTTCAGCCAAAACAACTGAGAGTTTGAGAAAACCTTATTGATTTTTTGCTTGTTTTTAGTTTAGAGGTGATATATTGGTGAGATACTTCTTATAACTTTTCAAACTTTCTCTTCAACAGCAAGTCCCGAATGCGCACCGTGACTGGGTTTGTGCGCTAGGCGTCGTCCCCGGGTCCCCGGCCCTGCTGAGCGGCTGCAGAGGCGGGGTGCTTAAGCTGTGGCACACAGACACACTGGGGACTCTGGGGGAACTGAAGGGCCATGAGAGCCCCATAAACGCCATCTCCACCAACAGCAGCCATCTGTTCACTGCCTCCGAGTGAGTGTGACACCGACACACACTCTCTGTGGCTTTCAGCAGGGCTCTCCCCTCAAATTTAATGAACAATAATCTGTCAGTGAACCCTCAGTGGACTTGAAATTCTTTAAGTCAACTGAAGAATACACTACTTCACTGAGAGGAGAACGGCAGTGTTGGGTCTGATCTGGTGGGGAGTTGCAGCAGTCCAGGATCAGACCCGTGGTACTGGAGTTTGACCTGTGAATGTTATTGACAGTGCAGGATTTAAGAGGCTTATGCAAAATCTGGAGCCAGGGTACAAAGTCCTTTGACAAAAAAAAAAAAAAAAAGGGAACGAGCAGTCGAATCCTCATATTGGACAGTCAAATCCAATTTGCATCTAAAAAATCTGATTTGGGTACAGCCCTAGCTTTTAGTTAGACTTAGTATACATTTTAAGATTCTTGTGCTTTTCTATACATGTCCTGCCTTACATGTCATTAGTCGTGTGATTATTCTAGTTTTAAAACAAGCTCAGTCACAGTGCTTCAAACCCGACTGCATCTGGATAGTGAAACAGGTGCTAAAGCTCCACAGTTCGATGTAACATCATGATGGTCTGTATATTATGTAGCATCTTGCTGTCTGACTGCATCTAGATTTTTTTTCGGTTTCTTACTGTTTGGTGTTCCTGTCTTCCAGTGACCGGACTGTGAAGATCTGGCGTGCACGTGGTGGACTGGACAGCACTTTAGAGGCGGTTGACAATGTGGACGAGGTGGCCAGTAACTGAACACACTGAAAGGACACTAACAGCATCTTATGATGCTGCTGCCCTGCACTTTGACCCTTAACTTTTCAAGCCTAACGCTGACTCCTAAAACATATACCTTCCATGCCATGTAACCTTTGTGACTGAGCCAACAGGAAAGTAATCTCATCTCAGCAGAACTAGCACAATCACTCTTTCGTTAGACTCTGTTTGCTCAGAGCGTCGTGCTAATCAGTTTTACTTCATTGTATTGGTAATGACTCTTTGCAGCATCTTTTTCTCCTCCGCGCTGTAGATGATACGTCACCGTGAGTGAAGATAGGAACTTGTACCTGTAAGACGTTCATTTAAGAGTTGAACACAAAAAACAGACTCATAGAGAGTATTTCAGCTGCAGAGCTCTTTTCAGCTCTGTGCCAGGATAAAGTACACCTGCAGACACACGCTTAACCAAGAAAAGGTTAGCAGTGTTAGATTAGAAGAAAATAGACAAGACGTAGAGTGTTAGAGTAGAAATGTGTGGCAGAGCTAACGGGTTGGTAGCTGGTCTTCACAACCCCAGTTCTCCAGTTTCTTGGGATTGTTTGGATTGTTTCTCTGTACTTGAAGCAGAGCCATTGCCCCTGTGCTCCACCCCCATCCCCCACCCCCCACACACAATTAAAAAAGTGGCTTTACTGTATGTGAAAAAGACAAATCACTTTTCCCCTTAACTTCCCTCTCCTGCTTTTGTGCTCTGAATTTTACTGCTGTTTAAGATCAGCAACTAAAATTGTGCAAACTCTCATCTTTGTTGTCCTGCATTGCACTCGTAAACAGAACACACTGTACGGTAACAGTTCCACTTTAAAGCAAAAGATTGACATCTTTTGGAAATTAAAATTGTTTGCTTTCTTTCTGGAAGTTGGAAGACACCAAGCTCATATCTGTCTGTTCAACATAAGGCCTGCAGCTCCTTAGCTTAGCATACAGACTGGAAACCAGGGGAAACAGCTTGCCTGGCTCTGTCCAATAGTAATTAATGCTGACAACCAGCACCTCTTAAGCTCATTAATTATGCCACATCTTGGTTGTTTAATCTGCACAGAAAAAAGGTGAAAATGTTAAAATGACAAATCCTTTAACTCCATTTGTACACTTTGATTTTGGTATGGGTGAAAGTGGAAGTTGACACGTTTTTTGCTTTAGGTTGTAATGAGGTGTTAATTATACATTGCAGTGACGACAGAATAACGATATCATAAGTGTTAAGACTATAGCCTTGCTTTTACTATGCAATTCTCTCTGCCACTGGTTACTGTCTTTGGGGAAAATGAATGTTCGATTCACGACACAAAGGAGGTGCGTCAACCATTGTGTCAGGAAAAAAACAAACTACAAAGAGGATAGCGCTTTTGTTTTCAGTGATCGCTATCGGTGGCTATCTCGATTGAATTGCTCAGTGGTGCATGAAGCTAAATAATAACACAAAATCTATTTAATCATGCGGCCCTTCTGTGTTATTGACCTGATGACGAACGAGTCAGTTTGCGGGGTTGCGACATGCCAAAAAATGTATCCACTGATTAACAGACGTCTCTTTCACACTGTAAGTCTATGGGGAAAAGTCTTTTTTGGCCCAGTGGCATCAAATGACGGAGTGGGAAGTGCCACTATGTTCCTAAATTGCTATCTCCAGTCACCAAAGAGTATCAGTGTGAGGTATTTGCTGTTACTTTCCCCAGTTAACAAAATTGGTGGACAAAAAGGAAATGCAGTGTACCCTGTGTTGTTTGTAGTTGCTAGGCTCTAAGGACAACAGAGAGCTTTTTGCAACGGATGCACCAGCAATCAAACCACTGGCGGGGGAGGGTTAAAAAGTTTTCTGTTTCCACTGAAAACAAACACGAATAAATGACCTAATTAGGAACTCTGGAGGAGCCGCCAGGCAAATTTTGTTACTTTCAGCCCACTTTAACAATGCATCAGCTAAGTCTCGGGGGGGCGAGGGCTAAGATTTTGTGCTGATCTGTTTTAGCCACAAATGGCCAAGACTTCCTCTACTGTGCTAAAGTCATTTTAGCTAATCTCTGTAAACTGCATATGAATGCAGTTACATAAATATAATATATCATTGTCAGACTAAAGCTGATTAGTTTCGTGTTTGCATTTAGGCCACTGTGATATGTTACATCGCCCCACCATGATTGGTCAAAAGTCCTTGGACTATGAATAGAAACTTCCAAAATTAGAATCTGCACACATATGCAGAATCTGTTCATAAAGTTTAGCCAGAGCCAAGCTAGCAGTCGCAGTTTTTTATGCTAAGCTAAACTAACTGGCTGCAGCTGATCTCATCTAATTCAGAAAGCAAGTAAGCGTATTTCCCAAAAATGTCGAACTATTCCTGAAACTCTTGAGCACTTGTGAAAACTGACACAATTAGTCTTTGAAAAACACTTAATCCTTTGTAAATGTGAGCAGGTTCAGCGTTTGACGATATTCTACACATGTTCATGTTTCATCGTATGTAAAAGCATTTGTTCACTCTTCACATGTTGCAGTTTACGCTCACTGAACCCACACTACTGAGTCTTTGTCGAATTCCCATGCTGCTAAGTCGTGTGCTCACCTTCTTCAACCCTATAAGAGGGCTTCTCGTCATGGACTCCGGGTGAGGTCCGCTCAGCACCGAGCAATGTGTATGTATATATATGTAATGGTATCTTTTTTGTTTCTGGAGAGGAGAGGCCTTCAGACTCTGCCTGTGTTGTGACCGACGTCTGTCTCCCAGTTCTGATCCTTGTGGGGCCTTCCTGGAGACGCTCGTGGTCTCCCTGATGTTACTGACGTGTCTGTCGCGATTGTGTGCTGTCACTTTTGAATGTTTGGTGAAACAGCAGTTGTAAGCATTATTCAAGTACATATCTAATGTATGTAAACCATGTATTTAAGAGAAGAAATCTGACTGAATGTTAGTTTCGTGGGACCACAGATCTCAGCGCAGTCTCACACGAGAGCCAAGAGGACCAGAATTGGCGTTAAGACTAACGAGCTTTAAAGCTTAGGACGGAGCTTTTCCTCCAATGAGGAGGCAGATTGTGTTTAGTGGCCTACGGTTAGTTTTTTTCTCTATGTTTTGTTTGTTATGCTGTCCCTGTTTCACATATCCTGGGCGTTCCCACACTGCAGTTTTAGCAGCCATTCCCAAGTGGCGGACTCTGTAGCGATTCTAATGTCAGATGCCTTGGTGAGAATAAACGCCATCTGTCAAAAACAACCAACTCTGTGTTTTACTTCCTGGTTCTGTCCGTCATTTAAAGACTTGGTAGTTATGTAAATATATCTATAGGTTACTTAATATATCTACATTGTTTGGTATTGCAATACAAATACAACAACAGTCTCAGTAATGTAGAAATCCCAGTCTCCATAAACATGGACCAATGCCTCCTCATGCTTGTTGTGTCGACAAATTAGAGCAAACTGAGAGTGACTAAAGACATTTTCTGCATTATTTTACTTTATATTAGTTAGTTTTGTAGGCACAAATTGTTTGGTTTTTTTTCTTGAGTCTAGATCTTATTTTATTTCTAAAAGGTCTTTTGACACCTAATTTTAGTTCTTAGTTTAGTTTAAGTTAACTATAATCATCATTTTGGAAACACTTTAAGATGCCATTTTACATTTATAAACAGTATAGAAATTTAATAGTTATAACACACTAATTGATAAGGACATTTTAAACGGTTACTGATGTATAGTTATAGTGTGTCAACAATTATAACTTCTACATTATTACAACTGTGTTTGAATTATTATAATTACTATTGTTAATAAAGTAGCATTGGTGGCTGCAAAGATAGCACACTTCTAGTGTCCCTTTGTTTTTGTTCTTTGTTTTTTTTAATTACCATATTTTCTGATTTTAAACCTCCAGCACTGCTTTTGAAAGTTTTTCATTCCCTTTTAATATTTCCTGCTCTAATTCCCAGAGTTTTTGTGTTTCTTTCCCCGGGTGCAGGTGAAGCTGCTCTCAGTAAAGCAGATGGTGGTTTAAGGAAGGAATCGAAAGTTGCTTCCAGATGTTTGAAACGGCGACCACAAGGTGGCAGTAACAGCGCCTACAGGACTGACCAGAGACAGTGGAAGTCATCCTCAGAGCTGTCCAAAAACACCCTCACTGACACATATGGTAAGAGGCAGAGGAATATTTCAGATTCCTATACTTTTGATCCCCAGATGAACCCACTAGTTGACAACCTAGAGCGTATCATTATGGCTGAAGATCTGCGTTAGTGCTATGGGCCTGTTTTCCAACATATTTAGAATACCCAGGAAGGCACTCCAAGCACCCCAAAAATACTGAAATCAAGGAAGGGGAATATTAAAAAGCCTTAATTGTTGTAGCTAAATCATTGAAAGAGCCAGCATGTTTTGACCACTGCAGGTCTTTGTCAGGGCTTTAATGTGCCTGTGAGCTAGCAGTAGATGCACAGTTCCTTCTGCCCGTGATACATTTGGGGGTAGATTGGTCGAAAGAAAATACTTAATACTACTACTGCAACTCACACCAAAACAGTCTAGACTGATAGGTAGCACTACAGGTAAGAGGAAAAATATGTACTTTTGATTTGAGGATGAACTCTTGCCTTCAACTAAACCAGAATTTAAAAATGGCAGGTGTTTAATGTGATTTGCACATATAAATGCCAGATTTTTGGCTGTATATATTTAAAAAAAAAAAAAAAAAATCGACCAATATCTTACAAGTCTAACACAAAGATGTGATGTTGTCACAATCCAGCAAGAACACTTACACTGACACTTTGTTCAGATGCTTAATGAACGACTCAGGGGGGCCATCAGGGTCTGCCGTCATAAATCTGTAGGACCGTCTGACAGGCAGCGCCAATCACCGGCCACCTGATGTGAGCGTTATACTGTGACATGAGGTTATGTCGGGTTGATTTTGACCCAGAGCTCTTCAGAAGATGTGTATTTTTGCGCCATGAGTCTCTGAACACCAACAGAAAGTCTTTAAATCACTTCCACTGTACTCAGACGCACCGCTTGTTTAACAAAGCTGTCACCATTACAGCTACTCCTGCTGACTTTTTCACAAACCGCAGATGTGTTCATTGGTCAGTCGCCACTTTCTTTGATGTGAGTCTATTAATCCTCATTTAAAAACAGCACAACCAGCTGTTTCTCAAGATGCAGAGATATGCACATTTTTACCCGAGCACTGCTGCTCGCTGCCAAGCACATCTCCGGCCCTTAGAGAGAGATTTTGACCTGCATCAGCACAAAGTAGTTCTGAAAAACCCTTTTATACTGAACAATGTCAAATCTCACCAGGTGATTTTTACTGTTCTTTCTTAAAATAACTCATTAATGTGGCTGTGCCATTTAACCTGCATTCATATACTGTATGACAAAAAAAAACATCATTACCATTGCATGAGGTCTGAAAGCCATTCTAGTTTTGTCTTTCTCTTCTGTTGTTAGTTGGTAAAGTAAGAAATTGTGGAAAAACAAATTTTCTCTCAATTACTTTCCCTTACATTGGAAACAAACATAGTAGAGAACGCAGTTTGAACATTTCAGCTTCTCAGATGTGATAATGTGCTGCTTTATGTTATCTTATACTACGACAAATTTTATATCTTTGGGTTTTGGACTGTTGGTTGGACAAAATAAGACAGTTGATGACATGGCCTTGGGCTCTCAGATATTGTGATGGCCATTCTTTCTGTTTTGGAGACCAAATGATATCTATTAAGGTATCGTAAGAAAATAATCATTAGATCAGTTTGTAATGAAAATAAATGTTAGTTGCAGCCCTGCTTCACACGATACCGTGTTTTGATGCCATTATACAGAAAAAACATATAATTTTCATTTCCCAAGATTTAGCCTAATGTATTTAAGTTTTGGAAATTTTGGAAGCTTTTTTTTAATATACAAAGAGCAGGTGCCTTTCGAAAAGAACTATAACCAATTTTTTGTTTAACCAGTTGCAAATTATCTAGAAACAAACTGTAAAAAAAAAAAAAAAATGTAGTGGTAGCCACTATTTTGATAATCCACCCTTTAAGTAAGATTTTAACCAAAGTCTGCCAAATATTTGATGGTTTCAACCTCTCAAATGTGAGAATTTGCATTTTTATCTTGTCCATATAATATGGATTAAATATTTCTAGGGTTAAGGACTGCTGGTTGGACAAAACAAGACACTGATGGACAATTTTTAACAGATTTTTATTTCAGAGACAATTAAGAACAACAAAACAATTAAGTGATTAATTGAGAAAATAATCATCAGATTTATTTATAAGAGAAATAAATGTTAGTTGCAGCCCTAATATACAATGTACAGTAATTTTTCCCCATTGCATCCAATCAAACTATCATTTTCTGCACATTTCCCCCAATTTAAGCTTAATATATTAAATATCTCTGGAAGGTTTTTGATCTTAGTTAGTGCCTTGAATAAAGTTCAGTGGGTTTGAGCAGCTGCACCAAATGAGCTTGTAATAATTGATCCAGCAGTGGGTTGCGCATGGTGGAGGAGGTTAATACATTTTAGAAAAACACTATGTATCTATTACAGAAAGACTATGTTTCTCTGGCAAATTACGAGAAAGGGAGATTGAGGAGACAGTCATTAAAAACTGTCAGAGCAGCTTCACACTCCGATAATTTGAAATCTATTTGTGTCACTGAGGCATGAATATAATACAGTTCTGTCAGTCCAGATACACTGGTAGCTTAATGCAAAAAATACTTCACAAGTTAAGGGATTATGGGAAATTCAAGTCATGCAAGCACTTTGATTAGACTCAACTCAAGCTTCAGATTCAGATATTAATGAATTAATTTTGAATTCATTTTTTCATTTCTTTTTTCATTTCATTTTTCTGTCATGTTTCAATACTGTCAAATAGTAATCCTGGAACTATAATCTTTCCTGGCGATTATGGATCTCCAAAGACTTATTAACAAACGCAAGGGAAGAATAGAAATTTGTCTTGGAGCAATTACAAGCAGTCCCCCAATGAGGAGTTCATAAAATAGTTTCCCCAATATTAAAGCTCATTTGTCAGACAGCTACATCAAGAAGTGGGGCAACCCTCCCTTCTCTATATCACCGCCTCACCACTTCTTGAACAGTCCCTCAGCTGCTGTATGAAGCTCTTATTGCACTTGTACTGAATAAAAGCGGAGATGATTTAGACTCATCATATCACCCCATGTCATCGCTCCCAGCTGACCGAAGCGGATTGAAACAAGGGTCTGCAGTCACTCTAGTAGCTCTTTGAGGATATACCCAGGCACAGGGGTGCTTTGAGCAAAATGCTAACGTCAGCATGTTTTTTAATCCCCGTAAGCCCATTTCTTGGTTAAATAAAGGTCAAACACCAAATAAAGAGCCGTGTGTTTTCTGTATGTTGATGGGTTTTTTTCTTTCTCTGAATATAGCTTCACAGTATCCTGTTTGCAATGGTTTCCAAACTATTTTTCTTACAACAAGAATTAAACTATTACTAAATAATATAGTAAATAGTTAATAAACTAATTAACTAAAATTTCAGAAAACTTTGAGAAAATTTTGTTCTCCAAGTTGATGTCCTCACATTCTTTGTTTTGTCTGAGACCAAAAAATATTCAATTTACTGTCACTGAGGACTGAAGGTTAAAAAATCACTAAAACCTATTAATTGCTTATCAGATTACTTTCAGATCATTTTTATAATAGGCCTGTTAGGTATAAAAATCTGGTATTATCCCAAAACCAAGCAGCTACAGTTTAGCTAGAATTTTTGTCAGAATACATGTAGGCAGAGTGATGCTTAAAATGTCATTTTATTCTATCTTAACTGAGTTTATTGTGTTTTTATTGTTTAACTGTCATTGTACTGCCTCTTTGCCTATGTAAAGAACTTTTCATTGCATCTGCATTTGAAATATGCGTTATCAGCATGCAAGGCAGGTTTGATGTTTACCATGTTCCCATCTTAGCTTTATTTGTTAACAAACCAGCATGTGGTAAGTAGCCTCAAACCACAGTATGGCACTGTATGTTACAATTCATCTGAGGAGTGGTGTGAATGTCTGTGCCAAAGTTCATTGCAATGCATCCAAAATTCTGCTATCCCGTAGATGCAGAGATATTTCAAAGGGTCATTGAAAACCTGCTGAATGCAATGAAGAGTGTCATGGGTATCATCAACATCATAAGGACTGATCCTCTGATCGTCATAAATATCTGCACCAAATATTGTGACAATAAATCCAGATGTTGTTGAGATATTTCAGTTTTCATTACTCCCCATTTGTAGCACTGTATTCACACCAGAGATCCATCACACATTATCTTATCTCACAATTTACTCTATTCATTTTATATTTTTCTAAGAAGTTCCATTATAATGTGGCAAAAAGACATCTTATTGTCCCATTTATAAAATCTATAGATTGGCTCTGGATTCTACCAACTATTTTGTCCTACATTTTGGTGCATGGACTTTTCCAGTGCAGTCCCTTATCTCCTGTCATGTTTGCATTGGAGTTAGAGCCAAAACAGCTGTGGCTGTTCTTCAGAAGTATCAAGTATTTATATGCTGCTGATTATTAACTTTACAGACCTAATCCAGAACACAGTGTACTTGTCAACTACTGCAAAAACAGTCATTAAATGTGTGAAGCTGAGAGTTTTCGCACTTGATCAGGATTTCAAATGTCTTCTGTATTCCTGGCATGAAGCAGAATGAGCAAGGTGATGCCAACAGTCTTTCTCATTGTCTTTGTGTTTAACCCACTTGGATAAAAGTCTCAAAGATGGAAAATGTGTAGTCACAGGACAGCCGTCTGCAGCACTGTGACACCACGAGAGGACAAAATCAAATGGATTCATAGAGGTCATTCATGTCTTATTCATTTTTTTCTCCAAATGTCTTTGAGGAAAATGAGAGTCAGATCATCTTGTGGGCGTTTTTACGTTGTACAAATTGCCAGGTGCTGAATTCAGGTAGAGATGAGGGGGCTGTGGTGTAACTATATGCATCATTTTAGCCAGAAAATTACACTGAGATTGTGGAAGTCACATTTAGTTTCTGAAATGTGATTCAGAGTAATGGATGAGATATTAACATGCAGAAAAGTTGCAGAGCTCTGTGACCAAAACATGTAATACAGGAGTGAGAGGTATGTTTCGGTTTTGGAATTACTGTAATTTTCAAAGGCCCACAAACTCAATGCAATGTAGTATATAATATACATGACTTTACTGAACATAGGCTTATTTTTGTAGTGTCTTAACACTATATCAATAAAAAAAAAACACAAGATATATTTATAAAATACCATAAAACATTATGTTATAATATCATTCTACCAAAACTATAAAGACAAGATGAGATGATACTTTTATAAACTAATTACTGAATGCCTCCTGTTTGGAGAAGCAGCCAGGAATAGCTCCACAGAAGCTAAGCAATGTACAAATTTGGACATTGGCAGCAGCAAAATATATTTTAGCCCCCCTAAAAAAAGGGACCACACCAAAAAAATCAATAACAGTTTAAGTATATGCCATATTTTGAATATGTTCACTGTATACCTTGCTGTCAGACAGCCTTTTTAAATAAGGAAAACAATTTACATTTTTAGTTTCCCATCAGTGCCACCACACTCCACTGAGAAAAGCTCATTTCAGCTTGTGGAACATGGGAGCTGCTAGTCTATCTCTGCCCTTATCAGTTTGTTTATTTGTGTTAGTTGTTGACTTTGGTGAATCCTAACTAAATCTTTCAAAACGCCAGAGTCACACAATAACTAAATTACCGTTAATGAAGTCTGGTTGTGAAGAGTGGGATTTAACAGCTTCGGTTCCTCGTTGGAAATCGCTGACGGGTAGCAATGTAAAGTGGTGAAAATATTATAAATACAGTGTACACTTAAACTAAAACTGACTTTATTTTAGGTGGGACTTATTTTAGATTGTCTAAAATTTGTTTCACTGCTGCCTCTGGCTACAGTAGTGCATTGTTTGGCATCTGTGGCAGTACTCCTGTCTGCTTCTCCAAACTGGGGGCGTGCAGACTGCCATCTACTGGTAACATAGTATGGACAAGAAGCTCATGCAACCCCATATAAAAAGATCTAAAATATCCCTTTAATTTGAGTCTCATGACCCTCCTGAGGTCACAAAATAAATGCGATGACGCGCATGGGAATTAGCACAGGACCAAAATTAGAAAGAAAGACAAAATTACTTGACTTATTGCTTTTCACCTTACAACAAAAACATTGAATGTCAGTGAAAACCAATATCACCACATGGAAACCACATGGCTCTTTACTTCACATATCAAACAGGTGTTTAACCCGCAGAATGAACTCTCTGTCTGTTTGTTCAGATTAATTGGAGCTGGCATGCACATTTCCCATTTATAGCTCTCAGCTTCATGCTGGGCTGGTTAATTGAGTTTGTTTTGCTCCTCAGGTGGTCCCTGTCATCTGGCTAAAATGCTGGCCTCAGCTTGTGTGACACACCTTTTTACCTGACAAGTTGTTGACAGGAGCAGCTCATTTTACATGGGTGCAGAAGAAAGTGTTTTGCACGTTCAAGGTGGAGAATAGTTATAATCCATGTGAGGCCTAATTAATCCATTGTCTGTGTTTGGCTGATTACCTGACAGCTTTAGGCTTTTCAGTCACATTTTGAGTCACTAAAAGTCTTGAAGTATTTCAATATTACCATTGTTCTGAAACTCATTTTAGTACATTTAAGTCAAACTGTTAATGTCATTACTTTCCATTTATTCTTCACACAGATAATTGCATTTTCTCCCACCCACAAGGATAACTCAGTTGGCTCTTCCAGGAACCATACTCCATATTTTGACAGAGGGAAAGCCATATTTCTGTTTTCTTCGCCATTTTTCACCTTAATTACTTTAATATTTTTAAAGGCGAGTGTGAAGAAAATGAGCTTTTGGGTGCTTCAACCTCATCCACACAATTAGGAGCTCATTACATTAGTGCAAACACGTAATTAAATAATTTTTAGAGCAGTAAATTGTCAGCTTACTGCTGGGAAAAAAAGGATCATTTAATTACAACCATAAAGGACCTCGTTGCTCCTCACATCCCATTGAATTAACAGACCAAAATAGCAAAGTCTCATTTAAATTAAAAGGTAGATGTAAAGTGGGAAGTTGTTTTTCAGAAACAGTGCTAAATTTAGGTTTGAAAATGCATGAATTTCAGCACTGAGCCAAGGAATCAGTGAGTTTATTGATCAACAACCTTATCGCCCACTTGCAGATCTATTGTGCTTGTTTTGTTATTGAACTGTATAACAGTTTCTCGTCAGCTGTCTGAGGGCTGCTCGCTTCTGCAGGGCCTCCTGAAAGTAGTTTTTTCTCATTAACAGTAAACCTGCACACACATACACACACACACACACACTTTTTTAAGACACTGTATTATTTACTAAGATTATTTCCCTGGAGATTTACCACAACCTTGACTTTAACCTCTACATGCCCAAACCCACGCCTTATGCCTTAACTTAAACCTAATTGTAACCTTCAAACAAAAGGTTAAGATGTGTAACCTCATGGGACCATACTGTCTTTGTTACAAATACACACATCTTATTATATTGCATTTTGTAGCCCATTATACGTACATTAAGTGTACTGTTTAGCTGTAAAATGAAAAGGTTTGTGACCTGGCTGCCATGTTGAAAGCAGTTGAGCCAATAAAAAAGCACTGCCCACAGGCTGGAGCAAACTTTCTCATTTTTATTTTTAAAATATGTTTCTTGAACATTCATGCAACCAGCCACCAAGGATACACTGAGATGTTATGGACACTTTTAAGGAGCTGTCGTGTCGTACATCTTAATCATAACATCAGCTTAATACCACAAGTGCAATTTCACTTTCACCCATGCAACTGTGAACATTCTTTATTTAACTGTTGAGTTTCTTGGCGTTGTAAATACTGTATATATTGTTTGTTTATGTCGTCCTCTGTGCTTATTTCCTTCATCTTCATCCTGCACGTTTTTGTACTTATTTATTAATATAGTTTATTTTGCACAGTTATCTTGCTGTTTTGCTATCCCTTTGCTGCTGCAATGTTGGAAATTTCCCCACTGTGGGACTAATAAAGGATTATCTTATCTTATCTTATCTTATCTTATCTTATCTTATCTTATCTTATCTTATCTTATCTTATCTTATCTTATCTTAATGCTTCAGACGAAGTGTATTCTCAGATTATCTGTCTCATATACTGCTGGAAGGACGTAGTGACACTTTCAGCATATATGATAAAAAGTTATTTTTTACAAAAATTTACTAAATCTGAAATACAAGTGCATCTTAGAGTTCATTAATAAATCATCTTTCAAATGTCTTTTGCTATCCAAAGTGGCATGCTGGTTCCTGTCTCCTGTGCTGTCCGGCATCATGTCAGGAATTCTCTTCTATTTTGTTCCCAAATTCATTCTGAACAAGGTAAGCCTGACCCTAACACTAAAGAGTACATGACTGATAAGCATAATTTCAAGTCATCAGTGGTGAGGACAATGTTAAGATCCTTTTGTTAAGTTACATACAAAATATATAAGTACTCTATTACCAGTAAAAGTCCAGCATTCAAAATAACACCTACCAACCTAAGGGTCGAGCCCCTCTAAAGGATCACAAGAGAGGAAACAAAGTTCTGCAACACCCGTCAGTTTTTTTTTTTTAAACTTGACCTCTTTTGGCTTCAGTTAATTATATTAAACTTGGTGAGGAATTTGAATGGGTAAATGTCTCTTCATTTGAATTGCTAACACACTGATCTCCACACAGGCTGACCCTGTACCCAACAGCCTCAGAGCTCTTCCTGTCTTCTACGCCATCACATTTATGGGAGCACCATGTGAGTACCACATCCACACACCACCCCCATGTTTATTTTGATTTTCACAGCAGCTGTTGAAAGCCCTGGAAAAAGATGAGGTCTGAATAAATGTCACTGGAGACACAGAGGAGAGTTGATGGCAATCTTCTTAGATGATGGAAAAAAAAATAAGGATGCATTTAAAACAAAACAAAACAAAAAACATTTTAGATTATTTTTGTTTTGGTCATTCTGGACATTGTTCCATTAGCCAAAAAATGCATCTAGCACATATAAAACAGTCAGACACTAGGACTTGATTGCATGGGACTAAAGCCACAACAAAAATAAAATAAAGCCAGTTTAATGGGGATTTGATAAAGCAAGTATTAATCAGGCAATTACCACTCCTTTTTGTTTCATTTGCAGGATTTAACTTATCAAGAAGTCAACTGGCCCGGACCCTTCACTGAATGCTGCAGGCCGGTGTGTGTGGGTCAAGAGATATAACACACCATCTCTCTTGTTATGCAAATTTACAGCGTAAAACAGAGTGCACTTCTCACACTGATAATGCACACATGTTCCAGCCAATATTTTATTTTCTGACACTGAGATACAGAAAACCCAGTATTTTGTCACAGTCAACAATGTTTGGCTTCACATCCACGCTGATAATGAAAGCCACTGCTTTTACTGTTTGGCTTTTTATTTGTAGTTAAGATGCTGTTGTCTACAAACAGGTAAGTTGCGACTGTGTGCCTTCGTCACAGCTTTGGTCGTTTAATTCTTTGTCTGTCCATACCTCAAGAAAAAAAATGTGAGTGAGTAACGTGAGTAAATCCTGCACCTTTGGACTTCCACCCACACATTTGTTTGAAATGAAAACAAATTTTTGGCTTATTGCTATTTATTGAAATATAATTATTTTGCCTGGAGTTGCGAAATCCTTACGTAGCCAAGAAAAATAATGAAAAAAAAGTGGTTTAAAAATATATTTTTTAAGGTGGATAGGATTTTTGGAGTAAATAAGCTTGTATGAGCCTTGCCTAAAATGTGACTGAGATCAAGTATGTTAAACTGTAATGTACATCAGGAGAAGCAGCCCCTGCTCCCTATGAAAAGCCACTAAGGCAGAAGGACACCAGCAAACCTGCTCCAGTAGAGCCGCCATCCACCCCCAGTGAGTCTCAACCCCAGACTCTTCCAGCAGATAGTCAGAAGGTGGCTTTCAAATTTGGAGGTTCAGAGGAAGCTGACTTGGACAACAACAACATGGAAACTAAAGACTTGGATATCGGTTGGATATATGTTGAGAAATGATTTTTTCTCTCATCCAGCTCCACTCTGTTGCTTTTTTGTCAGGAGCGGATTTAGTGATTTTGGGGGCCTTTTTGATCTGCCTTGCTTTGATTTCACCCGTTCTCTAACTGGGAGTGATATTGGGCTGTAGAATAAGTGATGTTGTTTTCACACACAGCATACCTGGCTGCCCCAGTGTAACATAAAGTAGCAGGCTCACGGTTATTGTGCTTCGGTCAAGGCATAATGCATTTCTAGTTAAGTGCAGTTTGACATTCACTCTAATGTTTTTCAATGCACATCTGTGTGTGAATCATACATTTTTATTTGCTGTTGTAACACTTGAAAGAATAAAGATTTTTTTTAATCAAAATTTCTTTTACACAAAATGAGCCAGACTATGTCATGATTAATGTAAGGGAAAAAAATGCTGCACAGCACATTCAAAAGCGCAGCATCAAAAAAAATTATCACCACCTTCCAAATCTCACTCTAAACTTTTCTGAAAAGTTAAATTGAAGGTTTTCCAAAATACATACTCTTCCAACTACCTGCATGAGAAAAAAAAAGCTCTGCTTCCTGTTTCCGCCAGTTTCCGTATTGAAACAAAGATGGCGACCAGCCTACGACAAAAACCCGACTTCAGTATAATACATCCATGCAACAGACTCAGGAAACTGGTTAAAAATGTATTTTTATCCTGTAGCAGATGACATATTTGTCCAGTCAGGTGATAGGTATTTTCTGAAAATATCGTCAGAATAACGGTAAGTTTTGAAACTACTTTAAATTTTCTACAACTTCTACAAACCGAGGGCTAGCTAATGTCAGATTCATGCTAATATGCTAATAACGCTAATTAGCTAATTATATTTTACAGTCTTACAAAGTCGTTATTATGCCTGTCCGGGATTTAACAGATTCTCCTGCCTTTTTCAGATGATTTTAAGTCATTATCCTGCAGCTCCACTCTTAAATAATTTATATTGGACCGTTTTAACCCCTTTTCCGCCCACTACAGTGTCATTACCAACACCCGAACCCTGAATGTTTATCAAACTTAACCCAAGTATTAATACTGTAATCTGTTTCTAACGACAAATGACAAACCATCTTTGTCAAGCTATGTGATTCTTGCAAGTGGATGGATACTGTACACTCCCACTTCGTGTGTAGCCCCTGTGTGTGTGTGTGTGTGTGTCCTCCCTCCCTTTCACACCGTCCTCTCCTCCGGAGCACCGAGGCGCACAGAGACGCGACTCCGGCGCGGTGCTGCCTCGCGTTTCTCTCTCCCTCTCTCCGCTCCGATGCTTCTAGAAACAAACGGCTCGTTATCTTCTCGTTGCAAGGCTCCCTGTTCATCCCCCTTTCCCCATCTCTTCTCTCGGTTCCTCTCATGCCGCCGTTAAGGCGCTGGATACGGGGCAAGTTGTGATCGACCAAGCAGCGGCTCGATGAATATGGCGTGTATTGGGGACGCGGACCCTTTCACCGCTGCGATACCTGCCACCAAAGTTGAACTCACGGTTTCTTGTAGGTGAGTACAAACTGCTTTGCTGCTGTAAGTGATGTTTATGACACGTTTATATGTGTGAAATTTTTCGGCAGTTTTTATATTTGACACTTGTCAGGGAGTAACTGTCGGCCACCATGGATGGATGGATGTAGTTGAGAGTAAACGCACCGGGAACTCCGTCCGCGCTCATTTTCATTACTGTTATGGTTGATTTTTTTAGCTTTGTATGCATCTTTTTGTGGGTCAATTTTCTCTCTGTATACAGCCGTGGAGGTTGAACGATAAATATACCGATGCAACTGGGATTTTTAAGTGAAATACAGTTTAATTTTTGTGCGTCTGTCGGCAGCAGTTTGCCTTTAGATAGAGGTCAGAGTTGATGTGTGTTTAATCTACAGGTCAGATACAGAAGCCGCATGCACATCTTTGGGAATTTGTGCAAAAAAAAGCCACTTTTTTTATTTGGTGATAATTTCATATTCCACAAAGTCGGGATTCTGTGCATGAAGATGGGATGAGGCATCCACTGACAGTCTGTTGGGTTCAGATTGTGGCTGTTTCACTACTGAAGCACCTCCTCTCCACTCCTCCCTTGCTGTAGCAATAGTAGTTTAGGGGTGTACTGTAGATGAGGTTTTGAAAGAGGGAGTAATTCTAGATGCTACAACTGGCTGATGAGACTCACCTGCAGTGCTTACCCCTAATTTATCTGTCGATCTGTCTGGCTGTACTGATAATTGTTTCAGTCAGTTTTCAGTCAGAGACACCAATTATCTCTAGTTGCAACTTCTCAAAAGCTGCATTTTTCTGTTTTGTGTGATTGCAAACTGAATAATTAATCCATTATCAAAATAGTTGCTGCTTAATTGTCTGTCTGTTGACTCATTGATTAGGCTATTTTACAACTTGTTTCATCTAGAAAAGCACTGGTAACCCCTAAGCTATCATCAATAGTAAAATGATTTGTTATATTATTTAGGCATACATAAAAATATTGTGATATTTGATTATTCACCATCCAGCTCTAAAGGTTCAGCTTTTTTTTCAGGTGTTGTTTTACTAGAAACCTAATAAGTCATGTAGTGTCTTGTTTTGAGACACATAATGAACAGAAGAACAAAGACTTTGGACTAAATTATGTTTCCACTGACCTAAAACCAGCCAGCTGCTGCAAGAGACCGAGCTGCTGTTGTTGTTGTTTTATGCATGTCTAAGATAAAAGCCTGATAATGACTCGACGGAAGAAGTCAGCCTGGTAATGACCTGAACAATTTTAGATCAGAGCCTGCAAAGAAGTTTCTTCCAACATGATGAAGCCACCATCTGGACCAAAATAATTGTTCTTTTGAAATGATGGCATCATAAAAAAAACACTTCTTTAAGAGTAATGAAGCATGTTTTCTTAAAATATGCTGTTGCTATGCATAATGTAACATAATGTAAGCTCATGCATGTTACCATGAAAGCGAACACATACTTATAGAAAATGGATAGATGGGCAGTGCGGTGACAAACTGCTGCAACATTTCTTTAATGGTTGTAAATGGTTGTGAGTCATAGGGCATTTAATTATGTGCTGTTTCTGTCAGTGTCTTGTCAGCTCCCAGGAGGGGATGTACCAGTGTGGACGGCTTACAGTGACCTGTGATGGCCAAAAAATAAAGTCATGACTCACGAAAGAGAGGAGCAAACGGGTTACCATAATGTAGAGTTGTGAAATAGCAGTTGTTTGTTATCTGGTTTTTGGATCCTTAAAAAGGAGATTTGTATTCTACAATCAACAGTTTTTATATGGTGTCTAGCTGAAATGGCTTAAAGGGTCACCCAATGCCCCTATTGTGCTGGATGGCTACAGGACAATTTTCATAGGTGCTATGTCTTTGGCAAGGAGTAGCTCTAAGTGTTCCCTGAGAGGACTGGGACATTATTTATAGAGTTCTATGTCAGTTTTCAATGCTGTGAGCAGCACAAACAATCCCACTATGCTCTATTGTATTGAGTTGGCGGCAGAAACCACAGTGACAGATATCTCAACACCTCTGAGGGTGAGACAATATATTGAGAAAATATTGTAAGCTTAGAGGCTTCTTATTTATAACAGAAAGCCTGTGTTGTAAACTGGAGGTGTGGAGTTATAAAGGCCGACAGTGAGGGTCTAATGAAAGATGCTATCTTTTTGCTTTATGGGAAATGTAGAATTCTGAGTTTTTGGAGCATGACCCATAACAGTGAATTGAAAGACAGGATATCTTTATCTATGGTTCATTGTTTTTTTGAATATAAAATTTGTTTCTTGCAAATCTCCCACTGCAGCACTCTGAGAGCTAAAAATTCTTTAGCTCTACCCCATCAGAAATCTCCAGGGTGTGTCAGTACTGCATGACGTCACTTTTGCCTGTTGTTGGTGGTGCAACAGAAGTAAAACTTTGAGCCAGAGAGGGCAGCGCAACACTGCTTTTCAGCGTGGTATGAAGTCACAGATTAAACGATACATCTAATGAGTAGACATTGATATTGTGTTGACTTCATGTTGCGACGTGGGGTGACCAAAATTCGGTGTTAGGACGACTAGTGCCGACATAGAATTCTGATGACAAATTAAGCTGATATTTTGTTGGTTTTGAGTTGTGTTGTTAAGTAATGGAAATCCAATGCCCTACAAATGTCTTATGCCAACATGAAATTCTAACATCGTTAGATATTTAAAATATTATCCACCCTTTTTTAATTTCCATAAAACTTTAGCATCTGTCTGAGGTAATATTTTAAAGTCTTACTGACACCATATTGACTTCCAGTGTTGGCTAGGTTTAGTTATTGTATTCAGTTATCGGTTATTATTCTTTCAATTAATTGAATGTTTGGTCAATAAAACATCAAAAAACACTGAAAAGTGCCATAACATCACAATATCCTGCAGCCAAAAATTACTTCTTCAAATGCCCCGTTTTTATCCAAACAGTCAAAAACCAAGTCTAAGAGAAGCAGCAGGTGGAACTGTGCTTCTCTTAGACTTTGATTAGACTTTGATTATTTTTAAACAGAAAACAACAATCAATAATTGTATTGTTTTGTTTGTTTTTTGCTGCCGAGCCAATGGCAGAGCCAACACCCTCAGCGGCGTCACCAACACAAAATATTCCAGCCCCTGTGCTGGTGGGTGGTGTGATTTTCCCACTTTGGTGTCTCTCTGTGTTCGGCAAAGCTACTGAAGCATTCAGTCTAGATAGGATCCATCCTTTAGTGAAAGCCCTCCTTCACTCAATAAATCCAAACCATGGCCGCTCTCATCATGTGTGTAGTCAAGCAGAAGAACTGACAGATTGATTAACTCAAGCCCAATATTGTGCATCAGTGAGAGGAAAATCCCCTGGCCTGCTGCAACAGCGCTGTTTGACTGATGAGTGCCTATCACTCCTGATCATAAGTCCTTGATGACACACACAGATGGAGTTTAGTTTTCTATATGGATAGCAAGCAGTGAGCCAGGCGGGCCTTAATAAGTGCAGACGGTTGGTTCTTGCAGAATGTTTGTGCAGAAAGATGTCGGTGCTCACGTCAGCGTGCCTGTCACCTGATCTGAGTGGTCCACAGTGGAGAGATAGCCGTGACCTTTTGGCACAAAAGGTAGGAAGTGTATCCCGTTGAAGAATTGACGTGTTGTGATGTGGCTTTATTGAAGCCGGACGCTGACCTGCTGAGAGGCCGGTCGATGTGTCACAGCCGATGTTGCACTTTCTACGAGGAAGGTGAAGAAAGAGACAGAAATACTTGTTGAAGCGGAGAAGGCGGCCTTGGTGCATGTTTCTCATGTTTAGTACTGTACACAAACAGCCACCATTGTTCTGATATCAGGCATGTTAACATTTGAACAAGATGAGAGCATCACCAAATCATCTTAAGTATTTGAATGCTAAGAAATGTATTTAAGTAGGGCTGCAAATAAGGATTATTTTCATTGTGATAAATGTGCGATTGATCATTTTTTTACAGTCAATTGTTTGTCCAATAAATGTCGAAAATGCTAATCGCAAGTTCACAAAGCTCACAGAGCACACAGAGCACTGGGAATTGCTTCTTTTTTTCCAACCAACAGTCTGTCATTCGACATTTGGTTAGTTATTGTGCTCTGCAAAGGTTCCCCAGAAAATTAAACCCAACAACACCTGCTTTTTAGTGGCTGCTGCAGGGAAAGCAGATGTTTAATGTACTGCTATGTTATGGATGCAGGTTACTTGATTGCAGACCTGCAATAGAGCCAAAGGTCTGCAGTACTTCTTGCAAAAAAAAAAAAGAATGATAATTTAGCAAGACTGGGGAAAGTGTTTTTAATTGCTTTTCTTCAGGTCACGTGGTTCCTTCTACTTGTATAGGCACTTGTCTGATCTGTGTCTGTTAACAGTTATGATCTCCTTCCCTCCAAAGCAAAATCTGAGAAACTCTAAACAGTAACTGACCATAAGCTGTGGTTGGTGCTCACGCTGCAGATTCTGCAGAGTTCTGTCTGAGTCTGTGTGACAGCTGCTGAGTCCAACTGGTGCTACATCCTTGCAAAGGTCCTGCCGGGTAAAAGGGACAGGTGCGTGCTAGTGTTTTAAAAATAGTAAAAAGTTAGGTATTGTAGTTTTGCCCGCTGATTTAGCCCGCTTAACAGCACGGTCAGCAGACCAGCAGTAGCTCGTGGAGGCAGTTAAGGTACTTTAAAACACTAAGCACCCAATTGCTGCAATTTGCGTCAAAATTCTGAACATGGAGACATATTTTTAGATTCAGTGTGACTTTCACTTCCCAAGGATATAATTATCTCCAAAGGCCATCACTAATGTAAAAGACACTCCTTATAACTCTAGAACTTTCCTGAGAATGATCACTTTTTAAAGGTTACTTTATCATCAAAATGATCGGCTTATATTTGCCTGTACATTCATTGGTACAGTGCAAACGGGAACCACTAATAGCTTCTTTGACATACTTTTAATGGTGTCAATTTGCCAAATAAATGGGGATGCAGTCCCCAGCTTCCTCATTACTCATTACTCTACGGCAACATAATTTTTCCGGTTTTCATTAACCAAAGCCCACAAATCATGGGAACTGGGTAGTGTGGAGGAGTAACGTCACCTATCTGAGTGGTAGCTGTCAATAGGTAGCCGTTTGTAGGTGTTTAGGGGTAAATGTGGTGATCAAGAAGGGCTTTATCAGGTGATTAAGTTTATTATTAGACTGCCTGTCATCTAGTGAAAATGAACGATAAAAACTAACTTATTATAATGTAGAATTAGACCCAAATTTATTCCAAAGAACTGGGAGGTTAATACAACAGACAACAATAAAATGCACTATTACAATTTACTACATTACAAGACTACCATCTATCATCAAGAAACATTATATAGCAGCATATCACCATAGCAGGGGTACCCTTTGCATCTGTAACACTGAGCAGAAATTACACAAATTTCATGGAAAAAACTGCACCAGGAGGAAGTCAAATTAACACTGGACCAGAATAATTAAAAACACTCTCTAGTCATGAGGATGAATGCAGAGCAGCAAGGTGCTCTGTGACTATGATCACTGTTATAAATAGGTGCACAGATTCCTCAGGTACAAGCTGTGTATGTCATTAATCACATTTTCCTTTTGATTTATTATTCTTTATCTTCACCATTTTTCATACCTGTTGTTTTTTACATTTTCACCCGATTCTGTTTCTTGGCATAAATTGCCAGGTAGATCCAATGATGACTAACAAAAACTGGGAGTATACAGCTTCTACTTCAAACACAGCTTTACTGAAACAAAGCAAAATGAAAACAGAGAAAGCAGCTACCCTGTTTTCCCTCCACCTCTGCCTCTCAGTAGCTGCATTTACACTACCTGTTCAAGGTGGAAATATCACATTATTATTCCGACTCACAGTTCTGCAGTTGACATCCAATTGCAGAAACGGGGGACAGAGTGGTCTTGACTGCGAGCCGGGACAGGAGGTAGTGACAGCACCATAATAAGGTCTGTGTAAAACGTAAAGCCGGAAAGATGCCACCATAAGCGGCATGAGTGTGACGTTTTGACGTTCAGTGTTTATGTGTGCGTCCAGCCACGGGAAATTTAAACAGCAGCTGTTAGCACAGCGGCTAACACAAAGAAGAAGAAAAGCGCATGTCCACAAAGTTGGAACACCAGAAGGTTTGAAAGCCTCTTACCCTCTGAGCAGAGGTCAACATCAGCTGCCATATAACAGAGAAGGTAAATGATTGCTATTGCCATGTTTTGACTTTGTTTTTGTTTAGGAAGCCCTGCTGACGTATATATTGCGTCACGCTTGAGGCAGAACCTCGTGTGTTAAACGTCATGCTTGTAATGCCTCTTTTGAATGCGGGATGCCGTGTTGCAATGTATAATCAAACACTGGAGCGGAATGATGCTGCCATCGTTTGGCTCTGTAAAAATGCAGGAGCGGTACAGAGGGGGGACTTTGCGGCCCTGTAGTGCAGTCTCTGTGTAAAAGGGGTAGTGTTGCCTCACTTTTAGCTTTGTGAACCTGAAGTCCTTGGTTTTACAAATCCTACACCATTTAGGTGAAACAGAGCAAAGAACATAAAACCAACAGATCAAGTCGGTCTTGTGGCAGGGCCAAACCTCAGGAGGCCAAGTGAGGGTCATGCTGAGTGGCTGCATTAATGAGTTTTTGAAGGAATCATTTGGCCTAATGAAGGCCCTGACCAGCCACTGTAGCCTCTCCTGCTACCTCAGAGAGCTGACGTGGCTCCATCACATTACTAACCAGCCCACCTCCTGCCCCCTCTGTGCCTCTGCTTTCATCTTTTGCATATCCCACTTTCCTCCATCTCTGTGATTGATGCTGGCAGATTTGCAGACATTCTGTTGATTAGTAGTTTTTGAAGATTTCTGCTTAGCACAGTGCGTGATTTTAATGGGGTTAGTGTGCTTTAAACTTAAAATAATCCAGGAATTTTAGACTTCCTGAGCAGAATGTAAGTACATCACATTATAACATACAGCATTTAAATATTTGTAAATTGTAATGCTTTACAATCCAGAATGTAACTATGTCACATGTATGTGGGATTGTGTTTAGGAAATGTGCATTTACACTGGTTGCACTTGCTCTCTGTTTTTATATAATGAGAAATGTTGATCAGTAGTAGATTGTAACTAAGTACATTTACTCAGGTACTGTCGTTATGCAGAGTTTTTAGGTATTTGTACTCTACTTGAGTATTGCCTTACTTTATGCTACTATACATTCTACTCCACTACATTCTGGAACCATATATTGTAATTTTTACTCCACTACTCTAGCTCTAGGTACTTTAACTTAAGATTTAAATGATTAATACTTCAACTAACAAATCATGATATATGATTATAGTATGTGCTACCCAGCAGTATATAAAATAATTAAAATGAGGCATCTATTCAAACTTAAGAAATTTAGTATTTGGATATGTTTGTAAAGGGGAGACTCTTGGGTGCCTATAGGACCCATTCTTTTCAGACATCTTGAGGTGAGAGGTAGGGATGCACAGTATTGGATTTTTTGCCAATATCTGATATGCCGACGTATAACAACTCGTTTGGCCGATAACCAATAACCATTTCCACTTTTTTCCTACCTATTTTTAGAGATCATCAAGTTTCTTTAATGTTAATTTCACTAAGAAACTTGAGATCATCAAGTTTCTTAGTGAAATTAACATTATATTATGCATCCTCTTATGATAATGGCCCACCAGCAGATGGAGACATAAAATCCAATGCTTTTCAATGTATGTAATATTCATTCATTGTGCAAAATAAGAAAAATACTTTGTGTTAATGTTTTGTTCACTTTGTCAATTAACAAAAATAAAAATTGCTTGCCATATCAGGAGAAATGAGGAGAAATCAGCTGCGACACGTTCCAGGCCCCCTGTTATGGAAAATTTAATTTCTTGTTTGTCAATGACTTTTTCAATGCAGGCCAACAACGGCATGAAACGGCCTTGCAAATGAGACATTAGGTACTCTCACTGTCAGTGCTCTGACTTGGGTGAGCACTTTTAATATCACGTATACAATTTTAGCCTCTGCCCCCCTCGACTCATTTAAATGCTGCATTCAGATGAGTATAGAGAGCAGCATTACTACATGTATGAGGGAATCAGTGTTGTACAATGTTGGTTAAATGTTGTGCCGAGAGAGTTTTTGTCCCATGTTGTCTGCTCCACAATTTTTCTAACAGTCATTAATCTACAGTAATCCTGATATTTTAATGGACTTCTGATGTTATGACTTTCTCTCAGTGATGTGGGATTTCTTTAGTTCATTATTGGATGTACATCACTCTCCCCTCAGCACATATGCAAACACACTCTGAGAATCTGAGAAAATCGTTGAGAGTTGAGAGGGTGACTCAGGTGCTTTAAAGGTGGATTGATCAGAACAGCTCACTTTTCTTCAGACTCAATTGACCTTATTGATCTGCTGTTATCCTCCTAGCAGGACGAGCTTGTGTTGTTCATTACCCAGGAGTCCTCTTTATTAGAGAGTTTATAGCTCCACAGACAATTGTATAACTGCACCAACAGTAAACAAACCTGGACGTTGGCTGGGGGGCTAAATGTCAAACTAGTGGACTTACATGATGAGAGTAAACACTCAACCTGTAATCTGGAGCCCTCTGACTTTCAAGAAGCAATAAGACAGAGGTTTTCTTGCTAAGAAGATGTCCTTGCTTCTTGTGCTCCTGTGGAGTCTGGTGTGCGGAGGCTGGCATTAACGCTGCCAGGGTTAATGTTTCCAATCCCTCCGAGGCCATCCAGACTGAAAGTGTAGACACTCACATCCATCTCATAGCATGTGTTAAGGTAGTTGGAGGGAGCTGAATGGTTGAAAATCAAAGTGGTCACAAGTTTGATGGATGCTCATTTTCGCAACAGGTTTATAAACAAATTAAGTGATGGAAATAAAGATGAGGGAAAACCACAGGGCTGCAGGAGCATTTTAAATTAAAAACAACAGCTTGTTGTATTTAGTATCAGTCAGGGAATCCCTGTTGTGTGTTATTTGGTGGGTGTTCTCCCACCAAGTTACAATGAAGTTACAATGATGAATATAAACTTTTCAATGATGTGAGTTATCAGGATGGCAAAGGCTTCTCTGTGTCTGATTGGCTGCCCAATATTCTTACCCTGAACCTAAACAGTTGTTCACCATTCCTGCTTTAGCCCCCAGACTGTAGTCAGAAAGCACAGCAGAGATTTGTTTACCTCCAGGGCTTAAGTAACTTTGGGGTTAACTCCCTTCACTTTAACCAGCCGCTGGAAAGCAACATATGGGAGCTCCACTTGGTCTTGAGAAGCAGCAGCATTTATTAACTGAAAACTGTGACTTAAACTGCACATTTACTGTCAAACTGACCACTTTTACTGCTGGGTGAGGAACCGTTTCTCTGCTCTGCTCCATATACTCCAATGCATTCACTGACAGTTAAATCACCCACTTGCACGCTTTGCTAGACCACTCACACCATACGCGCACACATACACACACTGCCCTGTCTCTAAAGGAGCCACGCCACTCTTATAACATAATCTAACCAACAAGGTAGAGCGGTACAGAGTACTTGCCAATCAGAGGCAGAGTAGGGCGGGTCATAATTTCTACCTCCTAAGGGGAAAAAAAACAGTGTACTTCGCTGTCCTACACAAATCTGCAAATTTTAAGGCCTGGCGGTGTGCCAGGCCTGCAAGGGGAGGGGAAACACTGTTAGCCACGATAATAAAAATTATCACAAGCTCTGTAATGCCACAAAAAGTGCACAGAAAGGTCATTGAACCCAACACTTTGGGGGTTTGGAATTCCTTTAATTAGTCCCTCCAGGATTTCACCATCTTGTGGTCGCAACAATCCCCTTGAACTCTGCAGTGCCTTGTAATTTTGTCAAATCACTGCAACTTTATCGCAACTTTGACACATTTCATAGTACAGCTGAGCACAGCATATTGATTCGCTCAGCCCCTCTCTTTCTCTCTTAATTGAGCAGCACAGGAGCACAAACTCTTGAGCCATCCCACAGCTTACCTCAAGTGGAGCCCTTTCCTGCAGCACAGAGCAAGCAGATTTTTATATCTTCCATAATGAGGACACATCATTCCAGACACACAATGAAATTTAACAGGCTAAGATTGTTGGACTGAGCAGCTGTTAGAGTTTTTTAACTTTACAAACTATGAAGTGTCACAACAGCTGTCAAGCAGATGTTTTAGATTATTTACTGCATGTACTTGCATTACAGCAAACTTATTTGGGGGCTGGGGCATGGATGTATTAGAGGAAAGTCTGGGGCCTCGTCCATTCCTAAGAGAGCTGCTCGTTAGTGCATGAAGTAGAAAAAGCTCTTTTTCCGGGTTCAAAATTATGTAAAATACCCGGATCTACTGGCCCATAGAGCATGCGTAGTAGAGATTAGAGGCAGCCCAGCGCAGCCGAGTGCAGCCAATTGTAGCTGAGCGCAGCCAAGTGCAGCTGAGCATAGCCGAGTGCAGCCGGGCGCAGCCGAATGTGCCTGAGCGGGTAATTTCTGCCAGTGGAGTAACCGACTTCCGGATTAGCACCTCACTAGCTTGAATGGTTGTAATTTTCTCTTTAAGACCTTCTAAATGTTATCGAACTGAATGGTTTAAATCTAGATAGTAATCGGAGTCTTTCTCAGGGGGGTTTTGACACTCACAATTTTTTTTTTACTGATTTACAGACATCTCTTTCCCAGTGTATGTCAATGGGGAAAAGGCCCTCTGAGCCAGTGGGCATCTCGTGACCGACTTAAACTCAAATGGCGTAATTCTGCTTTTGGCCACTATGTAAAATTTGCATCAGTGCCTGGTGTACTTCCTGGGGGCTTGGGTTGGGGGCCTCAATAAGCTCGTAAATAACCGTTGGGTAAAATAATCACTCAGGTCACCGTGTGTGTGACAGGCGCAGCAGCAGAATCACTAACACTGAAATGTCATTCGTCCTCTGCAAAAAGAATGTCTAAATTGAAAACTGAATACTTACTCAATTAACGAATACTAGAATAGCCAAATATTTGGGTCCTGCCCTATAGTACAGAACTGTATCAAGCTTGGGAAAATCAGATACTCAAATAATGGGTTTTTTGTAATGCTTTGAATACCATGTTAAAAATGTTCTGGATTATTTGACGATTAGAAGTATGCAAGCAAGGCAAATGGTACCATATAGAAGCACATGATATTTCCTTTAAGTGCATCAGCCCCTTATTTTCTTACAAATGCTGGTAAAATAGAACATACCATTAAAAGCATGATAAGTGATCTCCCAAAGCCCGCCCTCACACTCCTGTTTCGATGAAATCCCTTTTGATCCTCTCTTTATGTCTGGTTGCAGCAATGTTCCTTTTTTTTTTTTCAAAAACACATCTTGGAAAATTTCATCTCAATTGCTCTTGCAGATGGAAGTCCCCTGTGCCTCCCTCCTCTTCTTCCTCACACACAGGTATTTAAAGCTCCAGCTGCCATGTTTAGGTGGCTGTGATGTAACTGGTGGGATTTCAAATGTAATTCTGGTGTCGAGGAGGGACTGCTCTTGTAAATGTTTGATGAACGACGAGGCACTCTGCTCGGACTGCCCAGACGTTTTCAGGGCTGCCCGCGGTGGAAAGGGCTTTTTAAAGAGTCGCCCATCTCTATCAGGGCCAGGTGGAAGCCCTAGGGTGAACACGATTCAGAGGCAGGTTACCATATCCATATAAGTGTGTGTACTTCTGCCAGTGCTCGCACACATACAGATGCATCCTGCCTTTCATGCACTCTTTTCTTCTTCTTTCCTTCATTGGTTCCCTGCCTCCACTCATACTTCTCTGGAAGCCAACAGAGTACTGTTTTACTCTTTATTGGACATTTATCCCATTTGGCAGGTGAAGTCGCCCACTTCTCACTCCTGCACAATCTCTCAGACTTTCTGCCAGTCATAAACACAGCACCGATATGACTAGGCCCGATTCCATCGCTTATTATCATTTATTTAAGGTCTCAAAGCCGGAGAAAGGCCGGTGGGCGGCCCTGACAGCGAGGCAGCAGAGCGTGGCGTTTTACCATCTGGGCCACACTGGGATCAACACAACATGAGTGCCTGATCTTGATACATCACTAGCCATCAACGGCTTCAAGACACTCGCTGCTTGTCATACAGGACAGGACGGGCGACAGAACGCTGGCCCCGCAGCTAGCATGATAGCAGGAACCTCTCCCCACTCTCCCCCTTCATCTCTTTCTTTCTCTGTCAACAGAGCACAATATGGATGAAGTCACGCTGCTGCGATTACTGCAGCTTAAAGTGATTCTTAATGTCTTCCTTTTAAGAATCAGAATCACACTCTGTAGGCTGAAAGTGGCTGCAAAAAGTTTTTGTGTGGCTTACTTCATTGAGGATGATGGCTAAGGTCAACTTAAACTCATGTCAGTCACAGGATTCCATACGTGATAGTGGAAACTGTGGGGAAAAAGGCATCAAATATCCATGAAGACTTGTAAGACCTTTCTTACAGCATAATTCATTCTTTTGCTTTCCATCTGTATGCACAGTATAATCCAAACACTAAATTCATCAGTTCTGTCTCAATCATCATGCACGACCCTGTTAAGCTTGTGTATGTTGGTTTTTGCACATGAAGGCCTGCTCCCCTGAGGACCAACATTTTAACCGATTTCTGTCTTCTCCACATTGGGTGAGAACCATCTTTAACCTATGAAACTGTTGTGAGAACGTCCTCACCACAACAGCGTGTTGTTCAAATACAGCGTGATTATGTTCACTTGACAAAAGCTTCTTGATTTTTTATTTATAGTTGTTGGTGCATGACATTATTACAGTATTGCGCATCAAAACCAGGTGGATAGTGGGATGTAAAAAGCATCCGACTTGAGATCAGCAATGCATGCAATCATAAACTGTCACTTTGTAAAATGAACACAAATGTCAAATTTTGTTCCGTTAGGTTGACTTTTTGTCCTGATGGTGTTTGTTCTAAAATCTGTCAGACTTTCATATGAATGTAGAGCGCAGAAGTACTTTCTTTGCATGTTAATTTGGTTTTCTCAAGGTTTTATTTTACATGTATATTTACACTTTGCTGACATCTACGGGATTAAAGGAAGTGTAAAGTAAATAATCCCCATAAATATGTTTTCATACAAACTTCTTCAACACTTCAATGACTTACTATTCAGCATGTCTCTGTTAACCAGGACAGCTTTCAGAAGAATTGTCCTGTGGAAAATACATAATCCATTTGCATTATGGATGGTGTAGTAGACTATGTTTTTAGAGAAAGATTAAGGACTGAAAAAGAAAGAAATATCTGCTTCAGTATCATTTTTTTATTGTGCTTTAGAAGTACTATTTTATTTACAAGCCACTGCACAATAGGTTTGATACATAGATTGTATATAAAGATTGTCGACATAACAGCTCTCCAAAGGTGAAACAAGAACATCTCAGTTGGTGGCTGCCTGCTCTATAGGTCATAAAGCCAGCCGCCGACATGTTAACACATGGGACTCGGGCCAAACTAAAAAATCAGTACACGCTAAAATGTTTTTTCCTAAAAATGGTTTATATGAGTTTAGTTCTTATCCCACTTATGTGTGTTCAATGTTTTGTTTTTTCTGATTAAGTTTGGTTTTAAATAGTTATTTTATGCTATATAAAGGGTGCGTAAATTAGTGTGCTTGTGATCAATGGAACTGCTAGGAAACTCGATACATGCCTCTGCTTCCTGATCGCAACTGCGCAGACTCAGGCTCCAAAGGCACAGGGTGGCACCGACTGTATCCGCAATATTTTGGCTTCATTTTTGTACGGTGGGAGGAAATGGAGATGAGTGATCTTTCTCTTTATACTGTCATTGTTTTTGCAGTACAAAAGTTTAAATTTGAGTACAACAGCTCTGGCAGTTATTGTTATTTGCATTATTATGTCCACTGAATCAGTCCACTGCTTTAAAATGTACTATAGTAGAGTATATTTATGCATTTATTGTCTGTATTACCTTTTGATGTGGTGTAAAATGCTTTCAGTGGCTTCACAACTGTAGATTTTAAGGTAATGTGTCCCGCTTTACTTCCTGCTGATGGCCGATGCACTCATATTATTTTGTCTTTCTGGGTTAGCTCTATGAAAGCTTTATGGCGCTTTAATGTAACATTTGGCAGGAGTACAAGCTGAGTTAGTGACTGAAGGGTTCACTTCGGCCCCTTTGGGTGTTGTCTGCCCCTTTCTGTCCTCCTAGCTACCCACTCCTGAGACGTGGACACTGTAAGCAAATGAGACAGAGTTTAAACCACAAAGGCCCACCACTGACGTAACAGTGCCGGGTTTCCCTTCCCTGAGCATGGGCTGCTTCTCCGTTTCTCTCTTCTCGGGTCCTAGGCAGCTGTGACTTGTCGTCTTTGTGTTCATATTTAATTCCTTCAGAGCTGCCTAACCGTGGAGTACCGCAGTGGTGCCGAGCATCGGCTCTGCAATGGGACTCCTCAGTGCATTTATCCCTCCACATGCAAAGAGCAAGGACTGGAGTGTCATGTAAATTTGATGGCAGCCTCGACTGTTGTTGCTGGCACCCGGGGAGTGCAAAAAAGTAAAAAAATAGGTCCTCTCTTCTGCCGTTTTCTCTGTATGTTTGAAATATAAATGGGCTCTACTTTGAGCTCGATTTTATAGTCTATTTAATGTTGCTGCCTGAATAACTGGATGAAATGGCTTTTGTTAATGAAGTCAGAGGAGGATTATAGTTACACCAGTTGTCAGGGTCAGTGAGGGAGCTACTAAGGCGAGGTTTAGTGATTTAATAACTTTCTAGTTCTGCTTACTTTGTTTGATTGGGAGAGCTGTGCGATTAGTTTGATGTCAATGTGTTTCTTTTTTTTCTTGTTTTTCAGAAACCTGCTGGACAGAGACACATTCTCCAAGTCTGATCCAAGTAAGCCTTTCCGTCATCAAACACACACACACACGCACATGCACTTGCACACACACACACACACGCACAGGCACACACGCGCACACACACACACACACACACACACACACACACACACACAGGACACACTATAGCTCCCAGCAGGCCAAACACACAGCACATACACAGGCACGTGCACATTAAATTCTGCAGACAAACAGAAATATCCAAAGACAAACATCCACCACATGCAGGCAGATTTTAACTGTACCAACACGGGCTTGCATGCACCACATGGACACAGATGCAAGCACACACGCAAGTATGTATGCACACACACACACACACACACACACACACACACACAGATGCACGTGCGCTCTGCCTTAACTGTGTGAATCAGTAGGCATTTGCATATGTCAGGGGTCGTATTCGTCACTGTTCTCTCTCCCAACGTGAGTGAGGGGAACCAGATCATCCTCACACTCAAACCAGTCACTTTCCTTCTACAGATGAAAGAATACACACACACACACACACACACACACACACCCTCCTCACTCCCTTGACAGCAGGGGTTCAATTTGGTAACTGGCCCAGTGGTTTTAAAAGGCCCAGCCTGCAATACAACTGCAATTTGCCTTGATAGAGGAACCTAAAGTGTTTCCCTTGTAAACATGCAGACTTGGTTCTCATTTCTAGGGAATGATTTTGCCTTAAACATATAAACATTAGTGCCCAGTGTCAAACCTTTTTTCTTTTTTTAATACAGATTTTACACAGTGTATCTGAAACTGTCATATACCAAAAACTGGCATTTTATGTAACAATAGCATTACACAGCTGATGAACCAAAGCTTGTTTCTACAGAGTTGGAAGGAAAAAGACAGGGCCCAACTTAACCAACAAGTAAGGTCCTAAAACATTATGCCTACACTTTCATTGTTGATGCTGTCAGGTGGAGCAGAGGGCTTCGCCCCGATCATTCCTTTCCTGATCACCTATGCACATCACGCAAGCTGTGAAAGATGGCAAGCTATGATTGGTTGACGATTGGTATGTCTTTTGGCCAAATCACAGCAAGAAATTAAAACTCTGATCCAATTTGACAGTGACCAACTCAAAATGCAAAAAAATATTATGCAATCGGATCCAGGGGTTATTCTTTGATGGATTTACTATTGACTGTTTTACTTAGGCAAAGTTTTTGTATAGCTGCTTCAGGGGCATTGTTTCAACAAAAGCCAAGTAAAAGCAATGTGACATGACATTAAGGACCTAGTATGCCGTTCCCAACTGTTTTAACAAACATAGCTCTGTTTGTTTGCATATAATGCACGACGAGAGAGCAGTGAAATCATACTGATTTTAGTGCATATTTCAGCACCATGGACAGCAAGCTGAGGTCTGATTATCAGCTATCTGGTAAACTTCACAGCAAATAAAGAGATGCATTGAATTAGGTGCTAATTTCTAGTAGATAACTAGGAGAAACACAGAACAAAAAAAAACTCCACAGTTTTATGTTTAGTTTTTAAGTACTAAGGCCTAACCACTCAGAGGCTGATTTCAGTCTTCAATATAGTTTGGATTCATTATTTACTCGGGGAAAAAAAGCAAAAACAAAAAACCTACAATCTCGGACATCATTTGTGCAGGCTGTTCAGCGCTTATCTGAAGCAGCTGTGCAAAATGCTTCCCAAATACACCACAAAATCATGGATTAGCTGACAGATTCACTCTCTGACTCTCATATTCACTGATAGGCATATTATGAACACATATTCCATGTTACACATTACAAATGCTTCACTCAGTCACGAACACAAACACACGAAAACACCCCAAATCTGCAGTACTAATAGGATTTCTATCTTTATTTACCCAGGTGAAATTATTTTTTATCTATGGTCTGCTTGTACTTAGACAACATTTAGTATTAGAGAACTTTGCCTTTTTTTGCTAAAGAGACAGTAATTGTTTCCTTTTAATTAATAAAAATTGAAAAAGATATCAGTTGATGTTCTCTACCTTCTCAAGACGATTGTTAAAAATGAAATCCAGCCTGGCTAAATACAGAGAACAGAGCCTGTCATACTCAAGTACATGTGCACATGTTCATACACAAGCATGAAGATTACAAAGGAGTTCCTTGCTGTTTTCAACTGTCGTGCCAGCTTTGTTTTTTGAAACGGACTGTGACAGTCCTGTCTGTTAAAAGCCCTCTAAAAATAAAAAACACGATGGGAGGAAAATTCTCTGAGTTGTGATGAAATGATAAAGTTGAAATATATGTTTCTTTTTTTAATCCCTCCATTCATCTGGGGTTTGGGTACCATGCCTTCTTTTAGCATCACCATGCTTCATTCCAGAAATATTCAATGCTTTGCCATCTAGGTGCTACACAGCAAACCCAAAGGTATTTCAAGTGTTGGCCGGTGTGTGTGAACCCATAATTGATGGGCTCCCGGAATCACGGATTGGACCTTTAAGTGTCAGACGGTGGGAGAGGAGGATGAGCATCCCTGCCCGCCCCAACATTTATGCAAGGAGGCACTTGTGCTGCGTCCATGTCTCTGCTCTGCTGACAGCACTGGCCCCAGTCACACAGCATTAGACCGCCTCAGCAGAGCCACATACACACACACACACAGAAAGTGCACACATCCAGGGCCTCAGGCAGGCTCACGCACCATATTCATATTAGCTTATAAAGCTGGACAACAATCCAGTGTTTTTGTTTGTTTGTATGTGTGTGTGCAGGAATGTTGATGTGCTTTGATCGGTGTGCTTCAGCAGATTAGAAAAGGGCGTTAAGCAGACAAGAACATTGTCAAAGGAAACGTTGTCAATATTTCCAACATTCGAAACAGAGATGGGGTTAGTAGGGCTATTGTCAAGCTTTCTCCCTCATTGTCAGCGCGATGCATAAAGAGTTGAATGTGCGGCAGTACAGATGGCGAGGATACATCGCTATTTATGGGTGTGTGATTGATGTATCGCAGTCCCCCCCTCACAATAACGCAGCGACCATGTGTCATCCGATGCTTCATTGCAAGATTAAAGGATGACTGTATATTCAACCAGCTGAGCCCAGGCTCGCTGAACACCACCCACAACGCAACATATACAACATCCAGACTGACAGCATGTTTGCCGCCGCACCAGAAGCAGGGTAATTACGCCATTTGTCGGGGGGTTTTTTGTGTTTACACTCAAAAACAGTGTGACATTTTCAACACGGCTGTGAATCGGAAAGAAACAAAATATTAGTAATAATATAGCGTACCTGGGCTCAGCGGGAGCTTCTTTCTAAAAGATGGAAAAGTGAGTTTTAGGGGGAAGAAAACTGGAATTCATGAGATAGGATGATTTTCACCCACAGTCAGAACTGTTAATGAATCCATGATTAAATCAGTCATGCTATTTCATCAGTAGGTGGTAGCTCATACATTAACTCAGGCATAAATTTACAATTAATTAATGCTGTAATTAATGATAATGCATGTCTCAGTGGAAGGTGTGTTTATTATCAGATGTCACCAGTTCTTTTTTTAGAATGTCTGATTACCTCATGTTTTTTCTAGGACCCTGATTTTTGAGTTTTTATGCTGCATTTAAATGGTTTCATCTTTTGACTTCAAAAGCTGCATTTCAATCCACCTCTTTTTATGCGTATTTTCAATTCTGGAAAATTGAGCAAAAAAGTTTTTACCGTGGTTGGAGGTGGAAAAGTTTGATTAAAAGCAAACGTGACCAAGTGCAATTGAAACAGATTTAGCTAATAAATAATGACATACAGTCATGATGTACTGCCACTGCAAGCTCTTCTCACTGTGTTTTAACAGTCTTATGTTCACACACAGAGCTGCTACTAGAACTCTTCTAAGAGCACATGGCTGTCATATTAGTTGTTCAAAACTCCTCCTTTTCTATTTTCCAGTGTTTTCACTCTTATCATACATTATTTTGTTTCCTTTGTTTGAGGTTTGGCTGGTGCTCGTTTACTCATTTACTCCTCTTGTTGTGCCCTCTTTTGCAGCAATATTCCTACTAATCTGTTTATAAGACCACTAAAAAGTTGGGGGTTGTGACATTTGTACACATCCAAAAACTTGTTGATATCAAAATCTTTCATGTGTAATAGTTGGTTTGTTTATAATTCTGCCTAAAAATGTGGGCTTTGCATCTCTACCCCAGGCTTGCAAACATGCTGAGTTGTTTAGTGTACAATGCACAGAGCTGACAGTAAACGGGTAAGAGGCCATGTGTGGCAAACTGCGGTTAAAACCCCAGCTGAGACGCATATTCCAAATGCGCTTTATATATGTCCAAAGAATGCTCCTAATACCCAAATAATCTGTCCTATCTGAAAATGCTATATTTAAAATACGGTCTAATTCAGAAAACCCAAACGCAATATTCTGTTTACATGACCCAAATCAAATTAGTAATGTTGTCATATTGCATGTAAATGTAGTCACTGAGCTTTTCTCCTGTAGATAAAATGTAAATTCCTGTCTTCATCCTTTAACTCTGTCAAAGTTAACCTGTTGAATTTTGTACACAAACAGCCGGTTTGAAAAGGGTCAAAATATGGAAGTAGCATTCTGTTCATTGTGAAAATCTTTTTATTTACTCTTTGAAATGTAAGGGTAGTATAACCATAAGTAGGCGGGTTACATGTGTTTCATTAGCTTTGTGGCAGTTCAGTGGAAGCCTTGCTGATGATGTAATTTGAAGAGTTTTTGCAATAGTTAGATTAGCTTTCATAACTCGTAAGAGTATTTAGTCCTTCAAAAAAAGTTTTCAGTATTCAGGGATAATCTTTACCTCACTACTTGTCCCTCAACACTACTAATGTGTTTTTTTCATAACTGTGTCCAAACTCACTAACTACTCATCATATAGTATAATGAAATTCATGATCTAATAATTCTCTCTGGAGACGCAACATTTAAAGCAGTAAACAAGCAAAGGTCAACATACCAAGCAATATCTACCATCATACTGAAATCCATATAAAAGTTTAAAAATAATGTGGTTTTTGGAGGGGTTATCTTTCAGACTATTTCTTGGCCAGGTACAGTAACTTCCTGTGATCTTGTCTTCAGTGGGAAGTTGATAAGCATTTTTTTTCTTCTTCTCTTCCTCTTCCCTGTGTCTGCCTCTGACAGTCTTAACAGGAAAATGACAACCGTGTGACAAAATGGGACACTGAAACTAGAAAGAAAGAAAGGCCAAAGTAGAACTGAAGAATTCTTACAAGGCAACAATCAGTTTGTATTAGCACAAGATTGGGATTTAATATTAAAAAGTGGTGGACAGGCACAAGTTTAGTATCTTGTTAAATTACACCTGGCCAATGATGGACATGCGTTGATTGCAAACCAGCTAACGTTTTGCAGATTAGTGTCTGTGACCACTGAGCTACAGAACCTAACCAGTTCACCAGCCACACCATTGGTCCCAAAGGATGGTCTACCACCTGGCCAGACCACTGGTTACTTACCACTCTGCACAAGCTAACAGCTTCATGTGTGTTGTTAGTTTTTTTTTCCATTTCTTTTTTAGTGCTTTCGTGCATCCAGAGAGGACAAGGACACACAGAGGTTGTTTTTGTTGTGGCCTTTTAGAGTTAGTGATCATTGTTGCTCAGGTGGAATGGGTCGGAAACGGGATGCTCTGCCATTCTCATGAGATGTGTTTTAAAAGATTATTCTTAAAGGATGGAGCTTAGATTACAGCAGTAAACTGCAACCATAGAAAACCAGGGCAGTTTGCGGTGTGTTAGTCTGGCGTGATGCCACATTTAAAATTTTTAAATTCTGGCCCCTTTTCAGACTTTTGTTACATACTTTATAAAGTATCTAAAGGGGGACTTTAACTATAATTTGATCATGTTAACACAAGTGTAGTTATAGCATTTCCATTATTCCACCACGCACGTTTTCATTATGTAAACATTTTACCAGTTAAAATAGATTACCAAGTGTCTGGTCTCGAGGGTTTTCAGAGTTGTGAGTCGCTGCCATGTGACAGATGTGTGTGTGAATACAGTAAAGGCTGCTGGAATGCAAATTAAATGTCATTTTAGTGCCAGCTGATTGCCTGGCTGTGTATTCACTAGTGGTCCGTAAAAAAAAAAAAAAACACTCCAAGACTCCCTCGGACCGCTCGAATGTCAATGAGGAGGACTTTTCTCCACCTACACAAACACTCAGTAACCCCATCGCCATCCACCCCCTTCCCTCCCTCCTCTCCCGCTCTCTAAAATATCATCATGCTGCAAGGCAAAGTCCTACTGACATTTAATTAGGGAGTTTTCCTCTCATGTTGGGGTCTGGGAAAGAACACGCTCTCAGCTGACTTCTCAGTGTTTTTGTTCAAACTCTTCAATCAATCTTACCCTCTCTTGTTTCTCTCCTCTCCTCTGTTTCTAATTCAACAGTTTGTGTGCTGTACACTCAAGGAATAGCCAACAGGGAATGGAGAGAGGTGAGTACACGGGTGCGGTGGTGGGGGACTAATTTATATCCACTGAGAACTTCCAAGGAGCTTAAATGGCATCTTTTCACAAGTCATATCGAAGAAATACAATACGTTTTTGGGCAGCTGGCCAGTGAGCCAGCTTACAGTATCTATGAAATGATAAGAGCACAACAAGTAATGCTGTTTTTTTTCCCTAAGAAATGCTGGATTAAGCTTGTTGGATGAGTGTGTCGATTAAAGTTTATAAAATTAACCCAAGCTTACTCTGGTTTTGTCCATTTTTTTTGCCATACAAATCACATATAGGCGTCTCTTTTCAGAAAGTGTAAAAATGTTTGATGACATTGCTTTGTCCTTCGTAGAGCATTTTTGTGTCTGTGTGACAAAAACAGAGTAAGTGTATGCCATGTAAACTAGAGGTATTTTCAGATTCTTAGTTCCCAGTAAGTGAGACTTGGGAGGGTCTTGATTTGTTCAAATTATATTTATTGTGTTGGTGCTCTCGCTCTGTGTTCAGGTTGATTGCATTCTAGACACTAGAGCAGGTGTAATTATCCTCGGGTCTCTCTGATCAGGAGCCTGTTCCACAAAAGTGATTTATAAGCACTGCTTACATGCAGATTGCAAAAAGTGGCAGCTTTACATTTGACATATAATTGATGCTTGCGAATTGCAGATTCGTTTGTGAGTCATAAAGGGTCACAAGCGTTGTTTTAACTCATGCAGAAATAAAGGGGAGGAAGTGTTCTCACATTGCAGCTTGCATGTTGCAAATATTGTGAAATGAGCCCAAGGACTCATTTTTTGAAGAGTCTATGTAAACTTGGGCTATTTTTTTCCACGGCCCCATAATGGATGTGGTATGCATGATTCCAATATCCCACTGGCAAGCTTAGCCATTATCAATTATTAGTCAGACTGACCAACTTGACTCTAATTAAATTACTAAATGAGCACTTCAGATGATCACATGAGTAATGGTTTGACGTCCACGCAAACCATATCAGGTCCGTTAAGCTTTAATGTTCATTTAAGAGGACAAAATGATTGAATGTATAAAAAATGGGGAGAAAATGTGGCTATTCTGATGGGGCAAAGGTGTTGAGGTAGCACTGGCCATTTTATTACTGGCATCAAAATGATTTATCTAGTATAAAGTATCAATTTGTGGACATTTAAAGCCCAGTTCACACCAAAGATTTCCGACGATACAAAACCGTTTTAGACGTTGCATAGAAAAGTTGTTGTCAGCAGTTGTCAGCAGCTGATTTTATAACGTTAGATATGACGAGTTTGCTTGCTGTGGTATTCTCTGACAACAGTCCTCCGTCCCCACCAAACTGAGTCTGACTCATTTATAAACCTGCAGTTGTTGACATTTATGTTGGACTCTCTCCTCATGATGTGTCAGTGTTGATGGTGGGTCATGGATAAAAAAATCGCCTATCATTTCATATATCGCTATATCGTTTATTTCATGTATGTCATCTGCTAACACTTTGCGTCCGTCCGTGTGGCCGAGGCGGCATCTACACAATAAACAGCACCAAAAGAAACAAACATGGAGGAGCTGAAAAGCGATACTGAACATAGGGATTCAGCACATGACACTGACGCTGACCGGCCCAATCAAAATAAGGAGGACCTCGCACCCAAACAAGGGGCCACCTCTGTTGTTTTGAAGTGGTTTGGGTATGAAAAGTCAGACAGAGAACAAGGGGTGGGTGAATATATAAGAATATACTTGATGAATCTCGGCTTGTTCCACGTGCGATGTATAAAATTACTTTATCACAAACATTGAATATCAGTTTTCTCATCTTTTTTTATTTTTTAATTTTTTTAGTCACTGGGATGAGGCTAGCTTCAGCGTTTCATTTTTCCCTCTCTCTCCCACAGCTCTTCGCCTCCTGCAGACACACACACAAAAAGCAGGTCTTTTGCAGAGCTTCAGATTGTGATATTTAGTCACATTTTGCAACCACAGAGCCCTAGTGCGACTTATAAATCTTTGCAATATATAATGAGAAATGAGAAAATTTATATAACAGCAGAGTTGTTTGATTGTTTTCACCTCACAGTGGATGAATCTTCATACAGTTACGGTTGAACTTTCTGCTAATGCTAACATCCAACTGTTGACCAGAAGCTTCAAGTCCACAGCAAAAACATCAACACTATTGGCCTAAGATGAGCTGGGTCCTGCAAAATAAAAGCACAATGAGTTCTGCTTTGATTTATTTATTCATGACAATACTTTATTTAACTTTACTATACGGGTACTTCATTTCACTTAGGACATTAAGCAATTAACATGTAGTTTATTGGCTTTATGTTAAGAGATTTTTTTTGTGACAGTGTCAACAATAATGGTATTTTTAAAGTTCAGTATATTGGACCACTACTTTATTGTATTGCATTATAAAGGGCAGTTTATTTTTTAGGTTATTGTCGTTTTTCTGTCGAATGAGTCTTGCACCTGGTAATTACACATCACCTGTCTCACTTCTTTTCCAGTTCGGCAGGACAGAAGTCATAGACAACACCCTCAACCCTGACTTTGTCCGCAAATTCATCCTGGACTATTTCTTTGAGGAGAGGCAGAATCTACGCTTTGACCTGTGAGTTAACAGTTGACTTATGCGTGTTGGTGTGTTTGTCGTTGTGTATTTGTGTGTGTTGCGCAGGCGTGGGTGCTGCTCTGTGTGGAGCAAAGTTGAGCTACGACTGAAATATTCATGGACTGCACAGAGGGAGATGTAAGTCTTCTCCCTTTTAAATAAAAGACAAGTTTTCATGCCACTTTTTCTACCAGCATTTCCATTTGAATTCATCCCATTCATACAATGCTTTGAGACAAAATAGGGCTGTGTGCATGCAGTGAATCATACATCGAATTTTGTGATTATGATCCATTTATATTATTGCTCATTTCTCTTAATTTCTCTGGCATTCATTAAAAGACAAGTTTGCCCTCACAGTTGTATGTTAATTGAATCATCAAGCAAGCAATTACACAACCTACAAAAGTCAATATATTTTAAATGCCTGTCAGTTTCTTCTTCTTCTTTCTTTATTAAATATTTCCAACAGTTTTTTTTATTAATTTTAATCATATTTTAGAAGGCTATGCAGCGTAAAAAAAGCCCCTATGATTATAATAAATGACCTCCTTTCAACAGCAGATGCAGGAAATTGCTCGGTCTTAGTCCTTTAAGACCTAAGTGCAGACTTTGACACAGCTGATCATATAGTTTTAATATACTGCCTAAAGCACATGGTGGGTATCCTCTGGGTCAGCACAGAGTTTAGACCAGGTTAGACCTTAGCGCTCAAGTAGAACCCGTTCTGTTAAGACTGAAAATACTGAAAATACTTCAACTATCACTGCAGACTGCAAATGCCTCTGGGGTCCCTCAGAGCTAATTTTGAGGCCCCATAATGTTCTCCTCCTTCATGCATTTTATGTTGTAGTATAATTTGTAAACATAATTAGCACATTTTCATTGATATTCACAAGATTTACAGTTATATAAGTTTGTATTGTATGAGGCAACACAAACATATATCAGTTCTGTTCCTAAACCTTATATCCCCCTAAAAGAAAGTCTAACTCCTTAAATTTAATCAAAAAAGTTATTTGGCATGGATCCAGTGAACTGGAACCTGTGGCACAGTAGTTAAAATTTATTCAGAGACATGTCAAGGAAATAAACATTTGTATCATATAGTTATACAGTAAGATTTAGCAGAAGAGGCTCTGCTCTTTGAGGGAGCTCTCAAAGAATCTAAGTGGCTGCAAGCATTTTGTTCAATGAGAGAATTCCCCCTTGAAAAAGACATGAACATTATACCAATTCCAAAAATATGGCACTTAAGAAGTATTTCACTGAAGGAAAGATTGTCTTTTCAAAAGACTAGGCTCTCTCTGCTGTAGAAAGAAGCAAATACTTTTGCAAATTAAATTACATGTTTTAAATTAAATTTGAAATACTACGTGACAACGGAAAACAGACAAACGGGCCGTGGCATTCTAATCTGCTCAAGAGTTTGTTGGGACTCTTGGGACACTACCTCTAAAAGAGACACCAATTGTTAAAAGTATGGCTGTCAGAAAAAAAAGATAATTAGTAAAAAGAATTATTAATTCACCTAATTCACTTACACATACTACCCACATTGTTATGATAAAAATCTCGTTAAAATTAGCAAACAATCCATTTAAAGTGGAGGCAACAATGCAAGTTGTAGCAAAGCTATTTTTTGTCATGAAGACAAAAGAATAACATTTTTGTAATCTACCTGGTTGCTAAATTGGCAGCAATCCTTCTTTGGCTTATTAGCTGTTCATGTGATTTCACTGACATACATTTACAATAAATTGACCTGATTGGTTCATTTTGTTGACGTGCACTGAGATTGACAGAAAAAATATTAATTTTAGAAATAAATAGAATATTTACATGCTGTCTGATCCACTTCAGATACACCTGTACTTTGAGTCACGCCTCTGTTAAAAGTTAAAAAGTCATATTTTCTCATGTTGCCCAAAAAGTTGAGCTGTCCAAGTAATTATGATAATCTGTATTTTTTCTATTGTGTTCCAGCCTCACACGTTTTCCCACGATAGCTCATGAAATATGGAACTGCTCTTTTGTTTGTTTACTTGTTGGCCTGTCAGCAGGGGCCACATGCTGCTTACAAGCTGTGGGAGGTTACAGTGAAGGTCAGGGAAAGATGCTAGCTCTTGGTTGTAGGAGCGTGTATATATACAATCTGCGTAAGATTAAGTCTGTGTCTGTGTACCTTAAGGCATGTAAGTATGTTTGTTCAGATATACTATATAGGGATATTTCTGGGTCGGAGTGAGTGCATTTGTTTTAATTGTGTGTATATTACCATTTGCGAAGAGAATGTAGTGCAGACTTTTTCCACAGTATCATGCAAAATGTTAAAAGCTGACATTGGAATAAGGCGATGGATGATGATGTGGATGTGCGTGTGTGTGTGTATGTGTGTGCGCGCACCCTGGCCGACTCCCTGTGGGGCTCGTTGTGAGTGGGTGAGCATCAAGCCCCGTTAGTGTCTGCTGGGCTGATGGCCCTACGATCACTTGCAGCGAGGACATGGCTTGCACACACGCCTGCCCTCAGAAAAAGAAATATTCTCCAAAACACACACTTGCTCACAGACACAGACACACATTTATTCTTTGCTACTCATGTTGAGCTGTAATATGAATGCACACACACATTTCTCAGATTTCTCATTACAGAACCAGCGGTTACCCCTGCTTTTCTCTGTCCTGAGGTGTGGAAGTCTTTTTACTGTAGCTCCTGCAGCTCGCCCAGCTCCTCACCACCTCCACCTCCCGCACTCCTACTCAGTGCCTCACATCCCTTCAGGACATCCATACAGTCAGACAGCACAGAGCACCCCGCAAACCACCAGCATAGTTGCTGCTGAACTATCCCATGCTCTCCTTACCCGAAGACCCTAAAGCCACGACACACTTTGCTTCCTCTGCTGCTCTCTGTGCCTGGAAATCCTGTTAACCCCCATCTTACTGCAGGACATGTTCAGTGCTTTTTTGAATTGAATTGAAACTTGAGACGCTCACTGAAGCCAGTGGAAGCCCCCCGGGTGGATTGTTGTCTAATCAAGTGTGGCAAATTGGATCAAGCCTCAAAAAATGAGATGAAATACCCTACCAAAAGGAATAAAAGGAGGATATAGCTGTATTAACTTTGTTTATTTCACTAGTTTGAAGATGTTTCTTCCAGAGAATAATGAATACAGAATTCGGTTCTGTATTGAAACCAGTTTGAAATTTAGAAAAACCTTGAACTCATTAAGAAACATGCTGTTCATTTTCACATATACATTCTTTTCGGAACAGAAATGTATGTTGCTAGTCATGTTAATGCAGTTTAGGGTCTACGGTATGGTGGACTGGAGCTAGCACTTAGAAATGTGGCTGTTAAGCGCAGTCAGAAGATTGTAGTTTTACATTAAAAATGCTATCATAACACTAAAATTGTTTTATGTAATAGAAAAAGCTATTTTGGCGATAAAACATTTCTTGCATCCGAGATGTAGGCTAAAAACAAGTTAAAACAAGAGTAAAATAGCACAAATTAAATTTGTGGATGTCCACATTGAGAATAACTAAGATAACAGTGTTCAACTTTTGGAACGCAGCAATGCACACCACATGTCATGTGACAAGGAACAACCAATCACAGCCAGCAGATATCTCCCTTTCTTCTAGAAATATCAGTGGGAGAAGCTGATCATTTTAATGCAGGGATAACCTCAGTTTTACATCTTTCCCCTGGACAATATTTTAGGTCCAATACACACTTGGAAGAAGATCTGCACTCAGGATTTCTGGTGAGAGGGCTTTAAAACACTGCTGTTTATGGTCGCTTAGCAACCTCAGAAGAAGCCTGCCACCGCGCTCATGAAAGTTGGCAGAGTGGACACAAGAGTAGCACCCAGTGCCTGACCTTGCGTTTTGCAGGCGGTTACACACACGGCATGGGTAAGGCCCCCGAATAAAAAGGAATCACAAATTATCTCGTCATTTACCACGGCCCTGCTATCCAAAATCTGACAAGAAAAGAAGTGTTGTTTCTTTTTTCATCATATCTTGGTATCTGTCCTTGTCAAGTAACATCCTCTCTCTCTCTCTCTCTCTGTCTCTCTCTCCTTTTCTCTCTCTCTCTCTCTCTCTCTCTCTCTCTCCCTTGTGCTTGACCACAGACAGCAAACAATGCAATATGTAAACGTGGATTTCACCGTGGCCGTTTCCACACAGTAGTACTGTGAGCAAAAGCTCGCTCATGGCATTTTATTATTCGCCTACTCTTGCATATGGCAGGTGGAGTGTAGGGCGGCACATGTGCAGGTGAAGCCTGTGATGCCAGTTTTTGATGCATTCAACCCTTTTAATTGGGCATGCACTTTTGTCCAGGGCAACATACAGCAAGTGAATTTAAATTCCAGAGAAACAGCTACATAGACTCAAAATTGAAAGAGCATCATTCCTTGTCTTTTAGACCAGTATTCTTGGTAAAACAGGATTATTTGTCAGGTCCAATTATAGCAGCAAATATGCGCTAGTAAACCATATGCGTAGCATCTTGCATCATTCGGAATGAAGTCTTTATGAAGGTTTCATAAAGCTGTTAGGAAATGGAGCTCAAGTGTCAGAGTGCTGTCGTCTGTTGTTTGCCTGCCTCTTCGGCCCCGTTTGTTTGTGTGCCATCATTACTCATCACTGCTCAGTTCAAATGGAGCTCTGAGCAGCACCGCACCCCCCCACCCCCCCACCCACATACACACACACACTTACACAGCAAGACAGACAGACAGCACAGGACCAAGAGAAATCCTGTCTGGCCCAGTGCCGATGCAGAGTGATGTCATCCACATAAACACACTTTCAGTCGCACAAAGCAAATGTGCACTCACGAGGTGCCGTGGGACATGTACTCCTGCACACGCTGTCATGTGTGTTTGTGGGTGTGGGTGAACATGTGCAACCAAATCATTATACATTCTTCATAATTCTTACATTCTTTCTGTAATTTGGCCATACTGATTATCAGTGCTGTAATTTTACTATGTCTTTTCTGTGCACACGGCATCTGTTTCATAATGAAATGGGGATCCCGTCTTTGTTGTTCTTACTGACGTTTCTTACATTTTTTTTTCCCCCATTAAAGGGTTTTACGGCGAATTTTTCCTTATCTGAATCGAGGGTCTTAGGACAGAGAGTGGTGTATGCTGTACAGACTGTAAAGCCCCCTCTAGCATATTTGTGATTTGTGATATTCGACTATGTAAATAAAACTGATTTGACCTGACTACAGTACATATATCAGTAGTATGTCCCCCTTCCCCCCCTGCTGTCTCTCTCTGTCTTTGGGTCTCATTATTAAATAAGATTACGTGAATCATTTATGAACATTTGGTAGTGACAGAAGCAAAGGGCGAATAGAACATGAAGCGCACCTGTGCATTTTGCCTTTGGCGCGTTGCGTAACAGCAGCGTGTTTCCTTGCTCTTATGGAATAACATTAGTAATAACATCGCAGTATTGGAGCCCCACCAACCCCCTCCTGTAGTGACACACAGCGTCTCCCAGTTTGTCAGCAGGCGCCTTATCGTACATGGCATGCTGTCTGTAGAAAGAAACGCTCAGGCTCTCCCTTTTACACACTCCGCTGCACGCTGCTGCACACACACCACACACACTTATATTGACGCACACCTGAGACACCCAGGAAGGTGACAGGTTATGGGAAGTAAATAAAGCTGGATAAATTGCTCTCCAGAGAAGTGAGTGGATCACATGGTTTGCATGATGTTAGTTGTGGGTTTGGATGAATGCTCCTGCATACGATGGACAAATATGTCAGGTGGAGAAAAGCTGTGAGTGTTGAATCCTTATTTTGTAAGCCCAGCAGTGCTGTCAGGTAGAGGTCTACAAAATCCCCCACTTTTCAGAAAGATATATTCTTTTTCAAATTGGCAACTGTAAGCTTAGTGGACAAGAAGAAAAAAATGCTTCAAAGGGGAACTCTACTTATTGTACACATCAAAGGCTAGTAGGTGGTACTGACATTAAATAAGTATAGAGTATCGAGTACTTGCATTAAAAATAAAAAAACAACTGATATTAGAGGGAATGTAATTCAGCGGACAGCAGAAAACAAGTGCAATTTGAAGTTCAGTTAAACAGCCAAGCTTCAATTAAACCATTAAACCATAAATTGAAAGTTAACATTAGAAGAATTGGCAAACTTTCTGGCGCTCTTCTGAAGGTTGCAGGCTAAAGGCACTACTGAAGGACCTTCTCACAAGTTGCTCTCTGTAAAGTTAGTTAACCATCTGCACGACACGAGCTAACAGCAGCAGCTGCTAACACCCGACTCAATGGTCCCAACAAACTGTAACTGACACTGAAAAAGCTTGACTCTGTTCTTGAGCCCCCTAATAACCGTTAGCAGTTTAATGCTAACAGTAAGACCTATCAGTGTGTGTGTGCATGCCAGTGGACTTTCACCTGCTTCCCAGTGCAGAGGTCCCACCGCAGCAGCAGCAGTAACACTGATAAACAGAGAGTAAAGAAAGAGAGGGACAGCGGGGCAAGGAGGCGGTGGACGAAGCAATATACTACAAACAGCTCTACATTAAAGTAAGATATAAAACATTGTAAATAGTCAAAAAAATGTAAAAGTCATGTTCAAATGTGTAAGGGCCAGTGTCAAGAACTGTTTTTTTTTAAGATTTGTTAAAACAAATCCCTTGACAGCAGGTCTCATGCCACTTCACTTACAAAAATCACATTGGTATAGGAGAAGCTACATAAGAGGAAAAGGAAACAGACTACTTCAAACACGACGCCCGAGACACTCCAATAGGGCCCCTTTGCATCGCTTGCCGGGATGCCCCCCCACATATGTGTGACATCATTTGACAAGTATCAAACTTGGACCTGAGTTGCTATCAAGCAGTATCACTGCAGTGAAAAGGCACGTAAGGCAGGTTATACATATTTCCAGCATTACCCCTAATTCCCCCCTAATTTACTTTTCTAAGTACAATATAACAGAAGACCATCTTTCAAAATAAATGTCCATCCTGAATTGCAGACTTGCAGTTATTCGTTCATGCAGATCACAGCCTTCAGTCATTGAGGGATTTAAGCCAGTTTATTGCAATAATTGTATTGAATACTAACACAAGAGCTCTGAGCATATATAATTTGTTTTCTGCCCCATGTACAGAGGCTGCTGTCCTTGCCGCAGCAGCTGCAGGTTAGACTCCGACCGCGGCCTTTTGCTGCATGTCATCCCCTCTCTCTCCCCCTTTCACGCTTGAGCTGTCATATCTCTAATAAAGGCAAAAAAATAATCTTAAAAAAAAGTGTGTTTCTGAGGTAGTGTGTGAACATAATCCTACAAGCCAGAAAATTAAGATGTCAAGCTATGATGCCTAATATTTTTTTATGTTGTAACTTTATATATTTATATTTTAACTCATTTGTATTTTTATTTTTTTACCTTATTTATTGTAGCATTGTAATGGAAGTTCTGACCAAATCCTGCTGTATTCGCACAGAGACAATAAAAATTTTCTATTTTGTTCACATAGTGCATTGCTGTTTAAACAGTCAGAGTATTTATTTTCTAACCTGGTGTTCATGTCCTCTTAGATGTTTTCTGTCATGTCAAGATTATTTAGGATCAGAGCAAAGAGTTGCATGACTAAGAAGTCAAAGACACACAAACTTTAATTCTTTTCTGTCCTTCTCAAGAGTAAAAAAAAAAAAATAGCTTTGTATCTTCCACCTCCAGACAGTACCAGAATCCCATTGCACTTCCATGGATGAATTCAGTCTATTTGGGGTCGAAACCTGGCAGCACAACATAGTGCACTGTTGGCATTGGAAATATTGGCCTTGTTCTGTGCAGTTTGTGATAGAGCGATCAGTGTTTTAAAATATCAGAATGCTTTGATGAAATGCATGATCAAACATGATACCACTTTGCTTTGGCCAAATGCAACTTGAAGCTAGAACGGAGCACTGAGAGGCTTTTCTCTCTGAAGCTTCATTAAAGTGGTATCTGACGTATCGTGATTAAGCTTAGCTGTATTCATAAATATGTTTGAAATACTGCCAGCTGTCCTGTCAGAATCAGAATCAACTTAATTGGCCAATTATGTTGACAGATACAAGGAATTTGACTATGCTTGTCAGCAGTTATCACTATATATACACACACAGTACTCAGAGCAAATGTTCAAGCAGATGCAAAAATACACATGCAACTCACCAAAACCATCGTACTGTAGCTTAAGATAAGCAGATATAAACATAAGATTAAATGCAATGTAAAGGCAAGTAAGTATGAAAATAGATTAACGACAGCTGGAAAACACTCATGCTGTGTCTAAATCCAGGGTTGTGGTGTACTTCTCACTATATTTAACGGCTTTTCAGACTTTCTCAGCTACTTTATTTCTAAAAAGCAACTAGGGACGTATTTCATTTCAAAATTCAGACCATCAGGATGCATGCTGCTCAGTCATCGTAGTCCCTGGCTATTTTGCCATCAGCTCTTCCCCTCTCTCCTCTTGTGCCGTGCAGTAGGTGTTTGACAGACAGGAGGATAAGACACTTGTCCGCTGTGGGAGTTCAGTTTTAGTGAGTTTTTGTGGTTAAGTTGACACTCTTGCTGTCTGGAGCGGGAGTGCAAGAAAGTGATGCGCTGTAATGTAAGTGCCATAGCTCTTATGCCATTTAAATATTTTGTTCCACCCATGCATCAATCCATCCGTCCATCCATGCTAATCTTTAACAGGGAGTTCCGAACATGTTTAATCCAAACGTTAAACCTACTTGTTCTGGGTTTGTTTGTGTGTCTCCACTTTCATTTTTTTGCAGTATTTTCGACTGCAGCATTTTCATTTTTCAGTTATGGAGCTCTTAAATTATCCTTAAGCTATCTTTTTTGTTTATTCTTAAAATAATGTTAGATGGTGATATCTATATATATATATCTGCATGTTTTCTTTTATTCCACTGCTACTAAAACAGGTGACTCTAAATTGGTTATAGGTGCAGATCTGAGAGTGAATGGTTGTATGTCATTATGTGTCTGATATAGTCTCGGGACCTGTCCAGATTGTACTGTACCCCGCCTCTCGTCCAATGTGAGCTGGTACAGGCTCCAACCCCACTATGACTCCCGTACCAGGATAAGCGGCTACAAATAACGAATGAATGAATGCTTTTAATACATCAATACTTGAAATTGGAAAGTGGAACATTTGCTGGGTTAAGTATGAAGATTTTTATCCATTAACACTACTGAAGCCACTAATGTTGTTGTATCTTTCATACATGAATCAGATCACTAAAGCCTTTAGTGCGGTAATCACGAGCATACTTTAAACCTGAACAGCTTCTCTGCAGTGATTAGCAGGCCAAGTGCCTTGCAATAATGAGTGAGAGAAGCTTTTGTCATTGACTACTAAATTATGTTTTGGCAGCCTTTTAGTCACGGACATGCTGTTGCTTTCATGGTATCATGGCCCCTGCTCTGACGTTTCATCTCTTCTCTTCTCTACAGGTATGATTTAGACTGCAAGAGCGACAACCTCTCTAAACACGTGAGTGTCTCCTTTACCTCAGCTCTTCAAAAATCAGTCTTGCATTCATGGCGATATTATACAGCCAAATGTTTACCCTCCCAGTACAATAGTTGCCTGATATGAATCAGAATGTCAGAGGTAAGAGTGGCATAACAGGAACAATCATGTTGGCATTTAAACTCTCCCGGAGAAACGACATTCAGAGGGTTTTTGCACCACAGTTTCTGCCTCCGAAATGTTTCTGAGCTGCCTACTTTTTGTGCTTGTTAGCAATGCTAGTTCTGTAAGAATAAGAGCTGATAGCACATGCAAACTAGACAATTAGAAACTATGAGAAATAAGAAACTTCAGATTAACATCACTTCTAATAATACTTTGTAACTTTGTTTTACTCTTTTTTAAATAAAATATCTCTTGTTATTTTTTTAGCAATTTGACTATTTTTCTGACTTTAGAAATCAGATGTAGACAAACTAGTGGGTGAAAGACCCTTAATAAACCCTTATATGTATTGTTTACAAATAGAGATTTTTTATTGGATTTACACAAGGAAAATTACAAACACTCTTGCCTAGGGTTGGGCAATAAGATGGTATATATTGTGCAAAAGTGAAATGTGTCCACATTACAGATTTGGCAATACTGTTTCTACTGTGGGAGACATTCAGGACAGACTATGTAGCAAATCAGGGCCGAAATTTCTTGCGATCTAGTGAATCTCATAAATTCAGCCGCCTCACAAAATATTATGATGTGGATAGACATGAAAGGGGAAAGTTGTACATACATAAACCTGTTACACTGTAACACAAAACGGCCGCAATCACTTTTTGGCAAGTTGAAAATTGCATTTTATTTGTTGCATTGGTCTTTTAAAGGTATTTACACAGGTAAAAGGGATTGGGTGAGCTATAATCTGTCAAATATATTACTAATGAACGAAATCAAGTCATGTTGAGGCAGAAACAACCTTTTAGTGACAAGATAGGAGCTGCAATCACTTTTTTGCAGGTTTTTGTGTGTTGTATTGGCTCTTCGAAGGTATAAAAAGGACTGGAGTGGTTATAATCTCAGGCATAGAACAGGTAATATAATGCAGGCTCATAAGGAAAATAGCAGATAATACCTTTGTTTTTACATTACCCATCCGTAAAGTATGACAGACTACTTTCCAAATGTAAACAAACAACGGGAACAACAATATTGTCTATAATAGCGTAAATGTCATGCCTGATCAAACTATAAATCGCAAACATGTGAAAATTGGGTTTTAAGAAACATAAAAGTTTCACAAAGATGCTTATCCTATGCTCTTACCAAGGACTTAAAGTTAGGTGTATTTATATGCTACGACAGTTTGATCCATGTGAGAGCAGCTGAAGACATGAATACTGGGTAATACAGCTTTAACAGGCTGCGCACACTCCCATGGACGGTAGTTAGTTTCTGGCAGACGAGTATTTTTTGGCAGAACACCAGCATCACACAGACTGCTTATTTATAAATACGCAGGTAATGTAATAAAGACCACGTCTCTAGCTAAAATGCAGTCAGCAATATTAGAAATAGCGTATATTAAAACACGCTATTTCTGCCTTTATTGTTTGTATTTCGTTCTTTCCGGTGTGTACGCCATGTTGTGTATGTGACCGCATCGGTTGCCGTAGTTACGAGCCTGTGGAGGCGTTGTGGAGGGGCTAAGGAGAAGCAGAGAGGGAGGAGGAGGGACCTACGAGTTGTACTCTTTCAAATTCTCTCTCTTCTCAGTGTTACCAACTGCAGCTTTAAGGCAACAAAACATCAGGTTGGAAATCATAAGTTGTATCTTCAGAGTTGCAAAAGCACAAAACAAGCAAAAATATACTTAACTTACCTCATTAGCGTGGAGAATGGCGGCATGGCATGTCCTCCTCTTGTTTAGTGACCAGCATGATGTTTTGTTTTCTTAATCATCAGAATATTATGTTGTTATCTCGACAAAACAGGCTTCGTTTTCCCGAGAAAAATAAGTCGTTATCGCAAGAAAACAACCAGAACTATGTCGTTATCACGAGAAAACAGAGAAAATAAAAAGTATAGAAACATGTCCTTTTAGGGCTTCCGTAGTAAAGCAATTCTTGATTAGGAATCAAATGACAGCAAAAACCTGCATGGGACTTAAAGTGGGCATGTCTGTAAAAGATAGACCCATGGGTACCCTCAGAACCCATTTTCATTCAGATATCTTGAGGTCAGAGGTCAAGGGACCCCTGTGTAATGACCATGCCATTTTTTTTGCCAAAATTTAGTCTAACTTTGGGGCATTATTTAGCCCCCTACCTGAGAAGTGAGCATGACATGGTTGGTACTACTGGATTCCTCAAGTCTTGTAGTTGTAGTGATACCAGTATCAAAGCTTTAAAACTACGTCCATTATAGCCCCTTAGAGACAGGAATGTCAGCTGCCGATTAACGCAATAAACACGTTACATACAGACCTAGATCGCATTGCAATTGATACATTTTAAAAGGCATAAGAAGAATAAAAAAAGCATCCACACTCACAGCACAGTTTCCATTTCATTCCATCATCAAGACAGGCTTCTCATTTGTCACATAGGGTCTTTTGTAATTTTCTTTTGCAGAACTTTCACAGTCGTAATAGTGGTTATTGTCTTCAGGGTCTAATGCAGTCAATACATCTTGACCAGACATTTTTTATACTGAGAGTATGTCAATTTCTCTATTAAATAAATTTGATTAAATATCTCTACCCAGTCATTAATCTAGGCAGTAATGGCATTGTGTGTGTGTGTGTGTGTGTGTGTGTGTGTGTGTGTGTGTGTGTGTGTGTGTGTGTGTGTGCGTGCGCCCATGCATTTTCTAAGTCCCTTGTCACATTTTAAGAGGCAAATTAATAGAAGGATTTGCTCTGCCCAAGACAGTTTTGACTTCTAGTGTAGTAAATGTCAGCTTGTTGGACAATTCTCTGTAGATTTACTCATCCGCTAATCCACTGCTCAGACCTTGACTTTAACAGAGAGAGAGAGGTCATCAAAATGATCAAATAGAGGAAGGGAGACATCATCCACAATTTGACAGGCGTTTTCCAATTTAAAACACTTAAACATTAGAGACAAGTGTAAGCTGACAGGCTTTAATCAAGCAATGGGACTATATCAGCTTTGTCATTTGTTTAGTTCTGCATATGTTGTTCAAACACTCTGCATGCCCTTCTGCCACTGCTGATAAGTAATTTCTAGGTTAAAGTTACTCCCAAATTCTATTCAGAAGGGATCCATCAATATGCTTTTTTAGGGCTGATAGTGATTTTTAGTAATAAAGGTGTCTTTTAACTGATATTTGGAACCAATATACATTTGCAGAAAAAAATGAAAACCTTATGGCCAAATGTAAAAAAAAAAGCAAACCTTAAAACTCAAACAAAAAACTTTGTTTAAGCATCCTGTGTTAAATTAAATGGTGCATTTGAGAATTTGTCAACAGTATCTTAAAAAAAAAGAGCAGTTGCTCTTTTACTTTCTTTGCATGTTTTGCAGCCTGCATTCTCTTTTGGTATCAGAGACTGTACATAAAGATGCCAAAAGAAGCCAAAATATCCCCGTTGCTGCAATCTTGTACTGGTGACATAATTTTGATCGCGCGTTACCAAACACCCATCCAACCAATCATGATTGGCACCATTGACTGCGTGCAACACCAGTTGGCATACATGGCTGTCAATCATTTGCAAACCTCCTTTTTGTGGCATCGAGTAATTAATTAAAACCAAACTCATTGGGGAAAAAAACACTTCAACAAACATCAGCATGATAAGACCGACCTAAACTGTCAGAAACCATCTTTGGGAAAAGTTTATATGACATTTGACTTGAATGTGCCATATGCTAACATGGAGAGGGCGGGGTTTATGACCTGTACTGCAACCAGCCAACAGGGTGCAATCAAGATATTTTGCCTTTTCTTTTGGGGAGCTGGCATGTTGTCTATGTTCAGTCTTTGGTTTGTATGTGTAAAACTCTCTGCAATTTTACCTCAATTTTTACCTCAATTTTCAATAATTTATTTTACCTGCTATTGGATAAAGAAAATAAACAATTTCACATTCGTAAAAATTCTGAAAATCGCTGCCAATAATCAAGGCCAAAATTTGGTCAGTTATTACTATTTAAAACCTGAAACTTTGTATTTCATTGCCCTTCAGCTCCATCATTCACTTTCATTTCAAACAGAAGCTTCAGCAGCACCCTGCTCCAGTTCTGTCTATAACCTGGTCTCCATCTCCGCCTCCAGCCCTCTTCCTATTTCCCAGCTTCATACTCACTGCCAACTGCAGGCAGTTCTTTTCCTCAGCCCCAACCCCAGCGTGCCCCCAGGGCTTTTACCGAAAGCGCTGAGCACTGTGAGCGTAGCGACTCACTCTCAGCATGAAGGCTGAGGACGCTTGGATGCGTCCTGTCGTTGCTGTGGATGTGTGGGATTGGAGATCTGGCACGCAGTGATGGCTCCATTGTCCGGGCACAGTCCATCCCAAGTCGCTTCAAATAACAGAAAATGGAAGAAAAAAATGCACACAATTACAGTATCTCTCTTGGCAGCTTCAGTGACAGCGTTTGAGGATGCCTCCATCCTCCCATCACAGCAGATGTTTTTCCTGAGCCATATGGTTTGCATACCTTGTGCAGATATGACTGCAGGGGAAGATGTGCAGAGATGGAGCATACAGAAAAATCTAATTAAGGGCTGTGTATGCTGTTTCCTAGCAGATGAAGCGGATGTTGCTTTTCCTTTTTTTTAAGAGAAGCTTGTCACGGCCGTGTGCACAATCCTTTATTTTACTCATGTTTATTTTGGTGGTAAAATACACAAATATTCCTCTCACAAACACTAATTTCATTTCAAGGTCTTTATTCATTATTTAAAATGTTATGATTAGAGAGTGAATCCAGGCAGGGATATAGCTTCTTTGTTTGCAGCCAGTAATTAAGTAAAGTGGCTTTGTGTTCCCTCACGACTATTTGAAAGTTAGGATTTTACTGCAGAGTTTTTCATTCCGCGGCTCAAAATGCATGGTCTTAAAATGCAATGTTGTTATTGTTAAATGTTAAAGTGCATGTACAACAAGTGCTTGAAAAATGGCATTTGTGCAAAACAGGAAAATGTTTGTTAGATTTTTGTTTGTTAGCTCTGGACCCTGACACGTCAGCTATCCGTCATTTCAGGGAACTAAACCATCGGCAGCATTTTGCTCAAAGCCTGGGTGATTCTAGGATCAGACCTTTAGCAGGGCTCGGGCCCATATGAGAATATAACATGCATACAGTGCCTTGCAGTGTTCAGTTACTAGACTGTAACTAAAATTTGTTTTCATTCGCCCATCTGATTTTTGGGTGTGCTGAGATGAAAAGGGTCTAAAATCGCCAATTGCCGGGTTCTTCAAAGATGAGGCACTTTGGCAGTAAAAATGTAGGCGTAAGTCTAATTGATAAAGTTCTGTAGGCTGTTTTTTCTAGCAGCAAAACAAGGTCTGTATAATCTGAGAGAAGCCTTCATAGAGCCTACCAAAATAAATGCTTGGACAAAATAACGTCGACCTAATTAAAGAATAAAATTAAGGAATTTAAGGAATAAAATGGGACTAGCAGTAGCCTTGCTTGTTTGTTAATCCCAGAGTGAATTGGGTCCGGCAGTTGCTGTGTTTCATCGAAGTGCGTTCCCATGTCAAATAGTGTTTCTCCACTGTTTATTTGTAGCGTCCTCCTAGGTGGTTATGCTCTCTGTGTTTCAGTACCATGGACAGCTCCATACTACCCTCTTTTATTTAGCATTACCATCAGTGGCATGTCGGCTTCCTGTAGATGTAAACTCCTCTGGCCCCTCATAGCATTATTATTAACATTTAATTTGCCATGACAATAACAACAAAGGTTTATACTTTAATAAAAAATAGACTATAATTATCTTTATTCTTTATTTAACAAAAAAAAAAAAAGATAGTGCCGTAGTAGACAACCATCCCACTGTTTAAGTTGAGTTATCTCATGGCCACGCATTATTATTGTTTTTCTATCAAATGTTACTAGAGGGGCTTTGTAACTGCTAGAAAAGCACATACAGTATATCAAACATGTCCTTTTTAATTGCAGTGTAATAGAAATATACATATTTCAGTATTGTTTCGGCTATACATCACAAATAAGGAAAAACAATAAAATACACATCATACAATACACATGCACATACACAATTAACACTTTACAAAGCAAGTAATTAAAAATGGGTACAGCTCTGGTTTGCTTTTAGCCAGCACTTAATCTTTGTGTGCTTTATTAGGTGCCTGATGAGCAGAGGAAACTTCCAAACGAGATGAATGACTTGTGGGATTCAGCTGTGATCTCTTGTACTTTACCTTCTTTTTGCTTACCTAACCTTTTTTGCTTTGCTCCCATTGAGTCTGTTAATCTAATGTGCCTCCACCCCTGTCCTCAGATATCTGAGGCTTAGCAGGCGCTGGACTGAGGCTGCTAGCTAGCAGCACATTTCTTATGGAAAGGCCAGAGAATTTTTGTCATCTCTTTTTGTTTCGAGACCTCGGTTGGGGGAGAAATTTGCTCAGCACCGGCAAAGATATTTGAAACAGCTTTCTGCCCGCCGGACTCGACACAGCTCATCTGTCAAGCACTTTTACACGCACACATATGTACGTACATGCATGCTTACTCACGCACACGTGCACACACAATCTGGTAGGGGAAGCCTCAGTAGCAGTGCATGAACAATCCTTCCTTGCCTGTTGTAAACAGACTTTTTAGACCCCCTCCCCTCTTTGTGCTCTTTGCTCTTCTTGCTGGCCAAAGGCTCCTCCTCCCCAAACCAAATCTTCTCTTGCGGTCACCCTACAGTGATCAACAAGGACACAGGATCCTCTGCACGCTGAGCATAGCTGTCAATGTACAAAATATACATGGAAAAGAACAAGAAAGACAAAGTATGACCTGTAATTCTCGAGCATCAAATTCAGCTGATAGAGCACTTGAAAATTAAAGAAGTAATATTTTACTTTTTAAATAAAATAAATTAACAGCTTTCTCCTTCTTTCAAGTGCCCCTGCTGATCCTTATGGCTGTCACTTTACATAACTGTCTCTGTCTTGTTTGACAAAGATATAATGATGAAAAGTGGCAGAAAGGGCTGCAGCTGACAGTTGTTTTTAACATAGGTTTAAATTCGTAATCAATATTGTCAATTGCCCAAGATGACTGACTGATTTTTTTTGTCTGACTAACAGACCAAAACCCAAGAATATTGAGTTGATTATCATATATTTCAAAGTAATGAAGCAAATAACACATATGACCACCTGAAACCAAGGAAAGATGACTGAAATTATTAACAAAATGTCAAGGTTGTTGCTGATTAAGTGTTCAATCAACTCAATGATTAATCAACATATCACTCCAGCTGTAAGTGACAATATCACATGACATAGTCAGTGAGAAAATTACAAAATACAGTAAAAACAGGATTTGGAGAAAGGAGATTTTGAAATTAAATTTGCTGTAAATTAATAAAAAATGACTGTCAGTGAATTTCTACAGGGAAAAAAACCCAGAAGCAAAGAACTCAGTTTAAATTCATTATAATATATTCATTCATTCATTCATTTTTTTCTGTGTGTATAATGCCCATCCCATATGGGACGGCAAGAGATTTCTTAAATACATACATACATAAGTACATACATACTTCCATTCACACGTCTCTCATACATAATCCGGTCCTGCATCTATAAAGCATGTACAAAACACAGAGAAGGCAGAAAAAACACGAAATGCAAACATACTAAAAACAGAACAAAAACATCCTAAGTGAATTGTTCACATAACGAACTGCAAAATATTCACAGATTATCACGCTCATGAGCTTCTCTTCATCCAGGCTTTCTCCTGATAACTGACAAATGTATTTGTTTATCTGAACAGAAATCTCAGCCTCTGTGCATATTCCTTGTCCACAAAATGGATATCTATTCTATATCTCTTCTCACTAATGAGAACTTTGCAATGCAAAGTTCACAATAAAACTACAATAGAAAAAAAATGAAATTCATTCTCTACATCCGCACATTGGACAGATCTGCTTTTCTTCCAGAATAATATACCGTCTAGTATTAACAGTTAAAGGTAAAACACCAGATCTCAGCTGAGCACATTGAGATCTTTGCTTTTTAGAAAGATATATACTAGGGTTGGGCTGGTGCGAACATTTTTGAACCAGTTTGATATTTGGTTTACCGAATTTTATCAGATGTCCCACATGATTTCATAGTCAGCCCTGAGTAGAACATAATGTCTTCGTGTCCCAACAGAAAGTGAATGTCTAACGATTATGTAGCATTTCGTAACTGTGTATATGTTATGTCAGCAGTAAATTACACACAACATGTGCAACGCTAGTTGTTCCATTGTACCCCTTCCCCAACAAAATTTGCTTGTGCATGCAGGTTCAAAAACGGGTAAACCTTCTAAATATTAGAGATTGGCTGGATTTCCACTGCCAGTGAACACACCGCTGCATTACATGATTCTGCCTTTCTTTCAGCTGCCGTTTGTGTGTTTGTGTGTGTTTGTGTGTGTGTTTTGTTGGTGTGTCTGTGCGACGTCACGGACAGGCAGGAGAATGGGTTAATAGTGGTTTCTTTCTATATCTCTTACTTATTCAGTCTCTCTTTCAAACTCGGTGCAGACTAACTGGGAACAATGTTTTAGTGCAACTTCGGAGGAGACGGAGCGTAATTATATTTCTTGTAATTAGTGATGGAACTTCATTGCATCTTGCTGGTAAAGGAGCTGAAATTACCGCATTCACCCGGGCATTGTGTTCCCATCAATGCCAATCAGAGCTTGAGGTGATAAAAACCCATGTTGACTTTAGAGTCATTTGACTCTGGTGTGAATGCCGATTGTACGCATTCTCATCGCATTAAAAAGTTAGATGTAAGCGGGTGTTAGCGGATTTTTTGTGCAGTGGGAATAAAGCTTTAGTAAGATTAAAAACATGGTATTATATTGATCACTCTCTCATATTGCCTATTACTAATGCACTTTGACTTGGATTTAGCGCTGTGGCAAGCTACTTTTCAAATTGCCAGAATGTGCCATAATGACAAATAAAGGTTCAGCTGGTTTATAGAAATCAGACCGGAGCCGACTGGCAAAACCAGAAATCAACCCAACTCTATTACATATAACACATAATTCTCAAATTACTGAAAAACAATCTTTTAGCAACCTTCATATGAATATACATAAATATAATATGTCTAACTAATTGATTTATATGAAACATTTTGAGTTGCCATATAGGGAAACTTTGATGATGTAACATGGTGCAACAACTTGATATGCAAAATGAAAAAATATTTAAAAAAACATCTTTATGAATGTTGCTTCCTGCTCTTCTGCATCTAAATTTTTCTGTATTTCTGGTTCATGTGTTTACTTGTGTGTTTTCCACACATGCAGGACTTCCTGGGCCAGGCGTTCTGTACGCTGGGCGAGATAGTGGGCTCCCTGGGGAGCCGCTTGGAAAAACCTTTGATGTAAGTAGTACCATGCACTCAAAAACAAAGAAACAAACACACTCACTGTTTTGTTAATTACAGTCTTGACTGAAAGCGAATTGGCAAAAAGATTGTATTGCATTACTGTAATCAGAGAGCCACAATCACTAGGTGTTTGTGTTAGGTGTTAGGTTCATATTCTAGATTCTCTTCCATTCAGCGATATGAGTTAAAAACCAGCGTGCTTTTTTAATTTAACTCGCTACTGTTTGTCTTTGAAGTGAAGCGAAGCAGGGGCATGAAAATGAGCCAAGATGTTGATGAAAGCGTACACTGTCTCCATCAGCCAAATGAGATGAATAGTTAAACAGCAGCGGGCCTAATGACAGACTGTAAACATGTTGAGATGGTAAACAGCGTGTAGTGAAAAGGGACACTTCACCCTAAGGGAAGATGTCAGTGGTGAGCTCCCAGCTCGATTTCAGAAGAAGCTTAAGCTGAACTGAAGGCTTAACTGAAGCCTAAAGAAATAATCACAAACATTTTCATCTAAATAAATGTTGGATTTTTGCTCTCTAGTGCAACAAAATAGCTAACCCTGTAGCCCTTTCTTGAAATCATTCACTTTTGAAGCTCTTTGTGGGGTTGTCCTTAACTTTGAAACATTCTGTAGTCCACAGGAAGTCTTCCCCCCTCACTCTTCATGTTTTCAATCAATCTTTAATTTTAACTTTCTAATACTGACAAAAACCAAAACATCAGTTTGCTTGGCACAAACAGAGGAAGAACTTAGTGGATAACTTGATCTCCTACGTGGCTGAAGAGACAAAAAGTCAACCACAGAAAGAAATGCAAATGTCATCACCAAAAGTTTTGACGTTGCACAATTAAAGCTCTGACATACTTTCTGCATCAAATGTCCGCAGACATCTGCAATCATGCAGACGCATGTCATGTTATTCATACTACTATTTAAGGTCCACATCAGCACCCAGCAGAAAACAAAAGGCCTGGGAGGTGACCCTACCCTCCTCCCATTGCCGTCATTGAGTAAAAGTGAAACTCAGAAGGCGCTACAGGTTCCCCACAGAAATCAGTTAGATGAACACGATGTCACAGTGAAGATGGAAATTGTAACAAGTTTAAAATTTTTGTCTGATACCAGGAAAATTGCTCACAACAAAGTTTATGATTTCTGGAAAGAGACATTGCTGTTGAGGCACCCAGTAGCTCAGTTGGTAGAGCGGGCGCCCCATGTACAGTGGCTGTGTCCTCACCACAGTGGCCATGAGTTTGATTCCGGCCTTGGCCCTTTGCTGCATGTCACCCCCCCTCTCTCTCCCCCTTTCAAGCTACAGCTGTCCTATCTCTAATAATTGCAAAAGCCAAAAAAAAAACATCTTTGAAACATTGCTGTTGACTTATCCAGTTCTTCTTTTTTGCGCTTTGAGCACCACAAGCCGAGCACCAACATCTCCACAGTCAATATCTCCAACACTCAGCAATTCACTGAAATAATCTAGATTTATGAATAGCACTACAGATAAGAGAAATTACATGTAACGTTGAGTTTGGGATGAGCTTTTTCTTCAAGAAAACTTAATCTACACTGGGAAATTTAATGCTGGCCTTTCACTACAAATATACATACTGAGACCTTTTTCTCTTAAACCCATCAAAGGCTTCTCTTCAGTCATGGACTAAGTTCTCAGAAAGAAAACAGACATTTTTGTGAAACCAAACTGATAAATATATAATCTCAGCTGCACTGTAACTGTCCTCTAACACACACACACACACACACACACACACACACACACACACACACACAAACAAACGCACACACGCACACAGCAGAACTGCAGCATTGTCTTCAGCTTACTGTTGTTGTTGCTTTTTGTTTTCCTCCTGAGGCAACAAACCATCAGTAGTCTAACCCTTGACCCATCCCCTGTCCCCCATTAGTTTGCAGTCTGTGTGTGTGTGTGTGTGTGTGTAGAGAGAGAGAGAGGGGAGAGAGAGGAGACTGACTGGACTGGCATCTTCATCCATTGCTTACTGTCTATCTTTGTCAGTGTGTGTGTGTGTGTGTGTGTGTGTGTGTGTGTGTGAATGGCATAATCAATGAGCAGTTGCAGCTGAATGGGCCCGCTGAAGAATGACACATACAAGAAATATGATGTAAGAATGCGTTGCTGTTGCCGAGTTATGTAATCACCTCAGCCTGCAGTCATTCACTCAGATCTGTTGTGTGTGTTCGTGCATTTTATTTTTACCCCCCCCCCCTTTTTTTTAGGGATGTGAAGATATTTTTAGACATTTTTATTATTCTGTTGCGCTTGTTTGTGCTTGTAAGTTTGTACAACCTTGTGTGTACAAAAAAACACATCATAAGTCTAAAACATCACACTTGCGCTCAGTCAAGTGGAGGCAGATCACAAAAACAAAGAGCAACAAAAACGACTGAGATGACACCACGCTACAAACAAACAAAACTACTTCATTGTAGGATTATGTTACATTTTGTGGACGATATAAATGAAGTGACTAGGAGGGCTTCTTGCAGCATGCAGAAATCTGTCATTAACTTTGTTTTGTTGCTGCATTTGGGTGACGCTCAGTAACCTAAATTTCACTGTACCTTCTTAGCTTTTAGTGGATCATTATCCAGGTGCAAATTTAGTATTCTTTAAACAGTTCTCTTACCATGGTGAGGGCATTTTTTCACTTAAACTTTGCACTTTTTTGACTAAAAAATATACCTCATGTATCCTAATAATAGTTTAAACTGACATTAGCCAGCACTAAATGAAAAATCGTCCGTGTCCAGTGTGAATCTGGCGTAAAATTGTCTATTACATCCCTTTTTGCTAGACAGAACATTGGTATTGGATAATACTGCAAACCCAACATTATGGTGATCTTTTTATACAATTTGCACATCATACAATAGTCAAGGCAAAGTTAATGTCATAATGTTAAAAAAAAAAGCAGCATTAATTGTGAGTCTGTGACAGGATGTGTATCCTAGAGCTGATTCCAGATTTATCATACCAGTACTACAACCTGTACCCTTAAAGTGATACAGATACCAATAAAGTACATCATTTGGTGCCTTTCTTTTCTGCTTCATTTGATACTCATCATGAGAATTGAAGCACTCTGTTGCATAAGTTGCCACTATACTTTTGAATGTTTCGGGGGCATCTTGGCACGTTGAACCGCCAACTACGTCAAACACAAAGTGTGTGTAGTGGGCCAATCACATGTTGCATTACATCGAAGAACTCTTACAGTAATTGGCTGCAGGCAAAACCATGGAAGTAGTGATATTTTTCTAGATCTGGGTACAAAAAAGATCAAATGCAGGGATTATTTGATGAAAGAACTTTTGATACTTCTTGGCACTGGGTTACTTGAGACAATACCGTTAAGATTTTGAGTACAGCTAACCCAGCCTTGGTGTCTCCTGAATTAAAACTGGAATCGGGGGGGGGGGGGTTTATGTTGTGCAACACAGGTTTCAAAATCAAGTTTTTGTGCTCATCGATTAATGCCATTCAGCAAACCCAGTGTACAGACACCGCGGAGAAGTCAGTGTACAGTAGCTGGGATGTGTCAAACTGAGTAGTGAAAACTGCTTCTCTAGGGAACAGTGGTGTTCATCCAAGCTTGGAAAGTAGGAGAGTAGGAGAGAGTAGTCTATCATTTACTGCCAGTTGTCACTTACTGAGAAATAATATATGGATAGCTGCGATAAACATTAAGACATACAGGTCAAGATATAAAACTTAATATGGTATGTATACTTTCAAAATAACAAAAAAGGAAACCAAACAATAAACACATGAGGAAATTACTGTTTTGCAAATGCAAAAACATTTCTGTCACCAAAGAGAATATTGAGTATGGTGTAGGCTTGTTCAATAATACGTCAACTTTATTAGAAATATATAAGATATTGATCGTGGTCTGGAAACCCATTTCAGTGGAAACCATGTACTGATGTTTTCAGCCTCTCTCCCCTCACTGAGCAGCCTCTCATCCATCCCTCCATCTTTATAGTGACTCTGTTCTTCCTCTTCTCTTTCTTTTTTTCTCTCTCTCCCTCTCTCTCCCTGCCATTTTTCCATCTGCCCCCTTACTGAGCCTGCTCTCTGCGTGTACAGTGAATTAATTTCACTGAATGCTTCCCCGTGCATCAAAGGAAGGCGGTGTGTCTCAGGTGACGAGCTGGGGGAGAATCAAAGCCTCGCTTCAATTTGCCATCCGTTTGTCCACAGCTGTCATTGTACAGGACAATACTAATCCAAATGAAATGATCTCTTCCACTTCCTCGTTCTGAATCAGGCCCGCGGTCCGTGGCATTCATGCGGTCTATTTTTAGTGGTTAGTCTCCCTTGGCTTTACTGGCTGAATATTACGCTTCACCAGCTCAGGATGTAAACAAACATTGCAGCTGAAATGTCACTGGATCTGTTTACATTATGTTGATGTGCTTTTTTTTAGAGGTGTTCATTCAGCATAAATTAATATTTATTTAGACAATCAGGCAAAAAAATGTGAGAGAGACTGTGAAGAAGAGAAATTTGACTGCAGGTCTGCAGGTGGTCTCAGCTGATAGAATTTTACATTGTGTGTTTTTAAGTAAAATTGTAACCGCGGCATAATCTGACATTCTCATAGAGCTTGATTATTAGTGTCATAAATACCTCAGATAACGGTAACTATTGCATGCGGTGAATGAATACTACATATAAAAAAAAACTCAAACACAGGCGCCTTACCTGTAAAGAGAGAATTTTATTACAGTTAGTGTCAGTAAAACAAAATTCAGTTTATCATCTTACTAGAAAGCTCAAGCACAGATACACTGTACATACAGTTAATTGAATGATACTATGATAAGTGCAGAATAAACAGCAAACCATTAGAAAGTATGTACAGTAAAATTAATATAATTATTATGTACACAATGCAAGATAAGCTAGAAATTACCAAAGTATGTACAATGCAAAAAACAGGTCAGAGTTTGCCTTTCTTACTTTATCTCCTTTCATACATGCAGTCTATCCCTGAAATATTCAGGAACATTTACTTCATCAAGTGATGTGTAAATGGGAGCAGGGAAATTCAGGGAAATCTTTACCACCAGTTTCCCACCTTATAACATTTCAGGGAACATGGTACGGCTGTGTTGTGAATGAAAATACTAACATTGCGAGGACTAGCACATAAAGGGTTACAGTCGTCTTTTGAAAGAGGCTTTCATGTGGAGCGAGTGAGCCAAACAGCAGACTCTGCTTTAAGACGCAATTATCTTAGCATTTCGTTTACGCAAGAGATGGGCATTTTAAGTAACTTCCATATTCGAATACTCGCATCAAATTAGTGTAGAGTACTACAGTACTCGCTAAAAAAGCATCTCCGAGCTACTTTTCTAAAGGTCAGTTTACCTTCTGCCAGTTTGTGGTGTCACACTGATAATTATACAGCTTGACTCTGACGTTAAACCTTTTGATTAATGTTAGGTAACATTACCAGTGTGATGCTAACTGTAAGCACAGTTGCTGTGTGTGTGTGTGTGTGTGTGTGTGTGTGTGTGTGTGTGTGTGTGTGTGTGTGTGTGTGTGTGTTAAAGGATATCTCTGTGAATCTGTGAGTGGAGCTCACACTCCTGCAGCAGTTGTCTCATGAAAAACAGAGAGAGAGAGAAATAGCAGGCAAGAAGGTGCTGAGAAAAGCAATACACTGCATACAGCTCGACATTAGAACAAGACTCACCCATTTTAGAGAGCAAAAAAACAAACGCAGTCATATTCAGATGTGGGAGGGGCAGTGGCAGGTACTCTATATGTCTATATCATAGACTGGACATGAATGCGTGCGCACGGATTGGCTGTCGCGGCTGTAAATCATGGTGGAAAAGGCCCCTTTTGTATAATTCAATTACTCATTAAAACTAACTAATCATAAAAAGAAACACTTGAACAAACACTGGGGTGATGAGAACTACCTACAGTGACTGAAAAAATCTTTGGGAGGAAATTATTTGGCATTTATTTTGAGTTTTCAGTTTGGCCTGTGTCCATTCACTAACACGGAAGCGCTGGGTTTAAGACCTATACAGCAGTCAGACACCAGGGGGTGATCGAGGTTGAAAAGTTTGGGGGAGTTGTCATGTTGTCCATCTTTATAAACAGTCCATGGTCTATATGTTTGAATACTGACGTTTAAATGAGTACTCAACTTCTCGAGTACTACTGCTTCTGTCTCGTGATGTGTACATCCGGCCTTGCATCTTCTTCTTGAGTTTTATGAAGACTGGCATGTACTTGACTGCTTCACCCGGCTGACTTTTTCTATGGTTCATCTACACACACACTACCCACACTATAAAATTAAAAACTAATGGAAAAACTTAAAAATGAACTATAATACGTACAATAGAGTTTGCATATATCATTTTATTTAGTTGTGTTTTTACCTTACTCTTCCATACTACCTGGAAAGATTTCTCCCTGTAACTCTGTGTTTTTAAACCATTCTCCTACCTGTCATAAACCCATTGTTTGAGGCCTTTTGGATGCTTGAATTTAAAGAGAATATTTTTCTCTCTTTTTTCAGTGGTATCCCGGGGAAGAAATGTGGCACCATCATAGTGAGAGCAGAAGAGCTGAGCAACTGCAGGGTAGGAGTTTGTTTTGGTTCCCCCTTTGATTCCTCTGGAGTAAAACTTACAGACTTTTCAGGTACTTTCCTAATTAGACCAACTTTCTATCCTCCAAAGTGATGAGCCTGATCCATCGAGTGCTCCACAAAGTTGGAATTAAAAGAATTACTAGGAGACACAAGTCTAGTTTAATAAGGACATTTTGCCTTAAATATCATTTAAGTCACGTAATCATCATAATGTAACTCAGTACATTCCAAAAAAATCATAGACTACAGACATAAATTTAAAACAACAAAAACTGAAGATTTTAGCCTTCATTAAGGTAGGAATTATTGCAGGCCTGTCTGTATTTGACTGCATTTGTTTTAGATGGGTGTACCTGAAATCTGGCAACTGAGTGCACACATAAATGCAGTATTATGAATATTTTCTCAACACTTTCCCACAGTGCATGTTAACACAAATACTGTGTTACTTTAAGAGTGCACTAAAGGTTTTTTTGTCCAGCGTTGCTATAACACCAGAAAGTTGACTTTAATTAGAGAACTAAATGTATTATCTAAAGTGTACCACTATACTGCTGCAAGCCAGAAGAAGCATCAGTTACCATCACATCACATCATTTATCCATCGATTTTTGTCCACTTATTCTGGGCTGGGTTGTGGAGGCAGCAAGCTGACCAAGATACTCCAGACTTTCCTCTCCCCAGCATCATTTTCCAGCTCCTCCTGGGGAAGTTTGAGGTGTTCCCAGCCATCCATGATATAGATAGCCCCTCCAGTGTGTCCTGGGTCTACTCCAGGTCTCCTACCAGTTGTACGTGCCTGGAAAACCTTTAAAGGGAGGCGCCCAGGACTCCAGGAGGGCTCCTAAACAACTGTCCCCATTTGACGTAAAGGAGCAGCAGCTCAACTCTGAGCTCCCTCTGGATGTCTAAGCTCCTCGCACTAGCGAGGAAAATCATTTTTGCTGCTTGCATATACAATCTCACTTTTTCGGCCACCACCCAAAGCTCATGATAGGGTTGGGGCGTAGATGGACCACTAAATCAAGAGCTTTTCCTTCCTGTCCAGCTCCCTTTTCACCATGACAATCCGGTGCAATGGAACAGATGTTCTTTATTTTAACAGGATTTTTTGTAACCTTTGCATGGCGGAGGTTTTATTTCAAAAATAAAAAATAAACAAACAAACAAAAAAACTCTGCTCTTGTTCATGGTGCTAGTTGTCAACCAGTTTAGCAGGACTGGTTTTCAGTTTCAGTTCAAGACACAGCAGGCTGTTTGACACTGTTTCCGTGTCTTTAGTTAATATCGGTGGTGAGCCAGACTGTGATTCAGTCTGTTTGAATCCCTCTTTCTATCAAAGGGAAAACAACATCACCTCAAACATCTGGAAAAATTCCACTTTTAGTGAAAAAGTTCCACACTGGATTCTGGGTTTATTTTGTTGTTTGTTGGTTTGGTTGTTGCAGATGCATCATTTTACGATAAGATAGTTCTACTATAGCTGCAGTGAATATTTCCTCTCTTCGGTTAAAACCTCAAACAGTAAATGTCACATTTTAATAACATTCCTTCAAATCACATAACATGGGCTCTGAGCTGCCATTGTGTGCCAAAATATGTCGAGAGAAAAAAAGAGAAAGAAAATGATTGTAGAGACACCAGTTTATCTTATGGTACAACAGGCCAGAATGTATTGCAGTCATTAGAAAATTGCTCATTTGTTTGTCTCGTAGTAATGCACAGAAACAAAAGGAATTTGCTTAATTAAGAAATGGCACACAGTGAAAATGCTATGCTAGTATAGATTTAAGATTACATCGTGGTAAAATGCAAGTGCTCTGGGGTGTAATTAAGCCTGATAATCTTGATTTTATCTTCTTCTCTGTTTTGAGGGCAGGTGATGATCAGATTTTAATATCAGCTCTAGGAACTATGTGGATGAAAACACCAAAAAACTGTATACAATGTGTGCAGTCTCTAAAGAAGAATAATTGAAATATTGTACCAGTTCTACATTTTAAGCTAAAAGATCAGAAAATCAAATTGTCTCTTAAATTGGAATCCTCCAAAATGCATCTATAAACAACATTGTCTAATATTACCTGTAGTGATAGCAGTTTGTTAAATTGTCTTATTTTGTACAACCTGAGGCTGTGTAATGCCTAATGTTTTAGTTACTTTCCTACATTTCAGGAGTCAGTGATGCTGCAGTTTTGTGGCAACAAGCTGGATAAGAAGGACTTCTTCGGAAAATCTGATCCTTTTCTCGTCTTCTATCGCAGCAACGAAGACGGATCGTAAGTTGACAAGCTGCCTCCTTCTGGTATTTGTGAATGTCACTTTGCTGAATAGACAAAAGCAGCTATCTCACAAAAAAATACATACACAACATGTAAAGATGCCTGAAATGCATATAGACATTTTTTATGCTCCAAAAAACTCATATACAGAGGATATAAGGTCTAAACTGCTTATGTGATGTTACATAATTCTCAGTGCTGTATATGTGACTTGCGCCATCCAGACATTAACAGGACAGAACAGCAAAAGGAGGGATGAACAGAGATAATAAGACAGAGTTGACAAGAGGAACATAAAGGGAGAAAGGATGGATAAGATGGAGTTAAGTGAAAAATGTGTGTGGAGGTCGCACTTTATTTGCCCCGCAGATGCTTTTATTCAAGTCGACTTCAGCATCTTAGTGAAGACACACATTCTCTTTTTGTGCAGCTGGGTATTTACTGATGCAGCCTAAATGTTCAGCCGCAGGGTATAACAGCAACACGCTGCAGTTACAAAGAGCCAGACTAGGTGCCACATAAAAAAGAAGAGGAAGCTGTTATTTCAGCCAAAGATCAGGCTTTAAGAAGTAGCAGTGCACTCCCCTTAACCCATTTGTGCCAGCAACTAAAATTTTCTGGGCTTGCCTCATGACAAATCTGAAGAAATTTCCAAAATTGGTTAAACTCTTTGGCCTAAAAGTTACTACTGCTGAAACTATATTTAGCCTTCAGGCACACAGGTCAGGACTACTGTTTTTTTTTCTGTATTTCATCATATTTTAGTAAAAAAAAAAACATCAGTCCCACGTGTCCAAAAACTAAATATAGCTGTAGTATGATAAGAAAGTGGCTGTATCTCAGAAACTTCAAGGAGCACAAAAGTATTTTGTGTCTAGAACTTGTAACAAGTTGAATATTAAAGATTTGCACACATATGGAGTGTAAAAACTATTTCTTATGAAAACATTTTTATGTGGGGGGGGTGATGTTCAAAAAATGTATTCATTGATCCATTGATGTACAAGTGTCTCTTTTGCCATGAAAGTCTGTGGTAAAAAAGTATTTTGTGTCCAAGGCATCACGTGGTTGACCGGGAAGTTGTTTCATGGTTTTGCCATTATGCTGAACTGGTTTCAAAGCCTGTTGCTGTTCCTGGGGGCTTGCTTTAGATTATTCACAACAAATTTTGTGGCATATTTTCTTCTGCAACTACAACTTTGGGCACAAGTGGTGCACAGAGGTGTAAACAGGGTCTTGTTTGTACCTTTATAATGTCTAATTTCTTTTGTGTACTAGTCCCTGAAGGAATACTGTTCTGCTATCCATCTATGGACATCAGCAACTTGCTGCTATCAACAGTACATTTAGAAAACACATTGACATTTTTTACAAACTACATAAAGGGATGACTAAATATGGTTGTAGTTGGTCTTTAAGGTACATTTGTTGTCTGTTTAAAGCGTTGTGTTTCTCACTCACAGGTATACCATCTGCCACAAAACAGAGGTGGTGAAGAACACTCTGGATCCGGTGTGGCAGGCTTTTAAAATTCCCGTCAGGGCGCTGTGTAACGGAGACTATGACAGGTACTGTAGGAGACAAACAACCATTTCACTGACAATGTTACACAACAGCTAGATTGATAGAATACATTTTTCATTTAACTGAGTTTTTAAGGGTGCAATCAGTCAAATTTGACTCTTATGTAAAAATCTAGTGTCAGCTTTGCTTGCACATACCGAGCTTACTACTTTCTACATAACAGATACAGTATTGAAGAAATAAGACCTGCAGCTGCTGGTAACAGTGTTAAGTACCCAAAATTTCTAAATTTTACGCAAACAAGTGCCGAAACCTTTTAAGGCAAACTTTGTCAATTTTCAACCAGTCCTGTGTCATCACAGTGTGGGCAGTTTTTGCAGATGAACGGTGGCAAAGGTCTGGCGGATGATGCATTTCAGTCATCAATGACATGTTTCCCTTTTGCTGGTGGATGACTGGGGAGCTCAAGCTGTTGTTGGCATGAGGGGAGCCCAACACCATTTATTTGCACACACAAAGATGACACAGAGCTGATTGAAAATTGGCAAAGTTTGTCCTTAATTAGTACAAACTTACTCAGATGACGATCTAACATAAAAAAGCTGAAGTTAGTTAAGTTTCTTTCTATTGAGCGTTTTATCAGTTCTTTTTTAAACTTGATTAAAACTACCATGGCAAGAAACAAAGCAAGTACAACTGCACTGCACTGTGCCGGTTTTGTTTACAGTGACTAACAGCAATGCTGAAGCAAGCTAAACCTTGCTAATGTAGCACTGCATCAACAGAAATCTAAAGCTTCATTTAACATATAGACCCAAAATCCAGAAACATTCTTAGGCCAAATTTGACCATGTGCCCCTGTCTAATGCCATTTTCATGCCATGTTACAGTAATTATCAGCTTTCGACATTTCGACACTGATGCCTTATGGCAGCCAAAAATTGTCGTTTTAGGTAGTAAAATGAAAATTTTAGGGAATACAATGCAGGAATTGTTGGTTACTCTTTGTTCACAGTATCGCCAATGAAAGAGACAGTCAATTACAGAATTTCTCTTGTTTTTGAATGAGCTTTGTCCGTTTGGTGTTTCGCCTCACTGTATTTCAGTTATTTTCAACACTGTATCTACTGTTTTCATAGCTTTTACAAGAACCGGTGCCGCTTATGGTCTGGCACCTGTTAGTTGCATGTTGTGCCGAAGAACGTCCCAAACACAGCAAAATAAGAAAAATAAATATACCGCCACACGCCTATAATGGGTCATAGGTGATGATAGAGAAAGATTAAACTTAAATACGTCTGTAGTTTTATTTTTTGTTCTTTTTTTTTAATTCTGCATGGTATACCTTTAATAGATAAAGTGCTACATTGACCATGCACAATATTCTTAGACAACCAAGTCATTTATGACCCATGAGTTCTTTGATGACACAAACACTTAGGGGTCTTAAAACATAGAAATATTTCCCATAAAGATCTTCATGAAAATCACTTCATTTTAATACAGATTATAAAGCAGCTTTGGAGGTGTTATGTGCTGTCTGAGTGCCTCGTAATTCTTATGTATCATAACATTTTTCTAATTCTTTTTTTTTATTTGTCTGGGTTACACCAGGGTATACTGATAACAACCATGAAAAAAAAAACTTACCCCTCTGCGTTATGTTGACTCGTCCACTTTCTGCAGGAACTCAGGCCTTCCACGGACCAGTTCACAGCATTTTAAGCAGAAAGACTGTAAATCAGCAGTGCTAATTGTTTTTTTAATGGGATTTCCCTCCCTCTTCTCCTCCCCTACAGGAGCATTAAGGTGGAGGTGTACGACTGGGACAGAGACGGAGGGTGAGGGAACAACGCTCTTTCCTTTGTACTGTAATAGTAAAACGATAATGTTATGATTCATCTATGCAGTATCATCAGCTTATTGACATCCTGCTGCACAGTTACCATTTGCAGCAAGACCCTGGAGCAGAATGGATGTAATTCCTTATGAGCTATATATTGTGGTTACTGTATTATTTCTTTATTTATCAATCCAACATATGTTTCTAAGAGTTAAGATTTTTGGCTGATGACATTGATATTGTATGCTCTCAAAAGCCCTGAAAATACCAGAGCATATGTGCAAAGTAATGGACATGTGGGATTAAAGTCACAGATCACACTACAAAAAAACACAACCTCTTGTTTTCCACTCTTGCAGTAAATACAGTAGAAAAATATAACTGTAGAGAGCAATATGTGACGACACTCCCAGCTGCTTTAAACGTACATTAACTATTAATACTGCCTGAACGGTCTCTTGACACATAACTTCATAGAGGCAGTCAGAGAATAAAGTCCGTGTTTATCTTTTGAAGCAATTGAATTCCCAGTGTTCAAGGGCACTTCATTGTTAATTTCGCAGGCAGTTTTTGACATTTCAAGGGCGTTTTGCCCTGAGCTCCCACAAATTGCTGATTCCGATTTCAACTGCGCTAATTATCTCCATGAAATTGGTTTCTACACCCACGCCTTTAGTAACCAAAGAGCTTGGGATACCTCTGATTTCTCCTGTACTTTGACGATGTGAATACACTGTAAAGGAATTAAGACATTTGAGGTTATTGTGGATTCTTTGATTCTTGTTATTGTGGTGTTTTATTTTTTGTTTTTTCTCACTGCAATGATTCTCATTTTGCAAAACAATAAGTGTTTTTATTAGCTTGGAGTAAAAGTGACTATGTGTTTTTTTACAGCCATGACTTTATTGGCGACTTCAGTACCAGCTACAGAGAAATGTGCAGAAGCCAGTCACAGTTCCACATCTATGAGGTGACAGTCTTCACACAAACACACACACACACACACACACGCACACACACACACACACACACACACACACACACACGTACTTTCATTTTTGTTATGGTTGTTTACCCTCTAGCCCTTTCCTTTACTCTATCCTGACCCTAATTTAACCTCTAAATTAGGGATGCGTCAATTGTGAAATTCTGGGCCTTCATCAGCAGTTAGTGCTGGCCATCGGCCATGAATATCTAATTTTAAACTGCACCAACTAGTCCCCATAGAAACATTCAGAGCTCTGCTAGAGGACACATTTCGCATAAATTGTATTTGTTTCAATTAGTCTTTTATTTGTTATGTTTGTATGCATGTGCGTATGTTAATATGTTTGTATGTTTGTATGAATGTACATATGGAAGCATGTTTATGTATAACTAAGTTTGTAATGATTTTGTAATGATTTTATCTTGTTAACAGGGCGTCCTTGCAAATGAGAGCTTGCTCTCAAGGGCCCTTGCTGTCTATGTAAAAAAATATATATTGTATATAAATAGCTCTGTTCATCCCAAACTGGTTTTCTATTGTCGCCGGGACAATGGGAAGCCTTTAGACTTCAGCCCTGCATTTTAGCCTGTGCAAAATAGACATGAGAGAAGTAAAAGCATCTGCCACTGTCATTGGTGAATGTCATCTCATTTGCCAATAGGCTTCTAGCTTTATTTACATAGCACTTTTATTAAGAAGGTCACAAAGGACTTTTCAGAAAAATGGCAGATTAAAGCAAACAGCAATAAAAACATTTGAAAACATGAAAATAAAATGCAAAGAACAAAGTGATCATAAAACATATAAACACGAGAGGATGAAATAAAGTTTAAGAAATAGCACAAAATGACCACGGGAAGATGATAAAGCCTAGCAACATATAAATGATTTAGGATGTCTGATCTCAATCAGCAGAGTCCCACAGTTTAGGGGCTCTGACAGCAAAGGCCTGGTCAACTTTGGTCACAAGCCAAGATCAGCAACATCCACTGATCTAAGGCAACACCCAGGCACGTAGGGGATCAATAAATCCTTGATGTAATTTGGAGAAAGACCATTTAATTCTGTAAAAGTTATTGGCCAATAAATCGGTGCATTCCTACTTTACACCAAGTCTTAACCCTCAGACAGACCTTTTATAAAGTGAGGACCAGAAAAAATATCTAATCTTAAGTGTCCTGACATCGGCCCATGCAAGGAAGATTCATATGCAGTGGTCAGTCAGAAGTTGTGTAAAAACTTCCTCTTGCACCATGTTTGTGTCTTTGTACAGACATCTTAAAAGTTATGTCCAGAATCAGCTTTATTGACCAGATATGTGCACACATACGAGGAATTTCACCCTGGTTTGTTTGCTGTGCTCAATGTACATCTACAGAAATATAAACACAGTTAAAAAAAAAAAAAAACAAGGACAAAAAGACTAGACAAAAGTAAATGTAAGCATTTTTTGTCTTAAGGTTTCTTAAGGTTATATGATCATTTGTTGTCATCTAACTCTGGATAGGGCTGCAGCTAACGATTATTTTAATTGTTGATTAATCTAGCGATCATTTTCTCAACTAATCGATGTGTTATTTGGTCTAGAAAATGTCAGAAAATGGAAAAGAAGCCAAAAAAATATTTAAATTTACTAAGCTCGAATCAGATAAATTTGACCCTTTATTTTCTTAAAGTGTTACTTAAACTGATAATTCTCCTCCATCTTTAATAGCAGCACAAGTGCTGCCATAGAGCAACAGACTGAGCTCACAAAGGTCAGAGAAGCTTGTGTTCAAAGTTTTGAATTTTTTGCATTATGCTGCCCACACAGTCGTGCACACATGAGCACAGGAACAACATCAGAAAAACCTCCTAAGGACATAGAGACCATAACGGAGGAGGCGTCAGTTTTTTTCACATTAATGTGAACATACAGTACCTTCTCTCCTCCTCTTGCCGTGTCAACAAACAGATGACAACAACAAAGATCTTGAGTAAAACTGGACAAAAACATACATCAGAGTTTGGCCACGCACTGAACTGCTGATTGTAGAAAATCTTATGTTCATTTACAGTAAAGTACATTACTTTGAACAGGTCACTCAAAATTTAGACACATAGACTTCGGGACAAAAATGTTCTCCTTGATTTAAAATGTATTTCATCCAGTGTGATTGCTGCTTCTCATCATTGGGATTACATCACCTCCTAATACTTATTCGGCAGTTTTGTATTTATTTGAGGGCTTACTTGATCATTTAAACTTTTTGGTCTATAATCCAATTCTAGCCATTAGACTTGCATGTCCACTCCTGCAGGAGGAATAAGTCAGCAATCATACATTGATTTTAGTAATTATTTCGCAGGATGCTATTTTCCCCTTTATCGAAACACACCGCCACGAGTTCCTCAAGACAGACTTTTTTTTTCTCATGCTCAGCGCAGTTCACTGGCCTGATCCATTAATTTCTACACCAGTTGTGTGTGAGCATACCATAAATCACTGAAGGTCAGGAGTCAGCAAAGGTGCTTATGAAGCACAACCTGAATCACTCGCTGTAGAGGCAGGAAGAGCACGGCGTTCTCTCTGCACACGTGCGCTGTAATGTGATGTCAGCCTGTCACACTTTTGTCATTTCTGCCTTTTTCTAATCTTCCCTGTGCTGGATTTTCTCTGTACTTCCTTAACCTCTTTAAACTGTCGTTTTGTAGGGGAGTGTCCTCGTCGTTGATTCTGGCCTCGACCCATTGCTTCGTGTCACCCGTCCTCTCTCTCCCCTTCTCACACTTAGTCTGTCCTATCAGTTATGATTATTATATAATCATTTTGTTTATTCTCTAAGGAGTTTTTTTTTTTTGTAAAACTGTTGACCTTTACACATCTGCTGTACAGACTATAGGTAAATATTGAAGTGAGAGGGTGGTGATGCTAAATTTGAGGGAGGTCAGAGTATAATAGGCTGAAATACTTGTCAGTTAAACTAAACAAGAACTCAAAACTCTGAATATTGCCGTTACCAGCACACTCGTAATACAAAATGAAATTATCACTAGGAACACAAACTTCTTGACGTGAGCAATTTTCTGGGAGACTTTTGAGGTTTTTGATGGTTTTAGTCTGACTTTGTTGGAAGCATTGTCTTTTGGCTGCTGAAATAGAGTAATCAGGATGCCTCAGTGCTCACTGAGAAACAACAAAGTGGATTCATGCTCATGTTTTCTCCACAGGTGCTAAATCCAAAGAAAAAAGGAAAGAAGAAGAAAAAGTACCAAAACTCAGGAACGGTGAGTCAAAATTTTGTGCATCTTACACTTAAGGCCCAATACTAAATTTCACAAATTGCTTTTCAGAGCAATGTAATTTAGTTTTCTATTTTCAACCTTGGGCATTGTTACAATACCAATTGTAAGAGAAAGTTTTGTCAAAAAGACAAATAGGCGACAGCATCAGAAAAAACAAACGAATACTATATACCAGATCACTCTTTAACCTTTTTTTCCAGATGTTTCAAACATTTTTGTTTACACTGTGTACTGTCAAATCCCTACCACAGTAGCTATTTTTCTTTATTTACACTTGTATGTCTTGTATGTATGTTGTATTTCAACCTAAAAAAAACATCTTCCTGTGGAGATTTTCCAGTGACTTTAAATCTGTGTGGCAACACTGTGCTTTTTTTTTAAATTTTCGGCAAGATCAGATTTGGTGCCACACACATATCCATATTGTACAGAATGTAGAATTCACAAGTTATGGCAAACCGGGCAAATCTGGCAACTGCCCTTGGACCCAAACATTTGATTTTTTTATTTGGTAATTGATTACTGACTACTGAAGTACAATATCAACAATGACCATATCATCTTTGTCCTGCATTATTCTCTGGTCTTGTCTTACATTTGTTTCAAAATGAAGCTCTAATACCTTTATTAGTTCATGATGTGCTCACATGGTACATTTTACTAAGAAGAGGATGTGTCTGAAGCCTGTAGGCCTCAATCAGACAGAGCGCTTTTTGTAGGTTGCACATCGCAAGGCACACCGCACCACTTTCTTGGAGCCTACATTTAAAAATATACATATAGCAGGAATGACTGAATTAGCTGTCTTTTTTCTGGTTTGTACTCCATGTGCCTCCACTTATTGTTGTCCCCATCATAGGAGCTCAAGATAAGGGAAAAAAATGCAAATGAAGATGGTTTTTTAACTCGAGGCGGTCAGGGTGCTCCTGCAGAAATGCAAGGTGCATCAAACAGGGAAACACGAGGTGCTCTGCAACACAAAAAGCAGTGAAAAAAAAGCGTCACTGTCATTGAAAACAACTACAAAGCACCGCTCAGGCTGCTGTAATGCACTCTGTCTGTTCGAGACCGAAGAGTTCAGAGGCATTTAGAAAAATCATCCAGGAGTGTCGCAGTGCAGGAATATTTGTTGTTTACTGGGTTTTAATGAAACTTGTATCTAAAGTGTGCTGTGTGCATTGTAGTAACAGGGGCCCAACAGTAAGTTTTTGTGTTGGAATCCAGATAACTTATTTCAGCCATGCTCTGAACAGGTGTTAGATTTGTGTTACATGAACTTAGCATGCATGCATGTTTTTGATGAGTTTGTTTTGGAAATTAAGTTGTGGTTTTGTTATAAACTTGAGAATAAGATATATTCTGAGGCAAAATAAAAACTGTTGGTGAGATGTTGAGTCTACCTCACCAGCCTGACACCAGTTTTTATCACAAAAATGACAAACCTATGATTGTTGTTTTAATCCGAGAACAAGGAGCTACATTAGTAAACTCTGTTCTCTTGTCTTATTCCTCTTCTTATCCTACTGGCAGGTCACCCTGCTGTCCTGCCTGGTGGACACTGAGCTCTCTTTCCTGGACTATATTAGAGGCGGGTGAGTTCACTATAAATTCTAATATATTTTCATATGATTCTGCAGATATTAAGCACCGACATAATTAAATCCAGAGTACTTGCAGTCGTGATGTTGTGTAGAGTCTGCAGAGACTCAGTCGAGAGGTTTACCGCACTGTGTTTATCTCTCAGCTCTGGTATTAAGACTGACAGCTGCCGATAACCCGCTGCTTAATTGCTCGCTGCTATTTGCTTTGAAGCATGCTGTGGTATAATCTGCCGTGATTGATGGTTCCACGTTAACTCCTTACGTGACTTGTTTTCTCTTGTAGGACTCAGATTAATTTCACAGTGGCAATTGATTTCACGGCATCAAATGGTAAGTGTTTTAAAGCTTTTGCTCTTATTGATGAAATCCCTTTAGCGTATTGAACAGATAAAACTTTGGTGGTTATCTGTTGGATCTTTATTTGATGTGAACTCTTTAGTAATTCCTTATCAGCCGGTTTTAAATGACTAATTCTAATGACACTTTAACTCGATTAGAGACAAAAAAAGAGGAAAGCTGTTAAAAGTTGGACAGTTACTTGAACATTATCTATTACTTTTGACTTTTGAGCTCTATGTTGAAACTCACCACACCCATATGTTTCAAATTACATTTCCTGTTCAGATCGTTGTCACCACATGTAGTCGGCGTTTATTAGGCCCCACAGGTAAACTGCTGCACATTTGTCAGTGACAACAATTTAACAACAAACAGAACAGCAATTCTGTGCAGAAGACTTTGTCATGGCTGAGGGATGTTCTCATTTTAGTGAGAGATGATTTAGTAAGTTAATATATGTAATACAATTTGGGAGCCGCCATTATGTTACGGGAGAAATGGGTGGCTGTCTTTACTGCCATCAAATCATTTTTCTACATTCCTGTCTTTGAGAATGTCTGCAGTAATGGTGATATTATGCATATAATTACATAATATTGCATTAAAAGTTTTTGTTCGAGCCCAAGTTGTTCAGATTTGCAAAACTACTAACAGAAGTTATTTTTGAGTATAAGAAAACTTTTCATTTCTTTTGTTGTACACACAAAGCAGGCTTGTCAGAGAGGGGCCATTAACATAGTGCCTGCTAATATGTGTTCACTTTTCTCCTCTTATAACATTGAAGATTATTTTGCCATTTTTCAACATTAACTTCATGTATTCAAGTTTGGGGTATAGTGTGACATGAAACAACATGCTTTATAGTGTTCTCTGTGTCTGTGGGGGCTGCCTCAAAACTTGCAGTACTTCCAAGAACCGGAGATGTCAGTATAATTGGAAGAACTACAGGTTATTTTCGGCTTGCATTTCTGGTCTCCAGTTCTGGCTATCCAGGGGGCGTGCTCTGGATGCATCCAAAAACAACTCCTCCTTCTTACCTCTCATTGCAAACTAGCTGTGCATCCACCAGGGAAAATGACATCATTTATGTTGGTTGCAGAGCATATATTGTTAATAAAGATTTACAGAGCTCTATATACAGTCTGTGTTGCAGACAGAGAATGTTACCTGGATATTTTTACAGTGAACTCGCTGACTCAGCTACAAACCGGAGAAAGCCTGTATGTGTGCGTTACTTTGCGGGAAAGTTTTGCTCCTCAATTAGACAGAGGTGTGCTGGAGACTATGGTTGGACTATTGGACAAATATTTGACAACTGACTGTATACATGACTGACCTTTTTTTTGTCTTTTTTTTTGCCTCCACCTACGAAGAATGACAAGAGCAGCTTCTCACAGTCAGCTAAGACAGTTTGTATTGAATAACGGATGAAAGCAGAGAGTTACAGCACAGGCAAATAAATGTCTTATTGTCCATATTGTTGTAACACATAACAGTGATTGATGATTCCTTTGACTTACGTTTGGTTTCTGAAAGAAAATAGAAAAATAAAGGGATGAAAGCAAAAGGCATTCACCATAAATGTAGCCTTAATAGCACAAATTAATTACATTGACATTCAAAAATGATCATAATACAGTATTTGAGGCTGGAAACTAGGTGATAAAAGGTACTGATAGGTGATAAGTGCAGTGATTAACATTTGTGAAAATTAATTAACTGAACAAAGGATAAACAAAGATGTGAAATTTGTCTTAAATCTGGAGAAAGAAAGTTGATTGTTGAGGTCGTAAAATACCAATGCTTTGGGTTTGTGGTTCAGTACAACCACACAAAGTGTCTGTATTTGACGGCCTGGAAATAAGACTCATTAATCAACTATATTTCATCAGAGTTACACACAGCATCTTTGAATTTCACTCCGAGTGGCAATAAAAAAGTCTACTCACCTTAAGCTTTAGAAAACCTGTATTTAGTATTCCTCTGTGTCATAGAGCTCTGTTCTTGCTCAGAAACCATTAAATACACATTTATGAGCCACACTATTGCACTGGCTAACATGTTTCTTTATTATGATGATCATAGGAGCTGTAGGTTATTTTTGATTAAATCTCATACGCACCATCTGCTGCCAGAAATACAGACAGAGCACCAAATGTGTATTCATCTGTAGCTTAAGAAATAGTCCCCCAAAAGTTAACTTTTTTTTCACCTGTTTGGATAATGTTTGCTGAAAAATGCATGAATTAAAAAACAAAAATGTAGTTCTGAGCCATTTTTGAAGATTCACGTCTAGGGAAAGATCACAAGCCCCAGACAGCGTACAGAAGTGAAAATATAGAACACCAGCCTTATCCTTTAATGTCACCACTGTAATTACAGTTTTTGATTCACTTGCATGTATTTATATTTATCTGTTCCGATTTTCCATTTGGGGCCAAAAATAAACCAAGCCGGATTTTTGTTTTTGCAGTTTTGTTTTTTTTTTTATCATTCCCTGTTTGTCTTTTTATGATCAAGAGCTGCGTTTTGCATTTACGGACAGAGAAGGGTAGTGTCAAAAGTTGTCAGACAAACCTGCATTATTTTAAAGTGATCGCAAGTTTACTTATTTAATTTATTTATGGCGGGAAAGAGGGTCAGCAGGTAGCTCATCATACTCTTAGTGACCAAGTTGCAATAGTGGCTTCATGTTACTAAGCAATAATTAAAATAATGTGGTTCCTCAAATTACCCACTGAAGTTTGAGACAACCAGTGAGAATATTTCCTCCACCAGTGCAGCTGTGCCTTGAAGAAATATTTGTGCAGCTAATGCTCCAGTCTGCGTTTTAACCTTCATCCACCCACTCCCCTCCTTTATATATTTTAATATGACTCACTGCCTTGGGGGAGCGGGCATAATTACAGTTTGATGCTGATGTGTGTTATATTTTGTTGAACCATTTGGGTCCCAGGCAACCCGTCCCAGCCCACCTCGCTCCATTACATGAGCCCATACCAGCTGAACGACTACGCCATGGCACTGCGGGCCATCGGAGAGATCATCCAGGACTACGACAGCGACAAGATGTTTCCTGCACTGGGCTTCGGTGCCAAGCTTCCCCCAGACGGACGGGTCTCACACGAGTTTGCTTTGGTAAGAGACAATTTAGTCCTATCATTATTCTTACATCCAGCCATCCACACAAATCTGCTCGTCATTTATCCTTCGAACTAAAGGTCCATAGCATGTAGGTGCAGTAGTTTTAGCTGGGAGATGTGCTGAAACGGCGATTTCTCCACATGCCACAAGCTCTCTTAGCTTTTTTATTCGAATAAATTCACAAAACAAATTCAAAAAATGTCAGGAATGGAATATTCTTACACCTGTTTTCTTTATTATGCTGAAAAGTACAACTGTGAACTGACTGAATTCAAGTTTCTTTCTTTCACTGAACTAATACCTGCTTATTTGTCTTCTTAACTCATCGTAAAACACACGTCATTTAAACTCAGCAGAAACAAAATAAAATACACAAAAAACATCTACTTAGTATTTCCACTGTTCCAACAATCAACAAGTCTGATTTGGTCTAAATAAACCTTTAATTTAACTAGTTAAATGTGAAAATATGCTGGCTCTGCATGCTGTTTTTATGCCTCTGCCCACGACTACAGTCGAGGGAATTTCCTCAAATTTGGCATAAATGTCCACTTGGAATCAAAAATGAACTAATTAGAATTTGGTGGTGACTGTAACTGCAAGGGTGTCACAATTTCATTTCGAAATCTAAAATTGATCAAAATGAACTTTCAGTTTTGATCATGAGAATCAAAAGCGGGATCACAACACCCCTCAACACACATATGCACATCAAAAAACAAAACAAAAACAAAAAATATCACAGCTGATGACATCTGTCTTTTAAAAGTAGAATTTTAACCTGTAAATGTAAACACAAAACTTGTTTGATTTGTTGATCTTTATAAATCAAAAGACTCAGTAGTCTAACAAAGGCACACTGTCAGTGCTGAAAAAAAAGTTTGAATCGAAAATATAATCGAATTGTGACCTTAAAATAGAAGAAGGAGGAATTGAAAGGACAATGCAGCCATGCTAGCAGCTCTGTGAGGCTGTAGACAGGCACAGCTTTGCGTGGAGGTTAGTGCTAAGGTTAGCATGCTAACATGTCAAAAGTACCCAATTACATGCCAATCCATCTAATAGTTGTTAACATAGTTTGTCGTCTTAAGTCAGATCAGGGACAAAATCTTAAAATGCAATGAAGCTTGTGTGAAATGCCGCTCCAATTTAGAACAACATTTAGATACAGTCCTGCAGTTTAAAAAATAAACGTGACTTATTCTCAGACAAGTGCTGAATATGTCACTGAGAATAAATGTTTTACTGGCCTTCATGCCAGCTGGAGGAAGTTTGTCTGTTACAGTGAGCGCACAGGCAACTTTCACGTTTGTCAAAGGAAGATGTGAAAAAGTTTTTATTAAAATAATGTAAAAAAAAAAAAAAAAAACAAACATGCAAAAGAAAAACTGTAAAAGTAAACTGAAAACACACACAGCATGCAACCAGGCACTTTTATACACGAATTCCTAATTATAGACAACAGTTTAAGGTGGGGTGGTGAACTTTACTGTCCAAAAACATGCAAAAATTCATCCATTCAGCCTGCACACACTGTGGTGATGAAAGCTAGATGAGCAAGTTAGTTCTGGCTGTGCAAACACACAACATTTATTTATTTATTTTTTATATATATATATATATATATACTGCCATTTTTGCCCTGCTGAAGAAACAAAGATGGTTTCATTTCTTTATGGAAATTATAACAATGTATGACAATCATTTGATAACTCTTAACTTATGGAAATCCTGCACACAGTACGCATTAAGGATCTGGATTAGCTGCGTCTTCCATTCAACGCTATTAGCATTTTACCGTGCATCTTTTCATCTTCAGCCTCCACCCATCCATTCATCCATACTTTACCACTCTGCCAATGTCAAGCGCTCCGGGGCTTTAGATGTCTTGACCACTCCTCAGCCACCCATAATCCTCTCCCTGGTCTACTGTCACTCCCAGATGTTGCTCCAGAGGCATATAGCCATTACAGCTGCTCAGCGTTGTGTAACAGCTTCCCCAGGGGTGCCAAACCTCCGAGACAAGACGCATATGCATTAATCTAACCATTAAGGATTTAACTTAGTCGGCTCTTAAAAAGGATGGTTGCAGCTGTTTAGCCGCATTGGGAGAAAGCCACTACTGAATCCGACGTAATTATGCAAGCTCCATTTACAAAGTAAAGGAGTCTCATGTGCTCTGTTTGCACTCACGAGCAAACGAAGCAGAGTTAGTCAAGATGGTTTCATACCGAGATAATTAGAAAGCCCAAAACATATGGACAGTGTAAATACTGTATTGTTTTCTTCTTTGTGAGATACTTTGTGGATAACTTCAGTCAACCAGACATCAGTTTAAATTTTTTGCAAAGGATGTGGAGACTGCAAAAAACATGGCAACAACTTTGTTTAGACATCTTAAAACAAGAATTGAAGCCAGTAGATGTGAATTTGTCAGGCAATTGAGACAGTGCTAATTATGTTTTGTCTGTATCTCACCAAAATGTTTTTTTTTTCCCATAATGCTTCTCCTGGTCCATTTCTTATGCAGAGTTTAAAATGCAAACAGGCTTGCCCAGGATACTGAAATGCTGCAATAGGAGAATAAACTGCCAACATTTCCCTAAAATATGTGTGATATTTTTAAATGTAAGATTGGATTTAACATCCTAAAGGGCCTGCAACCCTCCACAGCCTCTTATACTGGGTAATATTTTTCATAACATTGGAGTATTATTAATGTTTTGACCCTCGGGAGGCCATTTTTATGTCTTTGAGCATGCGTGTAATCCTATTATCCTGCAATTTTCTGCCAAACATGCTGTTTCTTTGAAAATAAATGTAATTGCATCCCAGCCATTTTCCCATAAAGGCATATAAATAGTTTTTGTTTTTTTTTTAATTATCCTTCAAGGGGGTTCTTATTATTACACTCCCTTCAGCTCCAGTGTCTCTGAATATCAAAACAAACTGCATTCAATTTGGTTTTAACTTTGATGCATAGTGTTAGAATATGTGAACAGTAGGAGACGTATTGTATGCAAGTTTTTCTAATTGCCCTTGAACATAACACATTTTTTAAAATATTAACTTGCTGACATTAAATCAATGATAGTGACTCACTGTATGTAAACTGTTCTCTGGTGATGTATAAAAGAACACCCATGGAAATAAAGGAAAATGGCTGAAGATACTTCTCACGCTGAAGGAAAAAAAGTTCATCATTGTTCTGGTTTTGCTTTTTTAGAGTTCCAGAAATTACATTAAAGCATAATCAAACCCACAGACACAACAGAATCAGGCCATTGTCTTTAAATATGCCCTTGCACACAAGAAAAAGACAAAGACGAAAGGCTTTCTCACTTGTCTCTGTGTGGAAGGATTTGGCAGATCTGTGCTGCAGCAGTTACAAGACATTTATCCCTGATTAAACAGAGCTTCTACTGACGTGATGATCAGTAGACACAAAGATATTCATTTTGGAGTTAACTGCTAAAATCCACTCTTTTTTTTTTCAAGGTTACATGTCCCTCATTAAGAAGATATACTTCATAGGAACCTATAAATGATCATTTGTGTATCAGTGACTCTGAAATGTTGAATTTGTGAAGAAAAATATCTGTCTTGCATGCTTCTGGTAAACAAAGAATCCAAAAACTTAGAACATTCTTGATGAATTGAAGTCATTGGGGTTTGTGTTTAACAACAGCAAAACTAAACCAAAACATCAGTTTACAAATTCTTACAGAACTCATTTAGTATAAACCAAGTCTCATTTGTCATACGCTCAGTACTTCCCAGCCGCTCAGCCCTTTACACGCTGTTTTCTCTTCGTCGAAAATTGTTGCGCATCTAAAAATAAATACGACCTCACTTCATGTCAATCACGATTGGACACTTGAGTCTGAAACTTTAGACTGTCATTAACATTTTCAGAACAGGTTTGATTATTCTGCATCATTAGCATTCGTCAAGAGCTGAGAGAGAGTTGTTTGACCGAGAATCAATGAAGAAAATGTGATGGTGGGACACATCTGATACCTGCAACAAGACGGGCGAATGGAGCGATAGCATGCTTTCGTAATTCAGATAGCTCACTTTTAACAGGTCAGATATTAATATTCAGGTGATTGATTATGAAGAGAAAGAGGTGAATCACACACACACACACACACACACACACACACACACAGAGTGAAAATGTGGAGAGGGAGGAAAGCTCACACCTTCAGGTTGCAGCTGTGCCAAATCTAATCTACGACACGTAGGCGTACACGGCAAGATAGGCAACTACAGCAGAGAGAAGCGAGGGCGGAAATGTAAAGATGCATTTTATATCGTATTGAAAATTTTTGCAACTAATAACACAATAAAATGCATCAGACTCAGTGTGCAAGATTTCTCTGTGTAATGTTTTTTTTGTTCTTGGATAACGGATTTAAAAAAAAACATTTAGGAAAAAAACAGACCTTTACTTTATCCAAACTAACCCTTCAAAACACCACAACAACACAAACTACTTAACGGATGGAGACAGCAGTAGACCAGCAGCACCTGTGTTCAGTGAAGTAAATTTACTGATTTTGACACAGAAGTCTGGCTTTGAAGAGAGCATCGATAAGTTTCACTTTTAGTTCAGTTCCCCGTTGGAAAGGCCTGTCTGTTGGGGAAGTGCTGAGTATACGTCTGGATGAATGAGACTTGGATTGATTGAGGACCCCTGTGACTGCAATTCATCAAGAATATCTGTTTTTGGATTCTGCATTCACTGGAGGCATGTGAGAAAAACAGTTTTCTTAATGAATTCAACGTAACACTGGATAAGTGATATATGAGTGATCATTTTGGGGGTAAAGTATTAATTAAGTACAGCCGCAAAATTAAGGCCATCAGGAATTTAAATCAGTCAATGTTATCTTACGTGATTGTATTTAATGACTGTACTGCTGTCAGGGAGCCAACTTCACACAAAAACCTCAGCATAGTGTCAGCTTGCCAACCCCCCTCCCACAAGCTTAGTTATTCTCGAGCTGCCAAGTCATAAAGAACGGTGTTTATGGCTCTTGTCTTCTTCTCTAAACACAAATCTAGTCAAAGTAAGTTCCCCACAGGCATATCTGAAGACACCCCGAGGCCTTCTGTTCTCTACTACTGGACTTCTCTCACAGTGATTCAGAAACTCTGCACTTAAGTAATTTTCTCTTTGTGTTTTTGTGCAGAATGGTAATCCACAGAATCCATACTGCAACGGTATCGAGGGGGTGATGGAGGCCTATTACCAGAGCCTCAAATCTGTGCGTCTCTATGGACCCACCCACTTCTCCCCCGTTATTAACCATGTGGCCAGGTAGGTCCACTATAATCACAGCCGGGCATGAAAAACAAGAGGCTAAATCACAGCGCAAATGTCATGGAGTACAAAGCCACCACAAACATTTACTGTTCTGCTTTGTTGATGTAGCAGCCGTGTGTGTGTGGGCTGCTGGACAGCGATCTGTGAAGCAAAGGGAGGAGAGTAAAATAAATGTGCTAATAGTTCCGTCACCTGAGAGGAATCAATACTCATTGTTACATGAGCAGCAAACGCAACAGTCTGGGTGACCAGTCTGCAGGACCGGCTGCCTTAAGGATCCGTTAAACAGATCTCACCTCACAGTTGAAGAAACAGCGCTCTGAATAGCAGTAAATGTCTCACCTCCCACCATTTCACAAATAAACAGTAAATGAATCTCAACAGATACAAGAAGAAAATATGTACTAGTGCTTCACTATTGAAAAAAAACACTGTAATGAGAGAAATGAGGGCCCTCAAGTGCAGTACAGTTTTTACAGAAACAACACATTATGAATGCAGAAAAGCTCTCCTGTTGTTTTAAATATTTAAAACACATAATATATACTTCTTGTAGATACTACCAGAAACTGCCTGCAGCTCTTGCTCAATTTACACTATTCACCACTGATTAAAAGTAATGTGTTGTTTTGTAGTACAGGACTTTCCAACTTCCATCTGACGTTTCATATTCCCAGATCTCGTCAAGACTGACTGTAACAAGCACTTTTCCCACCTTTCATCATCAGCTTTCAAATTTCCTCTCTCTCTCTCTCTCTCTCTCTCTCTCTCTCTCTCTCTCTTCTCTTTCTCTCTTTCTCTCCTTTCCCAAGTGCCATCCGCCCACTCAGCCTGAGAATAGCTGCATTGTTCAGCACTCACTTCTGTGGAGCATCTGACCTAAACCCAGGAAGACATAGCTCGGAAAAAAATATATATATATTGACACAAAATGACGTCATATTCCTAATTGTCCAACTGTGTGTGCGTAAGACTGTTATCTAATATACTTTAAAAATATTGTCCTGTGACATCACTTTAAATATTTCACCCTGGTTTACAGAAAACTGATTTACTATAAATTTAGAGATTAAAAGTAGGCTTGACTCAAAGGTGTGTCTGTCTGTTTAAACCATGGTGTCTCTAATGCATCCTGTTTCAATAAAGATTAAAAAACAACAGCACTTGATTATTAAAATCAAAGACACTTACATATAACTGTAAACATAATGCTTTAAATAACTATAATCTTGATTTTTAAGATCAACAACAACAACAAAAAATTATTTGGCATTGCATACATTATTTGGGCACAGGTGTTTACTGTCTAATTGGACCATTTGTCATGTCATGCCTCTGCAGCAGCGACAGTCATGGCTGACTGTGTTACGTTTCTAGGTTGTCCATCCATATGAGTGTACGTACGTACACTCCCATTCTTGTGAACACGATATCTCTTGAGTAAAATTCCTCAAATTTGACACAAACTTCCATTTAGACTCAAGGATGAACTGTTTCGATTTTGTTGGTCGTCGTGACCTCATAAATCACGTTTTTGGCCATAACTCAATAATTCATGCAGTAATTATGAAAAACTTCACACAAATGTCTAATAGGTAAAATGATGAAGTGATGACATTTTATATCTAAAAGGTCACAGGTAAACCTCACTGTGACAGATATTGATTTGGTGACATCTTGGATGTCCATCTTAAAACTGTACTGAACTGTACTGATCGTACAGATCTTCTGTGCTGGCGGGTTAAAGATGTGTATGAAGCATTCCTGTTTGTAGTTTCTTCTTTGAAGGTCTGTCAGCTGTCATGGCGACATATAACTGCAGCTTGACTTTTTGCAGAAGCATACAACCACAGGGCGGTTTTAAATAACATTAGATGAAGTGATCAGTGTGGGCTAATAGCCTAACAAGGGTGTTTTGTAATAAGGTAATTGCAGCAGCAATGTGGTTTGACACAGGGGGGTATTACAGTGATACTTAATATAGTGAGTTCATTTTGTACTTCCATAAAGTTTGTTGATTAGTGAGAGAGATGGAAATTAAGAATGATATTATGACTTTTATTCTCTAGTATGGGTTCTCCCTGAATGTCTTTAAACTCTGAGCCTCCAGTTTATATCTCACGCTTTCCGTTAAAAAAGGTTTAAGCCCTCAAGCTCAAGCCAAGATAACGGTGAAGACATCATCAGAGTTATTTCTCACATTTTAGAAAGCTCCTCCAGAGCCACAGAAGGCATTACACAGCAGATTCAAAGGCAGAGTAGTATTCTTCATAGCCAGTTAATTGGTCCTGATGTGTTAAATCAGAAGAGTGCCCTTTCTAAATGAATATAGAGACTTAGATTTCAGCTGGAAAGAAAAGTCAGAATATCCCTTTTAATGTTACTAAAATGCTTAAAGAAAAGTAAGAACGTTACAGCTTTCTGGACGACAACAGGTTTGACTGATAAAGTAAAACTGAAACTGAACTGAGATCTGTTCAGTTGCCTCGTGTCACGTCAGCCTCAGATCAACAGGCTTGTAAACCTGCCAAAAATACCTGCTACATCCATATAATAATAAGTTTTAGTTTTAAATTGCAAAACCTTTTTCCACTACACTACTCTGACATTTTGGAACCCCTAAAATTGCGACCTTAGACAATGCTGCCCAGCTCGTTTTAGTTTGAAAACTGTGGTGTGTTTTAGTCTGGACGGGCGAAAACTGAGCCTTTTTGAAAATGATGACACGGACATTTGCATTTACTTTCTGATTGGGTTTTTTTCAGTCGCAACCTGTCAAGTCAAAACACTGTAGCTAGGTCTACATATCCTTTGTGATTTCCTCCTTCTGTGCGTTACTCCTTTCCCATTGCCATGGTTTGCCCTCAGTGGGGGATAATGCTCCCAGCTGTTACCGCTCTAATACTGTATGTTGCTATATTTGCTCTGCAAAGATTGTTTTGTCCTCTGCTGCCTTGACTACCTTACACTCATGTGTACACATGTGTTTCTTATAGTAACAGTTTCACCTTTTTATCAGCCCAGGCAAAGAAATCTCTGGTCATCGTTCTTGCAATTTCTGTGGTATTTTCTGTAACTAAAAAGCCAACTGCCAATCTGTTACCTTTACATCGGCACTTGCATGGCCAGTGTACATCAGTGGATGGATGGAAATTCATTCTGAGACTGTGCTTGTGTGTAAGGAGATTGTTTTGACAACAATGTAACAGATGTGGCTAAATTCTGATCTATGTATACATGAGATTTTCTTAACATGGAGTTAGAAAAAGTTGTAACCTCAGATTTGTATTTGTATAGATCACAACATTTTCATCTACATGTGAAGCTTCCACTGAACCACGAGCTGGGGTTCAACTTTTAAGCTCCTCAGGCTTGTAAAACTGCTAAAAATCAAAACTCTGCATCAATTCCTGGCAGTTCTGGTTAGTTTTTTGTGCTGCCAACATATTCCTTTGAACAGCTGTGAACTAGAAATTTGACTGCAATTTATTATGCCACCTACTGATGAAAATCCTACTTTTCATGCTGTATAAATTGGTTTTGATATGTTAAATCAAAGGAGTGCCATTTCTAAATGAATATAGAGACTTAGATTTCAGCTGGAAAAAAAGTCAGACTATCACATTTAATTTAATAGGTTGAAAGTGGCCGTGGAAAGGTGCCGTCTTTCTGTCTGCCTCTATTTTATTTTTACTTATTTGACTCTTGCCCTGTCTTCATGCAGGTATGCATCAGCAGTGATGGACGGTTCACAGTACTTCATCCTGCTCATCATTTCTGACGGCGTGATCACGGACATGGCACAGACCAAGGAGTCCATAGTCAATGTACAGTACCAGATTTAAACTCAGTCTATGTACTGTATGTTTGAGTGTTCCATCTTTATTGGTAAGACGGGAGACTTTGTGTTGCCAAAAATATCTTAACTTGTAAACAATAACAAATGGCATTTACAGTGTCATGGACAGCAGCAGGTCATGTGCTGTATTCTAATATTCATTCAGTTAATTTACTGTATTACATGTGAGGAGACCTGGAGGTTCAGCCACGATTAAATCATGAATGGAGACCCCAACAAGCAAAAATTTTGAAAGAGAATATGAAGACATGTCCTTCTCCTTTAGTGCTTCACTTTACCCTATACTCATCTTCACTAATGAGGGAACAGGGGGTCAGCCAGGTCAACCCCCCCCAACACACACACACACACACACACACACACACACACACACAAAAAAAATAAACAATACAGCCTTGTTCAGCTCTAATAACTATGCTTTCTAATTAGAGTGATCAGAGTTAATGTGTGTGATGATTTTTCATAGATTTGGAGCCTCAGTGGCCTGTGCTCCTGCTGTTCTGCATCACGCAGCCCACCCCCCCATGTGTCCGTGTGATGTAATATTATTGTAAAGTAAGATTGGAGAGTAATTATTTACTAGCCTGCAGAGGATCCATGCCCCTCATATCTCAAGCAATTTGAGCATCCGCCTAATAACCACGGGAAGTTATGAAACACTAAAAAACCTTCATTCATCATTCATCACTCGAACTGTACTTTGTTGTCCCACTTGGCCAAGATTTAATAAACAATATTGCGATGCGGGGCAGAAGTTCAGTTGCGGCTCAGGGCATGAGGAAGATGTAAATGGGAGTCATTTTTAAGCTGTCAAGCTTTGGGAGATTTAGAAAAAGTTGTAGATGCATGAAATTAGAAAACTCTGGCTGGACGAGAGGCTTTATGAGACCGGCTGCAGAGGCCAGATGGATTTGGATATAACCCCGTCTGTCATTACAATTGCATTGAATTTTTGCTATTGAGGTTCCTCACTATAGACTGTTAGCTTACAGTTAGTAATCCGCAGGGGTATTTCACTGACAGCCTGCGGCGTTAAAGATAGCAAAGGGTGAAAAGAACGAACACTGCCTCTTTCCCCGCCTTTGATGAGCCTATTTTGTCTCCTTCCTCCCTTTACAGGCTGCATCTTTGCCCATGTCAATTATAATAGTCGGGGTCGGACCAGCGGAATTTGACGGTAAGCACGGTGAAGATCACGTGCATGTGTGTGCTTTTCGTGCAGACGTGTGCGTGTGTTTATGTGTGTTTATTAGCATGCAGTAATCCATCGCTTTCATTCTACTTCCTATCTTGCCTCCCACACGGTTCAGCCCTTCCTTGTGCAGCTCTTCTTTACCTCTCTCCTCCGTTCCCCTTCCCCTTTAGTTCCCCCTCCTCCTTCTCCTCCACTGACTCTTAGGTTAAGTGGATGTGAGAATTCTCATTTGTCAGACCAGAGGTGGTGCTTTTTTTTTCTTTTTTTCCAAATAGACAGTGGCCATGTTTCGAACCTCACTCTTGTGTTGTCTTGTTTACAATTCATGGAGCAGTCCTCGGTAAAAACACTCACAATGAGCAATTAGCCTGCAAAGTCAACGGGATTTCAACAATTGTCACGCTATATGAAGTCAGTATGCACGGTTGCATGATGTCCCCATGGTGCACATCGCTGGGCTCTGCTTAAACATATTCCAGCGTGTTTCAGCGCTCTACGTACACAGTTGTGTGCAGCTTACGGCTCGCTGGCTTCACGCTCAGCGACGCACATTCTGTGTACTCATGCCGCGTTTGGCATTACCAACACTCTAAGGAAATGTAACTCAGTGGCATGCTAATGGCTTCAGCAGATTAAAACACACAAACTGAGTGCCATGTTTGCTCAGCGTTGCTTTGACATGGCTGTTCAAGTCTCCTGACAGGGCGTGACTGATGTGCTCCCCTTCTCAGAAATGATCGAGCTGGACGGGGACGAGGAGAGGATCTCATCCCAAGGACGATACGCTGAGAGGGACATTGTTCAGGTACACACAGAGTATTCCCACAGAGGACATGGATGACTGGCTGTGAGACTGTTTTGCTCAGCAGAATGTCTTTAGAGAAATGTGATATTTATGATTAATGGGGGAAAAGGTCATATTGCTTGACCCTCTGCTGTGCTCTTGTTCTCAGTCTGCCATTCTTCTGTCTTCCACCTGCTGTCTCATTTCTCTAAACTATACACACCCTCTCCTCTGTGTTCTTTTTATTCTGTTCTTTTGTCTTGTCTCATATTTATCTAACCATATTCTCTCCTCTCCTCTTTTTATCTTCTCTCCTCTTCTTGTTTCCTTTCTTTGTTTATTCTCCTCACCTCTTTTCCTTTTCTCTCCTTTTCTCCTTTTCTTGTATTTCCTCTCCTCTGCTTGTCTCATTTGCTGTCCTTGTTTCCTCTCCTTTCTTCTCCACAGTTCGTTCCTTTCAGAGACTACATTGACCGACGAGGAAACCATATCCTCAGCATGGCTCGCCTGGCTAAGGAAGTACTTGCCGAAATCCCGGACCAGTTCCTGTCCTATATGAGGACCAGAGGGATCAAACCTGGCCCCTTGCCACCTCCTTACACCACCTGTCCTCCACCGGCTGTCCACCCCCTCCTCTGCAGACGGGTAAGCCGAATCTAAAGACCAAGGCCTCGCTTCAACACCGGCCAGCTGGTTCTACTCGTCTATACTCTCCTCTCTCTGCTTCTTCCTCTTCCTACTCTTCACTGGAAGCTTTTGAGCACACGGCGAACCTCGGCCGCTCTCTCATGTTGCACTTTCGGGGACGTGTAGGCCATGAGCCGTGGGCATGACGCGGATAACCCCCGAGTGGAATGCTTTTACAAGAAGGGACATTTTCCTTAGTGGATGAAGGTTGGGGTTTTGAAGGGTCATGGCGGAGTTGTGAGATCGGCAACTTCCACTAGGAAGCATTAACAGTACAAAAACGGACCACTCGAGGTCATCAGAATGAAACGTCCAAACTGGGGAGACACTGTTCATTTGCGATTTCTATTTCCACTTTCTTTATCTTTCACAATATCTCAATATATAAATGTTTACAAAATTAAGGACTGGAGTGGAGAATTTTTTTCAGGAGGAAATTTTTACCAATCAATGTGAAAACCTTTCAGATTACTATTTTTTGGCTGCAGAAACTGGAGGTTGTGACTTTGTACAAAAACGTTTTAGGCCCTGGTGCCACATTCTTCATTACAGAGTGTGTATGTTTTTGTTTTTTTTTAATAAATGGAGCATGTGCTAGTTTAAGAGAAGCATGCACTGTTGTCCTGCACTCAGGGCTTTGTCCCTCCCACACAAACTCCTACTCCCACCCTCACCCCCACTGCCATATTCCATTAAGAACAAGCCCATCACCCACCTGAAATCTTCCCACGCTCCTACCCTCTGCTCCATCCACCTGCCTTGACTCAAAAGGAAGCAGTGCTTCTGGTCAAATCAAATGCAGCAGGGACTAGAACTAGCCTTACTCTTACATTCACAGGCACCATGTCCACCGTGACTTCTGGAAATGTGGATCTCCAAGCCCAGAAGTCAAAAACACACATCTCGCTACCGAACCTGACTGTGTGTTAACGATTTTAGAGTCTCTTTATTTTCATGAACAGCATTCAGATGCATTTTTTTGTTTTGTTTTACGTCTCTCTACCTCTCACTTTGTTTAATATTGCCAAAAAGAAAATGCTGTTTAATTAATTGTTCGGTATGTCAGTCTGTCGAGTTCTCAGTTTTACCTTTCTCACATGGTTTTCATAAAATAGTTGCCAAACTTTAGGTTGAGAATTAAAGCACTTTGGTAGCTATCAGACCAGGTGACTCACACCTCTGTGTTAGCAACACACTGTGAATACGTGCACAGAATATCGTTAGCCAACAAACCAAAATGCAAAGATGTTGTTTTGAGGTTTTATTGCAACTACCCATATGGATCAAAGTAGTGACAGTGAGCACAGTTTTTAGTTTCATGTTCTCCAATAATATTGTAATCAAAAGCCAGTAATATTATTTTAGTAGCAGGTTGCAAATAAGCTCCTTAAAGGAACAGTCAACAGAAACACAATGTTTTATGTATCAAACTCTCACCTCCTTAAGGCTTGAGAGGTGCCTCTGAATAATTTGAGGAAGATAGCAGCTGTTCTCAGCTTAGATTTGCAACACTTACAATGGATTCCTGTGGCAGTTTCTCTGTTTCCACATACACTCACTCTCCATTTTTTTGGATCGATCTAAAAGGTCTCTCTGTATTATGATCTTTGACAGCTTTTCCCCCAGATGCAAAAACAAACGACCCCCTCAGACTTTCGTAGCTGGAAATAAAAATGGGTAATTATACTTTGGTAGAGTCTAAAAACATCATAAAAAGTAACCTCCAAATTGGGAATGTACACAGATGAAATTGACACAGCCGCACAGTATCAGCATATATTTTTGCTGAATATGTGACAGAAGTCAAAGTTCCTAAATTTATTTTATCAGTCAGTCTCTTACTATGAGCAATGAGGTCCAACAAAATCACATTTATTTTAATGTTGTATTACTTAGGCTTTTCCACAACATATTTCTTTTTTGTTTCATCTGTGGTGTTTTCACAGGTTTGAAGTGGACATGACTCATACGGGAAAACGTAATGTCACACACTTCTATTACAGTCTTATGATGTTTGAATCAAAGCACAATGATTGTTTCAAGGTAGTTTATTTTACCAGCACTGTCAATCAGATCTGATCACGCCACACAGTTCTGATGAGGCAAATTACCTGAGTTTTTGAGTGTTAAATGGGTAGAACAGAATGACATTGCAGACAAATGATCAGATCCATGCCAAACCAGTTTCATTGTGAAAATACACTTGAAAATGTCTGTAGAAGCAATATATTTTGCAGCATAATCCACTTATACTCTGTCATCCAAGCACTATTTTAAGAAGGATCCAGCAGCAGAGCTCCAGGTTTGGGCCCACCTCCTGTGTCTGACACTCTGGTCCTGTGCTTGAAGTAGGTCTGACATTGGTTGTGCCAGCCAGACACAATTACCAGGATATGATGCGTTCATCAGTGTGTATTAGCCACACAACCTCCACTAGTAACACCAAAATAAACAATACAACCCTAATATTGATATGAGTGTAACTAAATAATTTAGGTAGCACCATAACATTAAGCAGCTAAATAATGGTTGCATGCTATCATATCCTGATGAACGTATTCTAAACATATAGAGGGACATAGACGTGATAAAATGTATTAAAGCAACATTATGTAGCTTTCCTACCTTAAAATATTAGTTTCTACATGGATCTAATAGTGCACTAACTTTCGACAGGGAGAATGGCGTCCCACTTCTACAGAGCGCCTGGTCGCCTGCTTTCGGCACCACATAACTTGGCCAGCAGGCAGCAGAAGTGTGTGCGGATTTTTGGCACTATGTCACACACCAGCCTTCAGCTAAAAAAAAAAGCCAGTTAGCTCGTCCTGGTACGTCTCCGTCCTTGTCCATCTTCAAGTAAGCCTTATAAGTTTGGAACCTTCCAAACCTATCTGAACTAGCATTTGGCCTTTCACAACATCTTTGCCAGCTCAGCATCCCCAAGCTTTTCAACAAATGCACGGTGTCTGTAAGGGAGGCGTAACAGTGCTGTTTGTTTTACGACTGTAGTGTTATACGTAGACACCTTCGCTTGACGCCAAAGTGCACAGAATCAAATTGCTACATAATGAGGCTTTAAATGTACGCTTAATAGGCTACTTTATTTATTGAAAATATTCGCAACAAAAGAATACACTGTGCAATATAATAACAGGCATGTCAGTGTTATTTGAAGGGAGCATGATAACACACGCCGTTTTCCACCACTTGTCCTGGTGATGAAGATGAGTCCCAGTGCCTGAGGTGAGCCCAAGCCTGGAGCTCTGCAGTGGGACCTTATTGCCGATTATGGCTGTACATGATGTTTGGTTAGTGTTTTTTATAATGTTCGGGGTTATTTTCATCTAAAAAGTGGGTCACCATTGGAGTCCATTGTAACTTGTGAATGTAAGCTAAACATAATTGCTGTCCTCTGTAAAAGAGCAATCTACAAACTCTCCAGAGCCTACACACAGTGACAATTTGATATTCAAAACTTAGTTGTTCTTGAGTATTCCTCTAAAAATTTTGGAAATACTCACACCCAAAACAGGTAATTGCACTGTCACTTTTAGCCAAGTTTCAGGTGAAACTCAATTGTAACCTTGTTGTTTTGGCCATTAATGTGTACATGAAAACTTTACAGTGTGACTTTAAGCAAAGCACAAACTATTTTCCATCAGAAAAGCTACAGACACCGTTTCCCCGTTTTAACCCGTGTAAATGTGTGAAAAACAATGTTTATACATTTGACTTTGTGTACTACAAACTGTAGATCTTATCAGTACTTTTTAGGGCCCTATTCAGTCAAGGAATCAATGTAAGAGACCGTTTACAACATTTTTCTAAACTTGCGCCTCAAAATCATCTTCTTGGCTGTTGATGCTTCATTTAAACATCTACTTATGAACTGCTTGTAAAACAGTTTCTTAGATATTTATACACTGTACAAATTTATGCCTTTTTTGTGTATTGGTCAATATACTGTATATGTACTGCTGCTTCTTTACTGCTGGTATACATATTACATTTTATACTGAGGCCTGTAATCATATTTAAATCATGACTAACAGGCCTTATTCATGTTTATACATAAGTTATTCATATTTAAATCATGAACGACAGGCCTGTATTTTTTATATACGGTTAGAAAACAATGTATGTGTCATGTGTGCAAGGTGATTAAAAGTAGACCTAGTGATCAAGCACACACATGTAGCAACAGTTTTCTGCCAAATTCGACATATTGTTATGTGTAGCATCTCATTGCTGGCCTAGACTCTTTCCAGAAAAGCTGGTTATTCGGTTTGACTGAATAGGGTCCCTCTGTATGGGGACGGGTGGTCTGGTAGATTTTGTACTCTTCTGTATTGTTGTTTAAAAGTGGGGGCCCCATACAACAGCGGAGATGTTAAATTGCACAATGTAGCACTGGTGTCAGGTCTGATACTGGAATGGAGCAACACCAGACTGAACCAGTTTGGACAAGATCAGGCAGGAACCGTTTTTTTATATGTATACATATTTTCTGTATATACTGTATATATATGTTTTGGAGAGTTGACTTGCAGCGAAACTGCCGGGACTCTGTGACTCTCCTCCTGAAACACAAGGCAGGGCCTTTCATTTATTTATCACGACATGATGTCAACCTCATCTCACACCCACAATCCCATATACACTGTACATGCAGTACATGTATTTGTATATGAAACATGCATGACACTTACATAACAAGGCGGAGGTTGAGTGAAAGTTAAGGGTTTCTAGCTTGTTTTCTCAGAGAAACAGTCTTTTCAGAGATGCGATATTTATTTTAGTATTAACATTTTCAAAAACAGAGTTTCTTATCCTTCTCTTTCCTTGGACCACAGTTTCAGGTCCAATATGTCGAGCTGAATGGCATATATTCTGTTTCAAGAACTTGGACTCAAAATAGATTCTTAACTAATGGAAACTAAAGTAAAAAGCACTTTTGAGCACTCAATTCCTTAAATGTTTAATTTTCATATTTAAAAATGTTTAGAAAATTTAAATCTGGATATGGACCTAATATTCATGAAAAAACATAGGACATACAAGAGTCAGATTTTTTGTACAAAGTGCATTGTTCAAATGTTAAGAGATCATTTTAAAAATCTGTTTCCTGGACTCCTGGATAACAATAACGTAATAAGGATAAATTGAGAAATGTCTTAAAGAAATAATGATACATTTTCACAAAAAAATAAATCTCTATTCAAAAACACAACATCCTTTTCTCATATAATGATAATGAACAGTATTGATTCTAACCGACTGTTCTCAAAGCCTCACCCCCCCTTAGCTACTGTTTCTATGTCTGTCAAGCTTTCCACTCACACAATTTGTTACCATCGACTTCGCCAACTGAAATGACAACCGTCTCCAGCAGATATTAATTAATGATGGTATTAAAATCAATTAATCTTAGCTTTTGTCATTTTTAAAAGGCTATTTGCAGCCAGCCTTTTGATGTTTACAGTTTACTAGTCTTTACAGGAGTCTTGTAAAATCATGTCTTGAATATGCATGTGATGGCTGACATCCATAATGTTAAGGTTTACAGATCCCAGGGAAAAAGGTAGCCAACATGGAAACACAAAAACAACATTGGTCTTGTATTGCAGTGTGAATGCTACTATAAGTATTATAAGAAAAATATAGGGTCAGACTGTTATCTCGTTCTAATATTACTCTGTTAAGCTGCTTAGCTTACATACATGTTTGTATTTTCATTGTTTCCTATATTACAAGAGTAATTTTAAAGACTTGATGTCATCCTGAAGGGTGACCGATAAGTTTGTCAACCATACCACTGCCATGAGTAACTTTGTTTGGGAGACTGTCCGAAATACGAGTACATATATCGTTTTATACAGCAGCTTATTACGACCTATATTTCCGTTATTGTAAGGCGGTGACCTTTTGTGGCCTTTTGTGACAGGAGCAAACGAGAAAGTCAGGTGATTTGGTTTAAAGAGTGATAAAGTCCGCGATGAAAGGAGGTCTGGTCAGATAAACGTAGGACTTTCACCCACAAGACTGCTGTTTGTGTCCCATGTGAAACCAGGTCGACATAATTGTAACTATGTATCGTGATATGTCATGTGACACATGTAGAGTTTTTTTGTCCCCCCTGGCACTGTGGCTGGTGAACTCTTAAAATATACCAGTCACTACATAGGTTGCCATTGTCTTTTTGGCTAGTTAGTGAAGCAAATCTAGCAGCCACTTGCATATTTTATCAGCTTTTGGCTTGTAACTTTAGTTTATGTTTTTGGTTTTGAAAAGGTTGGAAAATGGCCACCACTCCTCTAAATTCTTTAAATGCACAGTGCTCTTTCTGCAGCCACTCGCAGAACACTGTTTCAACGTGGAGAAATCTGTAGCTTGACAGGTCTGACGTACATAGAAATGGTTGCCACGGTAATCTGTGATTGGACAATAGCTGTCCAGGGGAGGGGTTTAACAATCTGTCAATTGATTTGTAAAAAAAAGTATTTAAAAAATTATAAATATATCAGCCCAGAAAGAGGTTAAGAAACTCTGTCCAGATGGCTACAAAGCTACAGCATCAAACTACACGTCTACCACATCATTCTATGATGCGCGGTATAGATATGACAGCATGTATCTCTTTTCTTTGGCACGTGTGGATTTCCCTCAGGGCGAGGATGTGAATGCTGTTTGCACAGGATCTCAGTGGAGTTGGATGTCTTAACATATACGGATGAGTTTGTCACGCGCAGCTGCAATGTGTGAAATCACTGTTTCTCTGAGGCTGCGTCAGTGTAGGTGTGACAATCAAAAGCATTTATAGTGTAGGAGACTACAAGGCAAATTAAATAAGAAAAAATAACAACGCTGCGCTTCTGGTGGACAAAGAAGCTTTAATGAAGTAGGCTTATACACCTCGCTGCCTCCCATTGCTCATTGTTGCATCCATGTCACTCTGCCAAGGCGGTATCGTGTCAGCATGCCAGGCCATATGAACGCCCACGTAATCTTCACACATACAACATGAAAGTTGTTTACTGTACCTTCTAATATTAACTAAGTGGTTTAATCGAATGCTCGTGATGAATATCTTGTTTTATTCTAATATTTTTTTATAGCATGCATTAAATTTGCATGTGTAGATTTTTTTAACAGTGATGCATCAGTGGGTTTAAAAAATTGTAATATGACATCTTAACGTGTTATTTCGAAGTATTTTAGACAACTTTTTTGCCTTAAAAATCTCACTGATCAATCTTGGAATTGTGCAATGCCTTCAGATGTTTCTTTCAAAGACTGTTGTTTTTCGTTTTTGGTACGCTCATGCACAGCCACTCATCAGACATCATCTCATAGCATTGTTCTCTCAGACCCAGCGGTTGAAGTAATGTGAATAAGAGGGAGAATGATTCGAACTCGGGGAAAAAAAAAAAAAGAAACTGGGCTGCCTTGCTCTCAGCAAAGCGACAGAATCATTCAGCTGAGAATAATGTTGTCTCATACAGCCATCTTTTAAGTTAATACAGATCTGTGTTTTTATTATAAAACAATTCATTTGCCCCAAAATGCATTAATCCAACTGTTATTTTTCATCAGCCCTCACAAGAGTGATTCATGGCTTCTGCATGATGCTTGTGATTACACTAATCAGAAATTATTTGTCCATTGATACATGACAAAATCAGTTATTGAGGTTAGTGATATTGTAACAGACAGCACAGGTTTTACTGTTTTAATAGGAAATATGGAGCCACTAAAGATTAATTTCAAATGACTATTTCTGTAAGAATTGGAGTCTTTAAATAAAAGTTCATATCAAACCTGTTTCTGTAGTTTTTGGTTGATCACTGGAGAAAAAGGATTTCACTCCAAAATGTAAGGAAACGGAAGGAAAACTAATTTTGGGACAGTAAAGATATTTGGGTGTCTCAAAAGATGAAATGTCATTAAAAGCTTTTTATAACTATACATCATAACAGGGTTCTCACGATCATGGAAAACAAGGAAAAGTCATGGAATTTTATAAGCATGTTTTTCATGCCTGGAAAAGTCATAGCATTAGTAAAAATCATTGAAAGTTTTGAAAAAGTGGTGGAATATTGTTGTGTGTAATAAACTTGTTGCACTAATCTGTGGATGACCTTCTGTGTAATGTAGCATAATGCGAAATTATTTTTTGGAGCTGTTGACGTTAACATCAACAGCTTGTTTACATTTTGTGTGTTTCTTCATTCTTCATTCCCCACGTTTCTTTTCTCCCTTTGTGTGGCTAGTTGATATTACGTTTAAATAGGGTTTGAATCTGAAATATTTGAAACGTGGGCAAGTGGGGCAAGGAAAAAAAAAAAGATTTGTTTTGGGTCCTTTAAAAGTCATGAAAAAGTTTTGAAATTTTTTCCATGAAAATGTTTGGGAACCCTGTCAGTAAAACGTTTATCTGTTTGTTTTCTTTTTGTAAAACACAAAAACCAACATTGTCTCTAGTTAGATTTGCACTCCCTGTTTAAAGGCACCTTTCCTGGCTTGGGCGATGCCAATAAAATCTGTTCAAATGGTGCCAGCACACTGGGATAGATGTACCTCACACCATTGCACCTTTCAAGTGTGCGTCTCAAGATCGAATACATTACAGCAGGCTGAGAGGCTGTCCTATTCCAAAGGCACTTTCAGGAAATGGCAGAGAAATGCAGCCTCCTTTTTGCCTTGCATTTTGAGGACAAAATCGGTGACATCTTGCAGCATCTGTATTCTAAAATCAATCTGTGGTTTAAAGAATAAGGCTGTTATTTATACTTTTTCGTCTGTCAACAAATGCCATGAAGAGACCAAAATTAACAATGACTTTGTGTGTCTCCTAATGCAACCCTGCCTGTGACAGCTGGTTCCATTAATAGATAAATCTTTTAAAAGCTTCTAAACAGGAGTCTACACACCAGCGCATGACATCGCAATGGTTAAGTCCATTATTTTTTCACAGTCTTTGGCAGTGATACTCAACTTACAGCCTGTAGGCCAAATCTGGCCCCCGATAGGGTGCCAGGTGGCCCCCCCAGCCATTGTCTTATTCACAATTAAATGAAGTGATTCACATTGGGAATCATTCTTGTACTTTTAGTGTACATAAGGTGCCAGAGTGCATAGACAGCATCAAAATAGAACTTGTTTATCAAAAAATGTGGCTGTGGAGCATCCTTTACACCCCCGCTAAGAGGTCCTACCTAAGCCCCCAATGTCAAAAAACTGTACAAATGTCCTAAAATCCCTGAAACATCCTAAAATCAGAGGAAAGTCCTGAAATCCAAGAAATGTGTTAAAATCCTGGGAATGTCCTAAAACCCTGGAAACATCCCAAAATCCGAGAATGTGTTAAAATCCAAGAATTGTTCTAAAACCCCTAGAAACATCCTAAAATGCTAAAAATGTTCTAGAACTGTAAATACGTCCCAAAACTGTCCTATCCTAGAAACGTCCTATAATTCAAGAAAATCTAAGAATAGCGCTAAAACCCCTGAAATGTCCTAAAATCCTAGAAATGTCCTAAAATCTCAGAAAGAGGCTTTATATACTGCATGTGCTTGATGGTTTTGGTCTTTTGGGGGCGGGGGCTATAACAGTAAGAATAATATAGAATAGAATATTTAAAAGAACAAACCTTTACAAACTGCGTCCTTCAAAGGACCCTGAATATTGTTTTTTCATTCATCCAGATCTTTAGTATTAAATCAGTAGTGCACTTCAGTGGTTGGATCATTTAGGCTGATTTAAATAACAGGCACTCACACAAAACAACTCTGCCAGTTTAAACATCAATTGATTACTTCTGGCTGTTGAAAAGTAAAGAGGGTTTCAATTTTTAAGTATTATTTCGCAAAAACAAAACTTCAAGATGTCAGTTTTTTTGGATGTGCATTGTAATAAAAACAGGTCTCTTGAAATTGCCATAGATTTTCCACTTTATCCAAAGGATTTTAAGAAACAGGTTTCGGGTTCATGATGTTTTCACATGATAGCAGCAGCTAAACGTCGATGGGAGTGCTGTCATGTTGAGCCATCTGGAGTTCACGGTTGAAGGATTCCTCAAAGCCCTTTCACTTTTTACATTATATGACACTGACATCCTTTGTACGATCATATTTCATGGAGTCTCTGCTTCATTATTTAGCAACGCGTGGATCGTCAAGAGGGTAAAAATAAAAACAAAAAGCAAGTCTGTGGCTTTTCTAGAACAGAAATAACAGAACACATTGGTACCATGTGCTTCATGGTGCAGGAAATCAGACCTCATAAAAGATATGTGTTTGTGCACAAAAGCATCACATGTGAATCTTTTTGTTTTGCGTGTCACATTTTGTTTATTCAGTTGTTTGCTGAACCATCCAGTGAGTAAAAGATGCAGAGGCAACGTTGTGTGAGTGTAGTAGCCTCCTGTCTTTATAAATACACAGTCCAATGTTTCTCTATTATATTCGAAGCATTTCTGCTTTATTATCTGGCACAGTTGCTTTCAGAAAAGCAACAAAACAATCGGTTGATGCTGCTGGGAAGTGATCTGACATGCTAACAGCGTGGGTTGCTTTCTAACAAGTGACAGTGTGGTAATTACAGCCAGCAGACTTTTTTCTCTCTCCCTTGTTCCAGTCCGGTCCAAGATTTTAATGAGCGCTTATTGCTATCTGCTCCTTATGTTTATCTGCATATGACTTTTAACTTCATGTTATTATGTTATTATGGTCGCCTCCCACTTGAAGCTATAAATATATATATATATACACACACACACACACACACACACACACACACACACGCACAGAGTAAAAACATGATTGGTTCATGATAAATCGCAAAAGTGACAGCAGAGAGTGGACATGTGTTCTACTTGCTGCTAGATGTGATGTAGTAATAATAATCTGTGTTTGTTTAGCACCTTTGATAAATCTGAAACACAGTTAAAATGTATTGAAATCTGTGTTAGGAAAATAAAAACAATGACAGAACATAAGCAACAATAAAACCGCTGCAAAACAACGCAGAAATGAAATGTACAGTATATGAATACAGAAATTAGTGATGTAAAAAAGCCCTGTCACAGTAAAAGTCATTCTATAAAAATGGGTTTTAAGAACATTTTTAGAAGATACTTCTGTTGACAGTAGTTTCAGAGTTGAGCCTATGCAGCTAAATACTTGAGCACTTTTAGGTTTTAACCTGGACTCAGTAGAGTGTCTGAGAGGTCTTGTAGGACACTAAGGGCTCAGAAGTTGAGTTTAATACTCCAGTGCCAGGCCATACAAAGCCTTGTTTATGATTAATAGTAGTTTAAAAATACTGTGGCTGCCAATGCAATGAAACCTGAATTGGCTGATGTGTGAAAAAATGTTTTTTTTACTTAGTGGTCTGGATACTGAATTTCGTACAATTTGGAGCTGTTCAGTACCTCGAATGTGAGCTGGGAATCTCAGTAATCGAGTCATGAGGGTATAGACACAAATCATCCTCTCTGTGGCACTTAGGCTCTGTCAGAATGCAGGCACGTCAGATTTCTTTCCTCAGCTTTTGAAGGCAGACTGATTGCGCTGTTATATGCAAGTGATCAGATTAGATTTGTTTATCTAGACATCAGCAACTTATCTGCATGGTTTGCTGTGGTAACCACGTAGAAGTCGGTAGCAATGTAGCTAGATTAGTAACAAGGCTTTCCAATGCACAAGCATAAAAAAAATAAGGTCCATCATTTCACCCCCCAAACAATTGGTCTGTGAAGACTCGGCTCCTGTACAGGAGCCTCGCCCCAAAGTGCCAGCAGACAATGTATTTTGGCGTCTGTCCACGGACTGTTGCCTACCATAGCGCTCTGCTGCTAGCAGCATGGATTCTGCTGTCACTCTGAATTAGACATTGTCTTGTGTGCTACGTTCCAAGAGATGCAAAAGACACTTTGAAATGCATTTTGAGTGGCCAGAACAAGGCAGACTAAGATGCATCTGTAGAAATCTTATGGGAATTGCAATTCAAACCACCTTCAAATGTGGTTTGGATGAAATATGCAAAAATCACATTTTATGTGTATTTTTTTGCCGTTAGTCGGTGAGCCAGCGGGGTTGGTCAGCACCATCTGAGGGGAATAATGCTTGTGGTCATTTTTAGCAAGTTATACATCTGTAGAGTTAGAAAATATGTGATAGCATTTATGTTTGCTCTGATGCATTTTATAACACTACCCTAAAATAAACGTTTCCAAACAGTGGCCAGTATAAAGTACAACATATATGTATTCAACCTAGTGGTATTTAATCCTTGAACACTGAAACTTGTCACAATGACAGCTGAGTTCAAGCTTTTTCTTATATATTATATATATATATATATATATATATATATATATATATATATATATATATATATATATATATATATATATATATATATATATATATATATATATATATATATATATATATATATAAATCACATATTACACATATAATCATTCCATAATTCCATGTATTCTATTATTCAAATAACAAATTACTTTTTGTATGAAATCCATATCTACATCTGTACAGCAGATGGCTAAAATAATAATAATCATTTGGAGAGAATTCTTGAGTTTTATCAGTGTCATAATATTTTCAATTTAGTAGGTGAAGAATATATTTCAAGAATTACAAGAATAAGTGTATAATAGTAGATCAAGATAATTACCTAATCCCTGTAATTTCACAATTATATGTGTTCAAAGAGAAAGTATCAACAAGAAGGAACCATCAGTGCTCTATAGTTTTGAGAAGTGTGTTTTTGCACGAGGTCATAATTCAAGTGATAACACACAGAGAGCTACCACCACAGCAATGCTGTCACATATTTTCTAGCTCCGGGGGTGTATACTATTCTAGACTATGTCTAGCCATTCCAAAAATCAATTTGGATACATTCTGAGATGGCAAAAACTGGGCTGGGCTGACAGTCTGAACGAGGTCTGAATGATAGGTGTAATGTTCCTCTAATTTTCAGTATTCCTCAATTCATCAATCATGACTGGACTAATACAGTCATGATTGATGATCAGGAGCTCTGTCAGGTCATTAAACATATCCTCATACAACCGTTTATATGATATCTTATCTTATCTTACCCATGAATGGTGGCTTTACATTACATACTTGACATTAAGTTTTGTAGGTTATAGGTTATAGATTTAGGTACATAAAGTTAAATAGGCTTCGATTAGGCTAAGAAAAGGAAACATGCTGAGGACGTACCTTAAAATAAGTCTGAGTTCACTTGGTTTTACACGGTCCCACACACTGGTCTCCTTAAGGAAAGTCCTGTGTTTGTTTGACCCATCCACCACCCTAACCTGCCTCTTAGGTGGACTTTGACTCTTTATAATACTTCCCTCTCCCATCGGTGCATTTGTCATCTGATTGCAGCCTTCTTGATTTATGTAGGTTAAACAAAACTACTGGCTCATGATTACATGTGTTACAGACGTTGTTGGGGATACTTTTTAGCAGAAACAAGTAATATAACGTACTACCAACAGGATTTAGGGTAATATTAATACAATTATTATTATTACTGTCACAATCTAATGAAACGGTTTACATGCAGAAAATCAAATGTGTTTCCTATCATCAGCTGAGACTGAGTGACTGAAATAATAATAAGAAAAAAAGATAAGAAAAATCTGATGACGTCATGCACATTGCGAAAGACGAGCACCGATTGTTCGTGGATAAACGTGTAGTCATGTTGTCAGGCCAAGTCACAGCAGGATTTTATGACTCCATTGCATAACAATTTTACCATCGTGACTGTCAGAACAGACAAACATGTTGTGTAGTCGTAACTCGCCTTTAGATGAGAAAATTGATATGACTCTTATGTTTAGCTTAACTGGTAACAAAATCCAGTGCCTCTTGTTATTACAGAATTTCTGGCTGCCAGGAAACCAGCATTAACTTTAGGAAGCCATTTGGCCACAATCATTAATATGTGCTTAGAAATGTTTTTAACTTTAAACACATGCAGAATTAGTGTCTCAGTCATGACAGCCCATTTCGTAACTAATTATCTCCTGCCTCGTAGCATTATCATTAATGGATCAGTATGAGACTCATTGATTTTCTCATCTGACTCTCAGCAAGAAAGGGAACAAGCATATTTCCCAAACGCACGATTATTTCTTTAATAAGAACTGTGTGATTGATGGTATCAAACACTGCACTAAGGTCAAACAATTCTAACACAAGCAATAAAAACAAAAATAAAAATCTCTGCAGTAAGCCATCTGCATGTAAAAGTAGGTCTGTTAAAGACTCCTTTGTGAAGAGGAAACATTTTGCTTGCTCAGTTTCATTTTACAAGGACTAAATAAACATAATAAAGGCAGCTATATTTTTCAGAGATGCAGCTTATTGCACAACAAATCAGTTAATTTTTGCACACAGCTCCATTAAACCTCTCTCCATGTTATCTGACACAAAATAATGCACATTTAATATGCACCTCTCAGGGAATCACATGTCCCAGCTTTCCTCACTGCAGGGACCACCTGCATTGAGCAACAAGACTCTAAAGCAATAAAGCAGACTTGAACAAGCTCAGCATGAATGTAATATCACTTGAGCCAATATGTGGAGCTGCTTGAGTCTCCGAGGTGCCGTTTCTGCCCGTTTTATTTCCCTCGCTCCCCCTAATAAGCTCATCAACAGCAAGATGCATGCACGGCGATGAGTAGAGGAATAAGGAATAAGAGTGTAAAATTTTGATGACATGCACCTGAAAAAGCCCGCAGCCGGCACACAAACATACACTGACCCTGGAGAAGGCAGCGTCTGTCCACTCGACTCAGAAAATACAGGGATGGAAACATTCTGGCAAATACGAGGCATAGTCTGAGGATGAATATGAAACATCTCCCCTGCTATTCTTAGAAGTGGACGAGGAGGGTGTTGCTAAATATAACACAATCGTTTTGTGCCTGCCATTCTATTTTTACACAGGCTGAGGCCTTCCTGGGCTGTTCTGGTCTTTACTTAGACTATTACGTAATAAATACATCTTGGGGCACGATGCAATAATGCAGAGTCAGATGCAGAATGAAGTTTTCCATCATCCAGTCATGTGTTAAGATAAAAAGAGACAGATTTGGGAGGTTTTGATGCATGATGTGTTGTAGGGGTTTCTGTGAAGCAGTTTGGCTGTTTTGGCAAAAACAAGACTAATGTGTGCTGGAATCTTGACAGGGTTAAAGAGCCCAAAGGACAGTTTGTCAGCTCGCTGTTAGCTCAGACAGCTGACAGGGAGGGAAAGGTAATGAGTTAGTCTTCGGGGAGATATGTCATCTTGAGTGTGCAGAAGTAACAATATTAAAAGAGGGAAAATGCTGATTTTCACCATTAAAATGTGCGCCTTGGGACGGTTAACATTCACTGCTTGTTCTTTTATAATGAGAAACAAGGCTGTCTGCTCTCTTCATCTGAGATGTCGCACAGATGTACGGCTCCATCAAGATTCAATTGGTAAAAATGGAGGATGCAAATGTGACAGCGCCACAGAGGATTTTCTCGAGATGTGGCTCTGTTTCACAGCTTATATAATCTGTATACAGATCAGGGTAAACGCCCGAATGCATATTTTTAACAAGTCAATGTGGATAGGAAATTCTGTCAGCAAGGCAGCATGATGAAAAAAAAAAAGAATTTGAGGTTAGGTTTTTGGTTTCATTAGACAAGGTTGTGATGTTACTGACTTTTTTCAACCCCTGAAGTCTTTTAACTGCTTCAGGTGAATAGCATTAAGTCATATATTTATATTAAGAGGTTAAGTTTGTAGGATTTGGTGAAATTATTTGGCAGTTTTTAGTTGTTTAGTATGTTTTTAATTTGTTTATAATAAGCTGATAATAAGAATCGTTATGTTTTCGTTACCTAAGAATGAGTTATTTCTATCTACATGTGGAGTGGGTCCTCCACAGAGCCCACCATATTGTTTCCAGAATAGTCCAGAAGGGACAAATCAAACTCTAGACAGGACCAATTTCGCTTTCACGTCGGTCATCGTAGATCTCCTGCACACTGGATGCACGGGAGACGATTTAGTTCTGCAGCCTCACTGCTTGATGTCATTAAATCCCACACACTGGACCTTTGACAGTGAATCAGAAGACTAGTAGAGTCAAGCATACAGATGATTGTCACATCATTATGCAGCTATAACAGTTCAGCTTGTGTGGCCTTGTTGATTGATTAACAAGCGCATAAAAGTCGGACATGTAACGAAAATTAAAGTTAAAAATCAGAAGTTTCTCAAGAGTTGGTGGAGACCAAAGCAGAGCGAAAAGCAGAGTGAATATTGAACTACTCCACAACTGTGATTACAGAGCCAACAACAATAATGAGTAACAAATAAGACATAAAGTTTGCAAACAAGCATACTGCTCACCTGTCAACCAGCAACATGGCTGGTTGTTGTTTTACAAGACATTGAGATAGAATTTAGGGAAAAGTAGTTGTTGCTTCTAAAAGGGCTCTTTAATTCAACATCATGTCAAACGCATAATATTATGTAGTGTAAGGGAGTTGAACTTGACTCTGCCTCAGCTCAATGCGCTGTACTAGGCATTAGTGGTTTTGAGTGGTTGTGACAAAGTGAGTTGGTATTTTTTCATTAGCTTTATGTGTTTAACCGTTTTTGTTATCAAGGTGGTTATCAAGGTCTTATGTTTGTGCAGGTTTCACAAAATCTACTGTGCCAGGACATTCAGTCTGCGGTTTTCCTGAAAGAAAAAAGAACGGTGCTAGCTTTCAGTGCCTGGGTGCGTTTTATTCAGGACTTCACTGCGGCGTGGGTAACAAAAAACACAGTTATTTGTTGGCAAGAGGACTATGTTCAAGGTGACATAATGATGTCTTTGTAAAGTGATGTTAGTACTGCCAAAACAACTGAGAATCAACACTCAGCTTCTATACTCCACACAGCTTTTAGCATTTTGTAGTCTCTCTGTGCTCAGTGTTTGGTTCTTCAGTCTGGACGCAGACTAGTATTGAGTCTCAGTGCTCTCAAAAACACCCCTGTAAAAAATCTCAGACAATTATCTGTAGCAACCAAGCTCAGGCAGATAGGTTGCCTTTCTTGTCCTAAACAGCAAAGAGACAAGAAGCCTGAAAGTAAACGAGTGGGTGGTGAAGAAAGTAACGTAAATAAATACCACCAGCGCTGATACAATGTGTGAATTATGGTAACAGATAAAAGTTCTAGCAGCGTGCACATCCTGAAGTAGTAAAGACGAGGTGCTGGACAAAGCGAAAACAGATTCAAAAAATAAATATGTCTGACATGTGTGAAGAAGGGCTACAGCCTGAAACGTAACACGTGTGGAGGTAATTCAATAAATATTCATGGGAGCATTTTCTAGTGTGCTGACTTTATTTGTTATTAAAATATGGTAACAGCCATGTAAATATCAATATCAGTGTCAGTCCCAAAGAATCAAAGTGCATCTTTCTAGCCTCAACAGCATCAGCCAGTATTTAGTATTCAGTACCAGAGGCAGGTGATAGCATTTGTGGACCAAATAGATCAGAAAGTTCAGCTGCACGTCCCAATGCATTTTAAATCAGAGGTCTGACTTTTTCTTTTTCGCCAGTCGCGAGAGACCGTTGCCTCATCGCCCTCCCCCAGCTCTCATTATGTCTTGTTTACGCCCGCTGTTGAAAGTCAATCTCAGGATGAAAGAAAGTTGGTGCATCTTACAATTAAATTACAACACAGAGTCACAAAATGGACACATTGAGAAATTATACCTAACAGTGTAATCAAATCAGAGGGAAGATTATTTCCTGACAAAAGGAGGTCGCAGGTGACCAACTTCTCCTTCCTTCTCTGTCATCTGACCACCACACTGGAATCACATGAGTGACACATGCTCAGGTGACCAATGTACAAGCATGGCCACTCACAAACTCCCTTCACATACTCCGAAATCATCTTTTCTCTCTTGTACTGCAGTTTTTATAGACAGAAAATATAAAAAAAAAAAAAACCATAAAGAAACCTTATTGTGTTTTGGAAAATGCTTCGTAATATCTAAGAATATGTGCAAGGTACAAAATAGATGAACAAGTGAGCAATGAATGATTAATGGTCAATTTACTGGTGGGCCTCTGAAATATTGAGAGAGAGCTCAGCCATGAAATGCAATGTAAATGGATCTATTTATAGTGTAGCAGAGGAAGTCATGTGGAACAAGACAGTCGGGGGGGGGGGGGGGCTTTGTTCATATAGCTTTTAGAGGCAAATGACAGGGGAGAAAAACACACGCTCTACACCCACATTTGCATGTAAAGCCACTTTTCATGGTGACATTAAACTTTTAGACACAGCAGGAATAGCAATAAATAATTTCCACATTGAGAAAGATGGAAAGCCCCAGCTCAACTCCCACGTCCCCTGTAGCCTCCCACTGCTATTACCCCCCCCCCCCCCCACGTGGTCCCATGGGATTGTTTGGGAGTGAAAAGGAAGGGAAGTGACATGTTAAAACCCTCTCTTTATTAATTCTGAGAGCAAGGGAGGGTTTGGCGAGTTGTCACAGCAGCTGATGGGAGGCTGTGTGATGCACATTTTGATATCAGCCAACGGATATCAGGATGTATAACTGAACTTAAAACCCCAAATCCTCAGTCATGAAATAGGATTGTGTTTACACCACTGGAGGCGGGTTCCTCGTCACCCTGCCATTTATCACAGAAAGTATGAGGAGTTTGTGAAATGGTCACTTCTTTGCGGCATGGTCAATAATACAACATCTCAGTGGCAGGAGTTTGTAGTTAACTTAGTAATAAACAGACCAGTGAAGTAGGAAAATTTTACTTCTTTGTGGGGTCTTTTCCACATTTTTTTCAGACATTTATGATAAGAATCTGAGCCTGTGAGGGGCAAAAACCAGCACTTTTAATGAAGGTGAATTGACAGTGCACAATTGCCCATAGGGATTATTTTGCAGCCTGTTTCACCGCTGCAGGCTGCAGCAGTCTCTCTCAATACTTGACCAACTCCAGAAATTGTTGTTCCCCTTAGTCATTTAGACTTGGCATTTTTTTAAGATTATGATATTTCTACTTTTACCTAAAGATCTGAGTACCTTTTACCTTTCATATACAGTATATACAGTGCTGCAACTTATAATTATTTTCATTATACATTAGTCTGCCTATTATTTTCTCTATTGCCTATTTTGTCTATGAAATATCAGAGAATAGTGCAAACATATCCCAAGGTGCCATTTTAAAGAATCTTTGTTCAATCATCAATCTAAAAACATAAAACCGAGAAAAGCTGAAAAATACTCACATTTAAGAAGCTGGTGCCAGACTTTTCTTTTTACTTAAAATAGACTCAAACAATTAAGTGATCAAAAAAGTTAATTCGACTGAACATTTCAGCTCCAGTCCTGTGCGATCTTTAATTTTGTAAGAGGCTCTCCACTCATCTGTACTCTAATAGCAACACTGATCAAGATTTCATTTAAAAAAAACTCTCACTGGGTGATCAATTATTTAAGATTCAGGGTAATTCCAGTCGGCTTAATCTGATGTCACTCACTGTAGCCATAAATGGAGTGTATTAATACTGTGTGGGACCCTGTTATAGAAGTTTAGTGGTGCGCTGCCATCTACTGGCATATGTGTTAACACGCAGCTGTATCTTGAATCTTAGGGTGATTTATTTTATACACACAAAAAAGGTATGTGAACACCTGAACATGTGATTCCCAAACCATGGGCATTTATCTGGTGCCAAAACAGTCTCCATTCATCTGGTTTCAGGCCTCCCTCAAGATTTTGGAAACTGACCACAGAGATTTACTCAAGAACATCGGTGAGATCAGCCACTGACGTAAGTGATCAGGTCTCACTCACAGTGGGAGAGCCAGTTAATCCCATAGGTGTCCCAAATTCTCTGTGAAGGCCTGTCAAATTCCTCCACACCAAACTGGGGACATTATTTCTTTACTGGCTTTGTCACGTCAAAACAGGAAAAGGTCTCAAAATGTTTTCACAAAGTTGGAGGTACACTTATACTGTTATAAACATAAGTTATGATAATCAAGAGTTCCCTTCAGTCGAAGTAAACCATCCACTAAATCTGAACCATACAGACTTGCAAATCAAAGTGTAAATATTGTTAAATTTATTTGAGAGATGCACAGTATTGGATTTTTGGTTGATATCTGATATGCCGATGCATGACGACTCATTTTGCCTATAACGGATGCTGATATCGATATATATACACTTTTTTTTCCCGCCACCTAATTTTAGCAATCATTAAGTCTCTTCTGTAGTGGAACATAACATTCAATGCTTTTCACTGTATATAATATTAATTCATTGTGCAAAATAAGAAAAATATGGCAACTTAGAAGTGATGATTTGTACTTGTTCACTTTGTTGGCGGATGCCAATATTTCATTTTAAAATCAATGTCGACCAATACAGATGACGTTCAAATATCACCGTGGATCACTCATTCATTTATCCCTGGTTATCTAGAATTATCTGTATTTATAAACCTGAGTTGTAGTTGTTAGTAATGAGTTTACTCCCGGAAAACCCTAAACTTTTCCATCTAAGTCTACAGCGAAGAGAAGATAATTCCAAGGAGTCACAACAAATATTTACAAATTTAAAAAGAAAAAAACATATATGTTTTTTATTTACAAAGTTAAATTTATTTTATCTGCCTCTTGTAAAACATTTGACTTTTTTTGGGTAAGATTCTGTTTTATTCCTGGAGATTTAAGAAATACCATTAAATAGAACGTAACACTTTAATTGAACTGCTCACACCTCATCGATATTTGCAACCTGTAATAAAGGCATCATGAGTAGCCTTTGTTTGGCTGTAAAGGCTCACAAACTGCCAATAGTTAAATCTTGTAATTAAATAATTACAGGAGGTTTTTGCACGTCATTACACTCAAACGAGTATAAGCCATGGATCTAGATCCCACATAAACTCTGGGTAGTGTTAGTGAGTATTTTGTAAGTTTAGTACTGGTACTTTTACTTCAGGTAAAGGATCAGAGTACTGCTTCCAACACTTTTAACTTATTCACCAAAGTTAGGGAAAATGGGGGGAAACTATGACTATCTGCAGCTGACCTCTGGACAGATAAAACGAAAACTAATCAGCAAGTTTGTCACTCAAAATAACTTTTTTTCCAGACAGGAGTGCTTACAGTTAGTGCTTTGTCATTATCAGCAGAATGTGGTAACTCTCCTGTTTGGGAACTGGCCACCTGTCACCTGATGGTATTAAGAGACTAGAGAATCTGCGGCCTGACACTCTTGTGGCCGTCAACAGTCCAGACACACAGACGAGATGAGAGGCCTCTGGCTGCTGTTGGCGCTTGTGGCTGCGGCCAAAGCCGAGAGGGTGTTCACTGGGTAAGTTATTCTGTGCACACTTCCAGAAGAGATATTTCTGTTTGGGTTTGAAATACTGATTTTGAAAGTTGTAGCTTTATTTTTGGTGTGACTAGAAAAAAAGAAGTCATTATTTGAATGACTTCTTTTTTGGCTAAAATGAAAGCTGTCTAATACAGCAGTCTTTTAATACATCCTCAATTCATGAAGGTTGTAATGTTACGCTTTATTAGAAAGGTGTTTAGAAAGATTTAGAGAGAAATCAGATGGACAAAATAAAGGAAACACCCGCCAATAAAATGCAAGACAATTTAACAGCATCTGCAGCCTCCAAAATAATCATAGAGTTGAATCAACACCTTTTAGAGTCGTTTCAACAAAACTTGAACATTATAAGCTCTACAGCATGGACCTATTAAACTTGATTTTAAATCCCGGGAGGAGTTTCAATTCTTTACTCACTTATCGTGGCCAAATAATTTACATTAACGATATTATTGTGATATCTTAAGAAAATTCAAAAATAGAAATGATTAATTCTATCAGTGAAATTCATATTTAACTTTGTTTATTATGTGTCTACATTTATTATATTTATTATGTCTCATATTTCCATATATATATATATATATATATATGGAAATGTGGTTAAGGTGAACACAGTAAAACATAAAGGATGTTTGTGGAATTATAAAGTACATAGTGTAACAACAATTAATAATTTTTATTCAATGAAAAACTTAATTTGAACATGAAAATTTCAAGCAAGCACTTTTATTCTCCATTAACTGAGTGTGCCATTAATTTAGTTATTAAATAAAAGTATTTAGAGACTTGATTCGGTGAGATTTTTTTCCGTCCTTGCATGCAGCATAATCAGCATGTCAAGTTGAAAAAATGCAATTATATTTAATGGGCAGAAAATGACTTGGCTTTTTATTTGGAGAAAGATTAAATCATAATTACAGTCGTATAAAAGGGAACTAAGTGGGAGTTATGGGTCTGGGCACTCGCTGTTCCGCACAAATAATTGCTTTTCATATTGGTAAGCAGTGAATTAAATCTTCCTCTGCTGAACTCACTGTACAAGTACAGCAGATTACCCTGAAAAAGAGCATCAACTAGAAATATGAAATGTAATATAATAATGCTCAGACTCTGAATGAATTTCTTCTTCCAGAGATAAGGTCATCAGGGTCAATGTGCAGACTGAGCAACAGATCGAACTCCTGCAGGCTCTGGAGACTCAGCAGGAGTGGGAGGTATACACACACACACACATACACACACACTCTGGTTATACAGAACAAACACCTACGTACCTTGAGTTTTGTCAGCTGCTTGTGCCAAACAGTTTCTCATGAAGTACAGACTAAACCTCATAAGAGTTTCTTCAGGTTGAAGGTTTAAAGCACCTGAAGCTCAGAGTCTCTCAGAGATTATCTAATGTTTTGTGCCGCACTCTTTAATCCAGGAAAAAATCCAGGCATTAATCTTTTCGCTCATTTTATTCGTTTTATTAAATATTGTATTCTCCAAGGCATGTATTAATGAAGATTAAAAGCAAGCATAATAATTGAAGGACTTTGACAGCTTTTACAGAAACTCTCATTTGAGAAAGTGTTTGTTTTATTTGGCTTGAACGCTGATTAGACTGATTATTTACATTTATACTAGCTGACAAGAATCGAATAGAATAAAATAAAATAGAATACATCTTTATTGTCCACCACGGTGGAAATTTGTCTTTGGCATACCAAACACAGAAGACAGCACAATAAACTGCAAACAATCAGTTAGTAAAAACACAGCACATAAACAGGAGCAGTGTTTCAAAGGAAATTTGACCCTTTGAAACCTGAGCCAATTGACTTGATTTCCTTCAAAAAACACTGGAAGAAGTTACAGGTTATGAGTCACAAGAAAATTACTTTCAATTTAGTAACTCTTCCATTTGCAAGTATGTTGCAATACTTCCACTTATCTCTCAGTCAAAAAATGAGAAACAAAAGAGTGGTAACAAACTGTGAAAAACAAGAAGAAACAGAGAGCAGAGTGTTTTTTCTCATCATTATGTCTCTGATTCCAGCTGGACTTCTGGCTCCACCCAGTCTCCACTGAGCTCCCTGTCGACATCCGAGTGCCCCGCTCCAGTCTGAGCTATGTGACGGAGTACCTCAATGCCAACAACATCCCCTATTCGGTCGTCATAGACAACCTTCAGGTATGTCATCCTCCTGATGTAATATAATGGTAATTGTCCTTGTGTCCCTGATTGTCATGTCCCAGGTTTTAAATTGATGCGACAATAGAAATGACACTGAATACTAAAATTATGGTCTCTTGCATGTCACATTCAGGAGCTTCTCGATGAGGAGAAAGCTGAGATGCTGGAGAACCAGATGAAGGAGCGCAGCACCAGGAGCTTCAATTTCGGAGCTTATCACCGTCTGGAGACAGTAGGCTGTTTAAACAAACACACCAATTACTCTGCAGAATAGAAGAAATACATCCTCAATACCCACTACAAACACTGTATTACAATTTATCTGAGCTTCACATCAAATTTGGACCAAGTGCCATAAGCATCATTGACATAAAGGGAAACTTGTCTCCCATACAGATCTACAGCTGGATGGACACTCTGGTGGCTCAGTACCCGAAGCTGGTCACCAAGCAGCTAATCGGGAGATCCTATGAGAACAGGCCCATGTATGTGCTCAAGGTAACACATGTCTCACACACATCACACCTGTACTTTGTGCCTTTTAGCCATTTTTATCTCAGCATGAGTTTTTATCCTGTTGACATGTTGTTATAGTTCAGCACTGGAGGAAACAAGCGTCCTGCCATCTGGATCGATACAGGTATCCACTCCAGAGAATGGGTGTCTCAGGCTACCGGAGTGTGGACAGCCAACAAGGTACAGCACGTTTACAACAATGAGTGATAGATTAAGCTGAAATGTGTTAGATTTCCTCCAGAGACTGTAAAAGGAAACTCTTAGAAGGAAAGACCTCACAGGTGCAATTGGCTCATAAACAAAGCTTGCATGATTTGTCGATGAACACAAAATTGACTTTTTATGATAATTGACTTATCATTCAGGTCACTATCCAGCAAAAATGTCAAATTTGAACTGTTAACTCTTTGAGACTTGAGTAAGTTGGTTTTATTTCTTTAAAAAAAAAACAAAAGGAAGAGGCAACAAGCAACTTGCCAACACATGGCCCAAATATCAGCAAGAAATCATTTAAAAAGTTAAAAGAAAATTACCTGAAAATAAAAACAAGAAAATGACTTAAAAAGTGCTGAAAATAAAAAATATATGTATTCATTTTATATCTTGTATAGTATTTTTCTATCAGATAATTTTAATATAAATGATCAGAATCGTGAATATAGATTTGTGGACATTTTCCCTATTTTTTAAAAATCATTTTCAAACACTTCTCCCCTATTTTCTTTTAGTAATTTGTTTGTTAATTTTCTTGTCACATGATGCTAATTTCCGTTTTTCCTCATGTTTTTGAAAGAAAACAAAGAAAACAAAAAAAAGTTGATCCAGATTTCAAAGGGTTAAATGCTCTTTTTCCGATTACTTTTATGACTATTGGTCGGACTAAACAAGGAATCAGAAGGTGCCACTGAGGGCTTTTTTCTAATATCTTCAGACATTTCACAGTCAAAATTATTAATCCAAAAACTAATCATTAGATTAATAGACAATGACAATAATTTGTTGTTGCAGCTCTAGTAATAAATAAATGTTATAATGACATTTTAAGTTGGAAAGAAACCAGTTCATATTTTTACCCACAAAAGGTGCATACAGTATAATAATCTCACATTCCTTCCTTTCTTGTAAATTATGTTTTATATTATGATGATGTTTATATTGTTTTATATATATTATCATCTCAGTGCCATCTCAGCAAAATAAAACCCTTGTTGTTCTTGCTTAGATTGCCACTGATTATGGTACCGACGCCTCCCTGACCTCCCTTCTGAACACCATGGACATTTATATGCTGCTTCTTGCCAACCCTGACGGCTACGCTTACACCCACTCCAATGTATGTTACGGTCATTCAACGGACAAGTTAGAGTTGTAAAAACTGAAACATCTTTGCTCTTATTCTCTGTTTTACTGTGGGGTTTTTTCATGTTGGGTTAAAACTAAAAAACATTTAACACTTACATTTTACATGTAAGGTGGATGTTTGAGAGGAAATTGTGGTTGATGAGACAGAGTTTACAGTTAAAATCTTAAAAAAAGGAAAATACTTGAAAATAAGTGTGCGACTGACTTGATATTGTGTGATTTTCAGGACCGTATGTGGCGTAAGACCCGCTCCGTGAACTCAGGCTCCAGGTGCCGTGGTGTCGACCCTAACAGGAACTGGGATGCAGGCTTTGGTGGTCAGTATAGAAAAAGACAGCAAGTGCCTCTCATGAACTTTGTGTTGTTTGATGAAGTTTGTTTGTTTTTTACTACAGTTTGTACTTTGTCTGTAAACATATTTCTTTTGCAGATACAGACACTATAAGTGGATGGGGTTAATACATTTAATTCATAGATACCACCATGAAATATCTGTTGATTACCGAGATTAAGACAATTCTTTTGCACGTTTTCTGAAATTTTATGTTTTAATATACAAATGAGGCATTATCTAAATAAATGGGCATTTTTGCAGAAATTTTGCAGATAATTTTTCTGTTTGGACAGTAATACTAAAATGAGACACATGCTAACTTTGGTTATGAAGAAATAATGAAAAGGTGACAAAGGTGTTATTTTCAGATAAATAAATTTTTGGCAGATTATTTTGGTTTTTCAGACTGTGACAGGTGAAACTAAATTTTATTTCTTTATATTTATTTAACATTTATTTAAGCCAGGAATACCCCCTTTGAGATTCAAAATCTCTTTCAAGGGAGTCTTGGCCACGACAGCAGCATGAGGAATTTCACATAAAACAACAACAGACTAAAAGCGCAACAGCAAAAAGTTAAAAACAAATAAGCAGCTAATTAGAAAAGATTTTTACAAATTAACAAAAGACAAAGTAATCAGCCAATTTACAACAAACTAAAATAATCACTGTTCAGTAGCCAGACAAGTGCATTCGGTGGTCAAAAACTCCTTAATCCTTTTTTTAAAATCTCCCAGGCTTATAACAGAGTCTAGTTTAAGGTGACTCTGCAGCTGACACAAAAATGAGTGCAAAACTTTACAGCACTTTCACCCAAGGCCGTGGGTTCATAGAACGACATACAAAAGTTGTCCATGTGACTGAAAGTTGCAACTTGCAACAGTTCTAGGTATCATTAGGGAACATAAACAAGGAGGCAGGTCATGTAACACTGAAATGTTAGTTATTTAGGCCAAAGCATGTTCATGTGCTCTCAATATACACAGTTCATTAGGTACCTAATAAACTATTAGGTACACCTAATATACATAGTTTATTAGGTGCACCTAATAAACTATGTATATTAATATACATAGTTTATTAGGTACCCTTGCTCTTTCAGTCTAATGCAACAGCGCTGTAATAAATCCTACCTTAATGAAGATTATAATCAATGTTTAACAGTTAGGTGTTGATTTTATTTCATGGTCATTTTGGAGGCTGCAGACTGTGGTTGTGATGCTTTATTAGAAACAACAAACAATAGACTTTCAAATTACCCTAAAGTACTTTTGTCCCTAAAACGCATTTGCTACTTGTACCTATAAACAGACATGTATAGTATGATGTATTGTACTCCCTCCAGGCCCCGGTGCCAGCAGGAACCCCTGCTCTGATTCCTACCATGGCCCCTCGGCCCACTCTGAGATTGAGGTGAAGAACGTGGTGAACCTGATCAAGAGCCACGGCAACTTCAAGTCCTTCATCTCTGTCCACGCATACTCCCAGCTGCTCATGTACCCCTACGGCTACTCCTGCAATAGCGTGCCTGATCAGCCTGAGCTGGTAAGGAAGAAAAAAACTGAAGAGTTAATTGTAAGGAGGCACATAGCAAATTAAATCTGACACCTGTTCCTGCTTATGAAACAAAGAATTTCTCACACAGGAAAATTAAAACAGAGAGGCAGATTAATTTTTACAGAACCTGATATGAAAACGCCCGTCTCTGTTATCTTCAACACCTTTAATGATTTAAAAAAGCAATATCCTGCCTTTTGACCGGAGACTGGTTTAACAACGTCAGCTGTGTAACTCAGGGTTACAATTTTTTATCTAATTAAAGTTTTATTGTTGAAAACTTAAATTATTTGCCCCTAGATTGATAAATTGACCAATCAGAGACTCATAAATGCTTTATATGATCTCCATGAACTCAGCCAGGAATCTTTTTCAGCAATACTGCTTCAAGTTTTTGTGCATATTTAACCCAGTCGCCTGAAATAAATGCTGGAATTTTATGTTTCTGCAAACCACAGATACCTTACATTTTCACGTTTTTATGTGGCTGATATGTTGAAAAGCTGTGTTTAGCAAGTTGTTATGCTTAGGCACAAAAACCACTTGGTTATGGTGAAGAAAAGGTTTTGCTTCAAAATACCCTGTTGGGGAGCACAATATCAGCTTGAAAAGCAGCAATGGCTTTATAAAAAAAAATGTCCATTATTCTGGCAGAAAAGGGTTTATGTCTCAATAAAAAAAAGAAGCTATTTTTGGGCCACCATCACATGAGGAAAGAAGTGATGTCTTGCAGCAGTGTCTTTGTAAAAAACTACTTTATTTGGGGCCTAGAAGACAACTGGAAAAATAACAACAGTTTGCTGCAAAGCACGTTTAAGAACATCAAGCAAACAATACTTTTGTTCAAGTAAGGTTTTGAGTGCAGGACTTTTACTTGTAATTATAGAGTACTTTCACAGTGTGGCATTATTACTTTTATGTAGGTAAAGGATCTGAATGCTTCTTCCACCACTGACTATACCTAACAACGGTATTGTGTCCTTTTTCTTGTGTTCGCTATAGGACTCTGTTGGCAGAGCAGCAGTGCAGAAACTGACTTCCCTCCATGGCACCAGATACAAGGTTGGAAGTATCTGCAAGATCATCTGTGAGTAACTTTTGCAACTTCACGGCACCTCAAATTCAAAGTCATGCACCTGACGAACTGCTGCTGAAGTTTAATTATGATAAATACTAATAAATCGATAACCTTAAGTCATTAAATGAAGTGCACCACAATAAATATATCAGTTAAAAAAAGAAATTATTCAGTGCACTTTCTCTAAAATACCAGTTAGATTACTACTCATATAGCTACTATTACTGACACTAGTACCAATATATCAGACAATATTGACTTATTGTTGTACAGTCAAAGACGTGTTTGAGGTTCTAGAGAAACATGTCACCCTTACAAACACTATTTTGTCCACCAGAGATCACTGACGAGGCTGTTTTCCAACTGTACAATGTCCCGCTCAGTAAATTTTTTTAATGCAATTTGCAGAACAAATGTTGCCATTGTGTGTCTCTGCAAACCACAGATATGTTACATTTGTATGTTATTATGTAGTGGATATGTTGAAACATTGCATTGTTTCAACAACGCTGTGGCGAACACGTGGGTAGATGCAGGCATAAAAACCACCTGGTAATGGTTAGGAAAAGACATCAGTGCTAAAAAAATTTGGCTTTGGTGCCACAATGACAGCTGAAGACGTCATTGATGTAAAAAAAAAATCAAACTATTAATGGTAGCTGTGGTCCACTGGACTGGAAAAACACACAGTGGAAAACATAGGAAAACACAATGATGACTTGCTGAAAAAAAGACCTGGTCTTGTTTTTTGTTGGTCCCAAACACTTGTTGGCAGTGGTCTGCATCTTGGCAGCGTCGCACTTCGGTGTCACGCTATCCACCATCCCCACTCCACCTCCCAATAACAAAAGTCAGCTCATATAGTATTACGCCACCTTAGAAATGTTGCTATGGCACGTATCAAATGTACAGATGTAATGTTATTGTGGTTTGTACAATCGTTCAATTGTCCTTCTTCTGGGGACATGGCAGAATTTTTTTTTTAAATCTTAATCATAATTCTTTGATAAATTCAAGGAATCATTTTCATTTGATGTGTTTATTTAAAACATTTCATACTGGTTCATATATTATCAGGTTTTTAAAACTTAAATGTTATCTGTGTCAAAAAGCCCTGATTAGAAGAGCTGCTACCATAATGTCCTCGCCTCCTGCTCTCCCCTCAGATCAAGCCAGCGGTGGCAGCATTGACTGGTCTTACAACATGGGCATCAAATACTCCTTTGCCTTTGAGCTGAGGGACACCGGTCGCTATGGTTTCATCCTGCCAGCCAATCAGATCATCCCCACCGCCTCCGAGACCTGGCTGGCTCTGAAACACATCATGGAGTATGTCCGGGATCATCCTTATTGATTGCTAAGACCCAGGAAATGAAGACACTTTAAAATCGACTAATATGCAAAACAGTTTTCTGTGCTGATGTATGACATCTGACTTCAGTATGAACCAGTAAAGTCAAGAGTACCCTGTTTGAAATCATTTTGTCTTTCTGTGTTCAGCTGTTGCACATAAGGTCAACCTGTGTGTAAAGGGGTTTATTTCCTTAAGAAGTGACCTAATAAATGTGGAAGAATACTGTATTATATACTTGATTTTTGTTGTTATTACTTCTATTAGTAATTTTTTAACCTCTAACTTATTATTCAAGACTTGCAATATTATTATCAGTGATGGAAGATGTATTGAGATCTTTTAATTAATAAAAGTAGCCCAGTGTAGAAGTACTCTGGTACAAATTAAAATCCTGCATTCACTTGAGTGACAGAGGTATAAATCCACTTAGTACCAAGTGATTAAGCACTCAAAAGGATTAAAAAAATTACAAAGATATGAAGATGTAATAAAACTATATAAATCTATATATACTACATACACCTTTCACTTTTATAGATACTGTATAATAAGTACTTTGGTTCAGTCGTGGATAAATACTACATTAAGGTGTATGCAATGGCAAAAAAAAGTGAAATATGTTCTGTGATTCTAAATGGGGAAAAGTAGTTTTATCTACACAAATCCAAATATAAAATAAAATATTTTTTAAAAAAATGTAAAAAATAGTTCAATACAAAATATCCAAATTTAAAACACGCTAAACCTAAGTGAAACCTAGGTTTAGTGTGTTTTACAATGATTTTGTTTCTTATTTGAAAGCCCTCAAATGCATGAGGCATAAAAATGTAATGAAACTAGTTAACATAATAGATAAGTATGATCTAGCCTCCAACAAAAGCCCAGGCCTGTAATATTTTGTTATTATTTATCCCTTATATTTCTTTATCAAATGTATTTTCATACATTTAACTTGTCTGTCTTCTCCCTGATCCCATCCACCTATTTAAGCCCACAAATCCATGTTGTTTGTATCATAGATCTATTATAAGTTTTGAACATGAAATTTTGTTCAATTAAAGAAAAGGCCTGTCAGTAACTGATCCGTGCCCTACCCGATCCGTACTGCGCATGCGTGAGCACCAAACAGGTACTGGCATGCTCCTCTGTAGTACATCCACGCTGTGACATGCCCTTTAGCCAAAATATTTAAAAAATAAGAGAGGGAAAGTTTCCCGCCTCTCGTCATTTTGCCACCTGTGATTGGTGGCTTCTCCAGACACATACATTAGCTGCTAGACTAACCTTAGTAAAGACAGATAAAATGGGGTATCTGAAACAAATTGATATTGAGAACTTCAAGTCATGGCGAGGAAACCAAGTTATCGGTCCTTTTATGCGATTTAATTGTATAATTGGCACAAACGGCTCCGGTAGGTTGACCTTTTTTCTTTCTAGGGTTGCTGGCTCTCTAATGAGTTAGCTACCGATGCTACTGAGCTAGTTAGCATGGTTGAATTAAGCTAGTTAGCTGAAGTACATTGGCTCTACTAGTGAATGGGGCATAATCTAGGATTAAAAATAAGCTGTAAATCACTGAATATAATGTTGGAGTTCATTTAACAAACTAGAGTGTTATTTGGTATAAATGTGTATATCTGTAATTTATTGAAAACTCAGCTAGCTATAACAGAAACTGGCAACCACTCAGTCCCACGGTGAGTTTTTCGGCAGTATGATGTTGTAAATCACTGTAGGTAAGTCCAATGTGATGGACGCCCTGAGCTTCGCCATGGGGGAGCGGGTTGCTTCTCTCCGGGTGAATCGCCTCAGGGACCTGATTCACGGAGCCCACATCGGGCGGCCGGTGCAGGACACCGCCCGTGTCGCCATCCGGTACTGCGACGATAACGATCAGGAGACCATCTTCTGCCGGAGCATCATTGGTCAGTTTAAGGAGTTTACTTTTCCGCGTTTGTGTAGATTATTTATAGTTTTGTAAGTCAACTGTTGATAAAGCCACAGGTGTTTCAGTGGAGGGTCGAATAAGGGGAATTTGTAACATTAGGCCTGGCACGACGGAGGTTTGGGGCCATGTTAAAGAAAGAAAAAAGTCATAATATTCCGAGAAAAAAAGTCGTAATATATTTTGGGGAAAAAGTAGTAATATTATGAGAATAAGCATTTTGTGAATGAAGTCATAATTTTACGAGAAAAAAAGTGGTTTTAGGAGAATGGGGATATTATGATACGGAAATAAACAAATTTGCCAGCAAACTATAAAATGGGGAGGAGCACAATAGTTCTCTCACCTGTTTTATAGTTATAGTTACCTTAATTGCGACTTTTTTATCCTAAAAAAATAACAACTATTTCCCCATAAAAATTTAAATTGTAAAACTAAGACTTTATTCTCGTAATATTACGACTTTTTTCTTATAATATTACGACTTTATTCTCAAAGTCTCAAAAAAAAATCCTTAATGTGGCCTTAAAATTGTCGTAATAATGTGTTTGTATTAAATTTAGCCTTTTTTTCTTTTTCTTTTTTTTTTGGTGCATGAAGATGTTGAGAGAGGGTATACTTCACTCTGTTATTTTATATATAATTTACACGCACGGCCAAAACACACACATATGCACAAACAGAACATATAATACATGCATTAATGTAAATAGAAATGTCTGTGTTGATGTAAATGGTCTTAAACAGTCGAAAAAAAGAAAACATATTTCCCCAGGTGCTTCTAGTAGTATCAAGTAGAAACAAGTAGTGTAGTTTGATTTGCAAAGTTTTGATGTATCAGTCGCTGTCATAACTGCTGTTCACCTTCCTTGTTCAGGTGACTCCTCTGAGTTTCGCATCAATGGCATACATGTTACTCTGGCCAAATATATAGAGGAGCTGAAGAAGATTGGCATTGTGACCAAAGCTCGAAACTGTCTGGTGTTCCAGGTAAACTCTTATAAAATGTTTAGGAGAAAGTAAGATCAGATGTTTGTGTGTGTGTGTAGCTGAATGACTGTAAAGTTCTGTGACTCAATATAAAATACAGAAAACAAAACGTGTTTTCCCACATCCACTCAGCTACTTGTAATAACTTAAAAAACGCCCTACAAACCAGCCTGTTACTCATTATGCTCCTCACCAGGGGGCAGTGGAGTCCATAGCTCTGAAGAACCCAAAGGAGAGGACCAAGATGTTTGAGTACATCAGTCAGTCAGAAGACTGTATTGCAGAGTATGATAAGAAGAAAAATGCCCTGCTGAAGGCCAAAGAGGACACACTGTTTCACTTCAACAAGAAGAAATCTGCTACTATCGAGAGGAAACAGGTGTCCCAGGAAAAAACAGAGGTAAAACCCCTAAAAAGGGAATATAATCTGTATATTCCCCTAACTGCAGTGGCTTGTTCACTCCAGTGCCTCGAGTCACCATACACTTAAGCTTATTTTTCCTGCCGGCTACATTCATAACCAATTGCAGATAAAGTGTGGCTTGTTTTTAATTTTCTAATCAGGAGTACACATTGCTATTACAGTGCTATCACTGTTGCTGCTTCCAGAATGAGTGGCTTTACAGTTTCCCTGAAACATAAAAATGGACATCCACAAACGTCAACATTTCTAATTCAGTTACTTCTTTTAAGTGTGGATTGTACTAGTGGTACACACAAACTGAACAGGTTCATTTGACCATGCATGAAGTCAAAAGTGTGGATGATCTGACAAACAAAGGTTGGGTAAAAAAGACGGCTGTCATATGAAGACGAGATACCTGATCATTGTTGGGGATAACAGCACACACTTTTGTCCAGTCGTTCCTCAGTGACATTGATAGCGCTGGGCTTGTGGTTGTGTTTAAACCCTCTGTGAAGTGGATGTGATTGTCAGGTTATTAGTTTTTGCAGGTTCTAGAAATTGCTGGGCTTAGCCCCCCTTGAGAGGGTTTCAAATGCCAATGCAACATCAGATGAGCATTTGGTTGCTGCATACTAACAGTTCTGGTGCTTCCAGATTGGATTTTGAGCTTAATGAGCCATGCCACAAATGCAGATTTAGTTGTGATTGCATTGAGATACATTGCTGGAGAACTCTGGACTGCAGAGGGGCTCAGGCTCAGGTGGTCAACATGTGATGCAGTGTGATTGTAAAGTAGCACATTATGATGGATATGGATTCCCCCAGTCCTGAATTTATGCCTGTATTTGTCAGGGTAGTTTTATGAAATAGAGATGCAGTGGTCATAAGTAGCATATAATGCATATTTAAGTCTTTTTTAATTTGGACTAAGAATGTTCCTGCAATATGTGTATAGCCTGATGCAATTCCAGAAAGTGATTTAAAAATAAAAGCTCATTTGGTTTGTTTGCATTTTTTTTCTTTAATGGGGCATGATGCTGGCCTTCATTCTAGAGTAAATACCATGTGGTTTCTGTTCTTTCTATTCATTTCCTATGGAGAAGCTGTTGCACAGTGTATGGTAGGCATGCTGAGTTTTGAGAAGGGGGTGTGTTGTATTCACCAGCCTGTATTTATATACAGTAAACTAGATTCCACTTAATGCAAATTAGTCTGTCCAGCACAGTTCGCCTGGCTCTTCACACTTTACTGTCATAAAAGGCAATGTAGTTAAATAAAGCAAGATTCATCAAGGGCTCTTCCTGTGTCTCACCTCAAAAAAGAAATACATTTTGGAGTTTTGGGGTTTTTTTTGATGAAATAACAGAAAGTTTATGAGCAGTCCACCATGTTGTTTCCTGTTTGAAACTATGAGTAGAGAACCAGGGGCCGCCCAAATAGCAGAATATTTATTCAATCAAGTGCATTCCACGAAAGGGCACGTCACCAGTGGGAAGTGGTCCCCCAGTGTCCAATCTAGATTTGTTGGAAATGTACAATGAGATTCACTTGAGTTTTCCTGTCTATCAAATGACTGGCCCCACCAACCAGCCTTTCACTTTTCCAGGCCCAAAGGTACCAGGCGCTGGTGGACGAGCTCCACCAAAACCGTCTGCAGCTGAGCCTGGCTGAGCTCTACTATAATGAGAAGGGCATCAGTGCTCTCAGTGACACCCTGAGGGAGAAACAGCAGGCGGCAGCTGCTAAGAACAATAAAGTTGTGAACGCAGAGCACACGGTCAAAACCTATAAGAAGGAACATGGGCGCCTCTACAGAGAGCAGCAGCACATAGATAAGGAGATCAGGTGTGTGTGGATTTGAAAATTATAACAGTGGAAAAAAGTATTAATTAATATACCCTTAAGTAAAGCTAATGAATATATTTCATTTGTTCCTCACTAGCTGCTTTGTGTCCCTGTGTAGAACACAGGAATATAATAGAAATACATCAGTGGTCTGTGCCATTAACTAGAATTAGCCTGGGCCTCCTCTCACTCTGTCACTCAGCGCCCAGGAGCATTCCCTGTCCCAATGTCAATCCCTATACATCAAAGCCAAGGTAAACACCTCCCATCACATGCAGAGGGCTGAGGAGGTCCGTGATGCCCTGAGGAAGGGTCAGAGGCTGATGGCAGTTAAAGAGCAGGAGCTGGCAGAGGGGCAGCAGGAGATCTCTGAACTGGAGAGGACCTGGAGGAACTATGAGAGGCAGGTACAGGAGAGGGGAGCTTCCCTGGGGAGAGACATCGAACTGGATGAGGATCAGGTGAGTGTTTGTCAAACTAAGGAAACTCCTTTTCCATTCAGTTAAACCTAAATACAGTTGAAATTTGACTGCTGTCAATAAGCCTGTCGCGATAATTACGATATCGACTTATCGTACCATATATAAAAAAATGAACCTGATCATTTTTCTGACCTCGATGTTGCCGTTTACATGGGCGTTTATAAAGATGTGATGAGAATTTAAACCAGCCGTGCTGTTTCTGACACTCTTGCCTCAGTCAGCCTGTTCTCTGTGGGAGGCGGGGCTCATACACTCACAGAGCGGACAGCATGCAACAGGTAGTGCGTTTACATGCACAGTTTAGTGGAGCTACAGTCACAGCTCGATTGGGCCATTTAATGCACTTCTTCAGGACGCACTTTAGTTCAGGTTTTCCCTAATCTCATCCAACCAGCCATGCTTCTCTTGCAAGCGATTGTGTACAAGGTCGATGCAAAATTGTCGATGTCACTTAGTGGCCAATGTCTCTTAATAAGACAAAAAAAGGTCTGTCCTAATGTTTGTTGCTGATTGTTATTGATGAACTAACTGTAGATACCTTGAAATATCAAGGGACAAAGTACCTGCTATTGTATTAATACATTAATTGTGTTTTTGCATCCATTTGTGTCACAGCAAGGGCGATACAACGAGCTGAAGGAGCTGGCCCGAAAACAGGGGATGGTCCTCAGCCAGCAAGCAGAGAAACTGCAGTGGGAGGTGAGATCAGACTACGAGAAGATGGCTTTTGATCAGCGCAGAAAAAAGGAAGTGGAGGTAATGTCACCACTGACATCTCGAATCTTTTTACTTAAAGACCACAGATTGAGCAGCTGCTGAAAGACACGTCAGTATGTTTCACAACACTGAATCTGTGATTAATAATGAATTCTTAAACGTACAGTAACTTATATTTTTGGACACTTGAGGGCAGTAGAAACAAGTTGTGAACATGACATTGACATGCCATCACCCTCAAGGCTAGGTGCTGACGATATGGAGAAAAAATTACATTTATATTTTGTACAAATACCTTGATACCAACATTGTGATGATACTGTACGGTTGACTATTGGTGCTTTAACAAAATATTTACACGGTGAGATTTTTGATGAATAATAGATAAATAGTAACAGCTAGAACAGTCTGTTGCAAAACTATCAATTACAGCTTTTTTAATTACACCTCTCTTGGAATATCGTTTGTTGTAGGTTGCCATCAGGAACCACCGGACTCAGCTGGAAGATTTGACACACAGAGCAGAGAAGCTAGAGGAGTACACCAGCACCTGCACGTACGTCATGTGCTCACCTTATACCACATGGCTGTGCAATGTAATACCAGCCAATATAAACTGACTGTCAGGGAGGTGTTTGATACTGCTGTAAACCAGGGCACAACATCAATTCCTGCATGTTTCAGGACCTCTATCGAAGAGTACCGTCAGCGGGAAGAGAGCCTGAGTGCGGAGTTGCAGCGGGGCCGTCAGCGCACTGAGGAGGTGACCCAGGAACTAGGTCAGGTGCTGGAGGAGCTGAAGAATGCCTGTATGGACACTGAGGAGAGCAGTCGCCAGCTGCAGCGCAAAGCACTGCTCGAGAAGCTCCGCAGGCTCTACCCTGAAAGCGTGGTAAAGGATAGAGAGGGATAATAATTAGAGATAACTGTAAGAAAACAGCGAGGACCCAAGTCCGAAGAGAGGCAGGACACTCAACATGTGTTTCAGGAATTATGGTTATGGCAAAACAAAAAATACTACACACACCAAGGCTGTCTAACTAATCTCAATTGGCGACTATCAATCCATGGTGCTAGAAACAAACAAAACTCAGATAACTCACCTCAGGTTTACACACACATGAAAGGCAGGACACAGGTAAAGTCAATGATTAGACAAGGTAACTTTTTGGCTGGAAGTTCCCGCTCCCAGCAGCAGGATCAGCACCTTGGAGGTAAACAGTTTTGACAGTCAGCTTCTTGATATCTCAGACACCCCATTGCTCAATTTTAGTTTCCTAGAGGATGATAATAATTACTGTAGTTGTAAACCACTCTAGTACATATTCATTAGTCATTTAGAATTTAATCATTTTTGTAAGTCCCTTGTCTGCCTCCATTTTTACTAAGAGTTTTTTTTCTGTGCTGCACATAATGTCTGACTGCATGTTAAGAGAGAAATGTTATTTTTTAGAGGGTAAAATGTTGCTTTCTTTATTTTTATGCTCCTTTTTGTGCCTCTGAGTTAGCGACAACCGTGGCCTGAGGCATTCTGTTTTTCTGGTGATCCATCAGTCCATCTGTCCCATTCTTGTGAACGCAATATCTCAAGAACGCCTCGAGGGAATTTCCTCAAATTGTCACAATGTCCATGTTGGCTCAAGGATGAGGTCACTGTGAACTCAGAAAACATGTTTTTGGCCATAACACAAGAATTACAATGCTGATTATGACAACACAATTGCCTAATAGGATACAATTATTATTAGTGACATTTTATATTCATATTCATGAGGTCAAAGGTCAACTTCACTGTGACATCTTAATGGTCTGCAAAAACACTTGGCCACTCTGGCCATTACTCAACACCAGACGAGATTGTGACTATATTTCACAAAGGGCAGATACTGAATTGGTGACACTAATCTTGGATGTCCACATACGTAGAAACTGTCCTGTTTATATAGATCCTCTGTTGCCAGGTTAAAGATATGTGTGACGCATTCACATTTTAGAAAGAGTAGCAACAAGTGAGCAACATCCCTGTTTGAGGCATTGTTTACTGTCATGGCTGCATGAGTCTTGACAGACAAAAATGTAAATTGTAACTGCAACCTGACTGGTTGATGGAGGCATACAACTGCGAGGCAGTAATTCCAGTTTCTTTTCTTTTCAATGTTTTCCTTTCTTGTCCCAGTTCGGTCGTCTCTCTGACTTGTGCAGCCCCATTCATAAGAAGTACCAGCTCGCTGTCACCAAGGCTTTTGGTCACAACATGAACGCCATTGTAGTGTCCTCAGAGAAAGTTGCCCGTGACTGTATCAGGTTCATGAAGGAGGAGCGAGCTGAGCGTGAGACTTTTCTGCCCATTGACTACTTGGACGTAAGTTCTATTTTTGTACGGTTGAAAAATGCAAAATGGTTTTAGAAGTTGTCAGGGTATTTCAGTATGCAGAATCACTTGCATGCGTATGTTAATGATAACCATCTCTACTTTATGCCCAGGTAAGCCCTCTGAATGAGCGACTAAGAGAGATCCCCCACGCCAAGATGGTGGTCGATGTTGTGAAGATTAGCACTGCCTCAGCTGCTGCTGCCCCCCTGAGAAAGGTGGTGCAGTTCGTATGTGGCAATGCATTGGTGTGTGAGACCATCAAGGAAGCAAAGAGTGTGGCCTTTGATGGACCTGTGCGCCTTAAAGTAAGTTTGACACTTGGACACAGACATAAGAGGAAGGAACAAAAGCAAAAGACATTTTGTTTTGCTCGGTTGTTGCCTTGAAATTCTGTTGTGTTTACCATTATCACAAGAGGAGTCCATATGAGCGCCCCTCTCTTGTGGTATTCATGATCTGTTAAGTCAAAATTGTGCCATTGAGGTGACAAATTGCAGTGTGTTTGCTGATGTTTTCAGTAATGCTAGAGGCCATGACTGCTATTTTTTTTTTTGCCACATTGCAGAACAGTTTTTTGTCATCTTGCATGGTGTGCTCCATCACTTATATCTAGCAATACACTGCGACTACAAAAAAGGATCACTTCATTCACTAATTTAAAGAGTAAGAAATATTGACAGTAGAAAGTGTTGCATACAGCTTCCCAAAAAGTTTTAATGATTCAGAGAAAGTAAACTCACGAACTGAAATCAATTTGCATGTTACCATAGGATTGTTATGTAAAAGGGGCAACACTTTAAAATCTTGTAGGCCGTCTAATATTACAATCTAAAGCCCTGAGCTTGTGACTGACATGTTGGTCTTTATTGCCAGCAGACTTGTAATCAGACGTGTTTTCTGTAGACGGTAGCCCTGGATGGGACAATGTTTACAAAGTCGGGCTTGATCTCTGGAGGCTCCAGTGACCTGCGGACCAAAGCTCGTTGCTGGGATGAGAGGGATATGATGAAGCTGAGGGAACGCAAGGACCAGCTGACAGCAGAGTTGCGCGTCAGTTAACACACACAACGTGTCAAATACTTTGGGAAATCATTCAGTTTGGACTTTATTTAGTCAATTTTCACATAGTTCAAAAGTTGCTTCAGTTGTTTGTGTTTTTAGCATACATTATATCCTGTCATATACAGACGATATATTTCTTGCATGAAATAATTATCGAAGAGTCGTTAATTTTTTTCTCCTTTCACTTCCACTCTGTGTTTTGGTCCTGTGACAGGATTTGATGAGGCTGAGGCGGAAAGACTCAGAGCTAAATCAGATCATTGCTCAGGCTCAAGGCGCCCAGACCCGCCTCAAATACTCCAAAGCTGAGCTGGAAAACCTTTGCAAGAAAAACATCCTCAAATGCCAAGTGGTACGGCCACTGAAGTGTGACTCTCTCAAATGTAGTATTGTGATTGAGACTGTGTTCTTTGACATGGCTCCACTGTAGATGTAGATCAGTGCTCCTGGTTTGATCACTATCACGTGAAATCTCAAAGCATGTTGCACGTACAAAGATGTATCATGGTGGCGCAGGAAGCATGAACTTTCAGTTTCACAGTACTTACTCTGTCTTGTTGTCTCCTTCTGATTGTTCTCAGGAGATTTCACGTATGAAGAGTGAATTGGCAAACCTGGACTCTCAGATCCAGATGCAGCAGGAATGTGTTGAGGCAAAGGATTCAGAGATAAGGGAGATCAGAGACAGGATCAACCAGGTACTGCTGTCTGCACGCCTTCTTAAACCTGTTTGACTGTAATGCTGACCTTCATGCTGAGGTTACTAGTGAATTATATCAGGTTGCTGTATCATTTACAGTACCATACTGCATGTCATAAGGTGGCATCACTACATTTCCAGGGGTTTGGGGTAAGAACCACTGGCATGCAGCAGAGTGGCCACCATTAGCTTACAGGTTTAAAAACAAGAAATTGTTTTTTTAAACTGCTAGATATGGTATTTTACACATATCTGTCAAAGGCCCAAGTAGAGGAACTTATCTGCCAAATCTTTTATTAGCCATTGTACAGCTCACCGTCCTCCCCTTTTCATATTCTTAACATGTTAATCTATTTATAATTTTGTCATTTCAACTGTTCATACTGTAATTTTATTATGTTGGTCTGTTCCTTACACATGACATCTGTTGCACACAATCATCCCTGTGAGGGATTCCTCCTCTCTTGCTTCTCCTGTGGTTTCTTCTATTTTTTATGCCAAGTTAGATATTTTTGGAGGAGTACTCCCTCGTTTGAATCAGGGTCGTAGGGCAGAGGGTGTCTTATGCTGTACAGATATTAAAGCCCCTTCAGGCAAATTTGTCATACTGGGCTACACACTTGACTTAACAGTGTATGTTGTCTGTGTATTCAGATGGAAGACATGGTGTTTTCTGACTTCTGTGTTGAGATCGGTGTGGACAGCATCAGAGAGTTTGAGCGGGAGCACCTGAAACAGCAGACAGAGCTTGACAAGAAACGGTACGACAAACCACTCACCAGTGTCTCCACTAACCTACTGTATGTGCTCGACTCAACCAACCAAATCAGTGATGCAAATCAGAAATCAAATGTGATAAACACTGAAGTGATGAGCATTTACTTACAGGGAGAGTAGTGTCCCATATGTAAGGATTTTATTTGAGGAAATCTGCATGATTTTAGATCACCAAAGGATTAGATATTTAATTTTTACAATCAGATCAACATGAATCGCCAAATGTCTGTAACAGTTGCTAAAATAAAAGCTTCACTACTTAAGTGTCCAACTGTTCTGAGACTTTGTAGTTTTGAAAATATGACAATGACATTTAATTTATTAAAAAGTCCTTGTTATGCGTTTAGTTTCTTAAAGGATCATATTCATTGATTTGATATAATTCAGCTTTATTTTTTTATTTAGCTTTAAAAAATATGCAGCAAGCTGGCAAAAATTGATGGGCCTAACTTAGTGCTTGTATTTGCAAACGGGAGACTTAAATATTCTGGAGCTGTGCGTAAATACTTAATTTGTGTTGCAATGATGTAATCTGAATGATACGTTTTCAGGAGTTCTACAACATAAACTGTGATATGTCTCTCCTTTCAGGCTGGAGTTTGAGAGTCAGAGCACTCGGCTGAAAGCGCAGCTGGAGTATGAACAAGACCAACTGGAGCAGCAGAGGAAGAAGCTCCACAACATGGAGAAAACGATGGACAAGGAGGAGAGAAGCATGGCTGATCAGAGGAAGGTAGTCATCTCAGGCATCAAAAAGCCCCCTGTAATATGGATAGAAGACAGGTTTAGTTAAAATATGGACATTTTTATTACCTACCTCCTTCTGGAATATTAATTTCCTCCAAATGAGATTTTGGAAGTCTGTATTTAGGGCTTTTTCTGGGCCCACTGGGGCAGATGTGAAATTAAACATTTCAGCCGACATTGCAGACTACTTTGACGTGATGTTTCCATGCCCCCTCAGGATGAAGAGAAGCTGCTGGCAGCGGTGGAGGAGGGTCAGAGCAAACTGCTGGAGCTGAAGAACCAGCTGCTATCTAAGAAGAGCCAGGTGGCCGCTGCCAAAGCTGAGCTGGACCAGAAAACGAAGAGCCTGCACGAAATCAACAAGTAACACTTTCCACTAATACAACTGTACTCTTATCACTGCCACCACTGCTACCACTGCTGCTGTTACACAGTGTTTACCCTGTACAAACGGCTGGGGGAAGTCCCACAAAAAGGGGACGTTTCAAACCACGAATAAACATAAAGCTTGCTGTTTCTGCTAAATTGATTGACAGATCTGTTAAGAAACAGCTTAACACTAGATAACTACAATTTGTCCACGGTTGTTTTTGACTGTAAATCTATTAATGAGACAGAACTCTGCTTTCAGTCACCATATAACATGACATTTTGAAGACTTTGAGGTTGCAAGGAAACTGCATTTCTTTTCCTTTTTTTCATTTTATTTTTATCTTGGAGATCATACATCGTCCAGGATTCAAAAGATAAATACATAAATCACTTAACATACAAATACATTATAAGTACATAATGATAAAAACATCACTCAGATACCAGTCCATGTCTCAACATAGCTTTTCTCTCATCAGTTGCTCTCCCTTTCATTTTACTGAAATAAAGAATATATACTAATTATCATCTAAACAAATGACTAAAAGATGTCACACTCACTCATTTATCCATGAAGATCCACTCACAACACAATCTCCTTTGTACTCCGGAAACAGCATTTCTGTGGGATCTTTTATTTGCAATTGGATTCATTTCTTGTTTATTGGTGTAAGTTTATTGATTTAGACGAATGAACAAACCATCAAAATATTCTCTTTTTCCCTTAAGAATGTCTTTTTCTGTTAACTAAAATGATAAAAACCCAACAAGACACATTTTGGATGTGCACGCTCTCCTTTGTGTCGTTCTCTCAGAGAGTTGGTGAAGCTTCAGCGGGAAGTGATGTCTGCAGAGACAGCCGTGGAGCAGAAACGCTTGTTCAGACACAACCTGCTGCTGGCCTGTAAGATCCAGAGTCTGCCCATCACTCTGCTGTCAGGGAGCCTCCGTGAAATCAGTGAAGTGGAGGTGAGACAGAAAGAATTAACTGTTCTTTGTCTCCTCTGAATTTACCATCTCAACACCAGCCCTGCACAACTTTGACTGGATATTAATTTGAGCTCAAACTATCGTATATACGTATCATATAATTATGACATATTTTGCAAAAAGGGAAGAGAATGTGATAAAAGGAGCTGTAGAAATCTTGATTTTTTTTTTTTAGAAATTAAATCAGTAATGAAGTGAGTAGAAGCACTTTTACCTGATGGCTGATTCCTCTCTTCTGTGCAGCTTGACACAGAATCTGAAAGCACTTCAGCCACCGTGAACATCTATGAGAGAGAGGCACAAGTAGTCATAGACTACTCTGACCTGGATGCAGAACTCAGAGTGAGACATCAAGCATTTCCTTCCTGATCTCCATTCACATGACCAGAAATACTCTGTATGTCTAACATACATTGAATTTGTGTGTGTGTGTACAGAGTCTGCAGGGAGACGAGGAGATTGAAGCCAACTTAGAGAGGCTGAAGGAGTCAGTCTCCTCCATAGAGGGAGTTCTGCATCGCACCACAGCCCCCAACCTGAAAGCTCTGGCGAAGATGAGAGAGGTGAAGGTCAAGTTACAAGAAGTGACAGAGGGTAAGAAGTTTTTAATTTCAAAATGAGATTCTTGATCAGTTAGATTTGCCCACCGTTTATGTATATGCTGATGCTGAAATGAAGTACCTGAACTGCTGATTCACCTTTGTTTTCTGTTCCTCACTCAGCGCTTGATGCCAGCACCATGGAATTAAGAAAATGTGGTAAAGACTTCAACCAAGTCAAAGACCGTCGTTTACAACTCTTCCGCCAGTGCTTTGAACACGTGTCCCTCGTAATTGATCAGATCTATAAAAGAATATGTAGGAACAGCAGCGCCCAGGTGAAGCAACAAAACCTCAACCACAAAAACACAGTCTTAAGTTTCTCTGTCACTTGTGTAATTATCTGCATTTCAGTCATTTGTCTTCACAAGTAAATTACCTGAAAACAAGAGAAAAAATAAACATTAAAATAAAAAAAATAAAAATTAAGAAAATGACCTCAACAAAGTGCTAAAGAAACAATTTCTTGTTTGTAGCATAATCTTAAAATGTATATCTAAAAGAATTATAAATAGAATTTTCTTGACACCCACCCCCCGTTTTTTGATCATATCTAATAAATCATCATAAGGAAATCACACCAATTTTCTCAGGTTTCAGAGATTTAAGTACTTCTGACGAAATCTGATGTTGATCCAGGTGTTAAAGGGTTAAAGGGTTAGCTCAGCTTAAACAGTAAAAACAACACATTCAGTTCACACTGGACATTGTTGTAGAAGAGCAAGATGCCTTCAATGGCAAGATCCATCAAGTGAAATTACAACCGGCTGCAATATGTGTTCAAGGCCATTCTGAGTGCAGAAAATTCAGAGGAGCCGTACCTCGACGGCATCAGCTATCACTGTGTGGCTCCAGGGAAGCGCTTCATGTCCATGGACAATCTGTCAGGTGGAGAAAAGGCCATCGCTGCCCTCGCCCTGGTGTTTGCCATCCACAGGTAACCCTGAAACAGACCACATTACATTACTGTACATCAGATTATAGCAGGGAGAAATGAAAAGTTGAAGTGTGTGTGAAGCAGAGGTTACAGACAATAAACTAATCACTCAAAATGTCACATAAAAGCATCAGATAACAAGTAGAATAAACATGATAATAAGTCTTTAATGACGGATAGTTTCTGCATATAAATTTAGCCAGACAGATGGATAATCACCCCTCACAGCTATGAAAATGAAACCAACATAAAAAAAGGAATTGGCACAGCTGTTGACAAACCATGAAATATGTTTCAGAAATTACAGCCTCTCCTCGGGGACAAAAACAGTTGTCTAAGGGTACTTAACTTGTAATGACTCTAAGTTTTTAAACTGATGAATGGACTAATAAAGTAAAGGCCATGTCATTTGGAGAGCCTGTTGGTCCTCTCGTCTCTTACATCGTTGATTTAAGCCAGGAGTGCTCAGAGACACTCGAAATCTTTTCAAATCCATCGTTGCTGCTTCTTTTTTTATTGTCTTTTGTACTGAAACTTTTGTACATTTAAGACTTTTTCACATTTTGTGATTCTTGCTTTTTTTCTGAGGCACTTGTCCCACACTATCTAATACTCATTGCATCATTTTGTAATGGCTGTGGCTCTGACATTCACAGCATTGGTTTACTGTGTCTGCTGTTTGGCATGTTGATATCCTCTCTCGCAGCTTCTGCCCTGCTCCGTTCTTGATCATGGACGAGGTGGATGCAGCCCTGGACAACACTAACATTGGCAAGGTAAGATTTTAGCTGCTCATGGTTTACTATTAATATCAAATGCTGAAACAGTCATATAATTGATTCATTGTTTAGACTATTTATCTAACTTTAAGGGATGGAGTCTCTGTCTGTCTGTCTGTCTGTCCTTCTCAACAACTGTTCGTCACATCGACTTCACACTCGGTTGTATTAATGAGGACCAAAGGGAGAGCAGTGTCGAGTGCAAGCTTTGAGATCCAAGGGACCTATTCATTTGTCGTGTATTATGTACACATTGTGTAGTGTATTGAGCGGAGACCCCTATTAAGTGTTATACTGCAGAACGGCATCCTGGGTACAGCTGGCTATAGCACTTACAAGAGCAGATGAAGAAAGAGAGACTGGAGATGATGCATTGTCCTCTGCAAGGATGAAGTCACGGGATGAAAAAGGTTAATGAAAGGCTGATGAAATGAGTCCTCTTTGCTGCAGACTCTCACCACTAAACACAAAAAAAGACTGGCCACGTTTGGTTTTGCAGTGACTCTGCATGCTGTGTGGCAGAATGCAACATATGACCGTCATTCACCGTTCTTTGATTGATCCTCGCTGTCCGCTGTCACTATGGTTACACTCTATCCAGCAGGCGGCTCGGCTCGGCACGGCTCAGTTATCAGCAGCACTGGTGGGGTACCCCAGAGGAAGATTTCGTGCGTACTGATAAGTCAGCGAGCATGTGGTGGTGGCACATTGCCGAAACCGTTCAGCGCGGTGGAAGTTTGGTCAAAAGTCAATTTACTGAGGAGTGGCATTTTTTAGATTAGTGGATGAGGAGGGATTAACAGCAACACCACTGCAACGCGGTGCAGTGAGTGTACCACGGGTACTCCACAAACAGGCACAGGTGGAGGAAGTACTCAGGTCCTTTACTGCAGTAAAAGTACTACTAATACCACTCCAATAGAGGTTTAAGTCCTGCATTCAGAATCGTTCCTAAGTAAAAGTAACTATGCAAATATTATCAGCAAAATGTACAAAAGTACTTAATGTAAAAGTTGTCATTGTGCAGGGACATAGTCCCTGTCAGTGTTTTCCTATTCTATGATGTTTTTGGATGAATATTCCTGCTACACTGATATGTATACTGCATTTTGCTGCCGTAGGTGTTAAAAGCTCATTCTAACTCCTTTATATCCTGTTGGTAGTCTAATCTACAGCAATGCATCATATTCTGTAAGATCCTCGTTTGCTTGCAGTGTGGCTATCCTGTGAGTAGCTCTAAAAAGTCAGTTAGTTCAAGAAGGAGGAGAATTTAAAGGAACACCTCGTCCTTTCATCAAACATTCAACACATCTGGAGATGCATGGTTTTCACTGGACAGGAAGTAACTGTTTACTAAAGCTGTCAGAAAAATGTAGTGAGTGAAAAGTACAATATTTACCTTTGAGGTGTAGTAGAAGGAGGAAGGAGCAGAGTAAGAAATACACAAGTAAAGTATCTCAAACTTATTTTGGCAAATGTACTTGTTACATTTCACCTCTGTAAATATGACCTACCACGCCCACCCTACTCCCTCCCATTTCACCCCTGAGAAGTTTGCTCCCCTGAGTACAACTGCTTTGCATGCAAACCTGAAGTGAAAGCATCCCGGAGACGCAACACAGCACTGTTCTGTTTACTTCTTGCCCCCACCTAAACATGATATATTATGATTATCAACATGCAGAAAGTGTTTCTGTTTGATGAGTCAACATTTTTATATTTTTGGGTAAATTATCATTATGTTATTTGAGTAATTTAAAAATGTTTTTTAGGATAATCTATAAATTAGTCATTAATTTATTGAAAATATAATAGTTTGATTAATCAAGAAAAAATAATCTATATTTGCAGCCCCAATTTTTATACAAATGCATGAATAGAACAATTTTAAAAAATGAACATATGACAGATTACCTGATGAAAATAACTCTTAAATTGAAGCCCTAATCTTTAGTAATAACTTGCATGCTATTAAATGGTGTATTTTCTACTTGGGCGTGGTTTTACTTGTGTCAGAGCAGTTGCTGCTCTTTGAATTTCCAGTAGCATAGTTTGTGACTGAAAGGACACCTCAATACTTGCATACAGAGTTCAAATTCCAAGAGTCTTTGTATCAACTTTTTTATGCTTGCAGGAAAATGTATGTTTGGCACAGCATAAAAAAGCAACAAAAAATAACCACAGCAATGTCATTCACCAAAATAAGATCTTTTTTTATTATTAAGGTTTGAGTGTATTCAAACGGGCACCATTATCTTATGTGTATGGGTTACATTCGTGCATACCTTTGTTTTGTCTGTTTCCAGGTGACCAGTTTCATCAGAGAGGAGTCCAGGAGGAACATGCAGATTATCGTCATCTCCCTGAAGGAGGAGTTTTTCTGCAGGGCAGACGCTTTGCTGGGAGTCTACTCAGATGTAACAAACTTTTATAACATGTTGGAGAAGAACTTTATTTCTTTTTAAATTTCTTTATGTGGTGACAGTGCAACCAATCACAGTGGTATTCTCTTCACAGTTTAATGAATGCATGTTCAGCGGCCTGCTGACCCTGGACCTGCAGCCCTATCCTCTGGCTGAGGAGGACAGCGGGAGCCAGGCGGACTCAGCGAAGTCAGGATTTGTGTAGACTGGAATCACTTGCATGAAGCTGTTGCATGTGTCTCTTGCATTTCTGTTTATTTGCCATATCAGTGGTTCTCTGTTGTAATCTTTAGATGAGGTGCAAAGGAAAAGTAGTTCTGCGCCAACAAAAAACATTTTAATGGTTAAATGGCAAACACAGCAGAGTTAAAGAGAGCTTTGTTTCTGTTTCTGAAATGTTTTTGTTCTTGTTTGTCTCTTAAGAATTTTATATTATTTCAGCGTTTTATCTTGTTGCGCTTTTAAGCGCGACTTTTGTCTTGTTCATTAAAGTTACAGAGTTAGAAACGTGTTTGAAGATCTGTTATTGACGTGATCATATGCAGATCTGAAATGGCCACACAGGGGCTCAGTTACACTGCTAAACTGACAGATTACCCATTTTAAAGGAGTGCTGTTAAATTGTTATTAAGTATACAATTTGATTATTATTAAACATGTTTTACCTGGCTGCAATTTAGGTAATTTAGTCACTTTTTTAATGTTGGGTAGTGTATTATATAACAATGCATTTTATTTTTCATGTTTATTGTAGGTTTTCAAAATCTTCCTTTGCAAAGTAACTACAGGAACCTGGTAAATGACGTGGAGAAGTATAAACTTCAAATGTCCCACAAATTGCAAACAATTTGAAAAGGGCAACAAAAATCACCTGAAAGTTAGGTAAGAAAGAAGGGGAAAACTAAGGAAAATGTAGAAAACTAATTAATTAAACTAAATTAAACTAAACTAAACAATTAATTTTACTGATTTTTTTTTTTTTTTAAAGTAACTTTTTGGGTTTTGTTTTTTTTTTTTTTACTTTACCTTCTATCAGGTAGTTTTCTTATTGCTTTATTGTAAAGTTTGAGCTATGTTAAGTTGCTCATTGCCTTCTTTCCATGTTTTCAGATCAAACCAACTGGCTCAGGTTTCAAAGGGTTAAATTAGCCAAGAGTTTATACATGCTCAGCTGAAACAACGAGTTGATAGACAGGAAATGAAGAGGCAACTATATTGATAATCCTTAAAGTCATGTTGTATAAAAAGCATTTTAGTTTGTTTTTTTTATATATTTTTTTCAGCAATGAGTACTATATTTTAAGATGATGACATACTTTTGCAGAACTTTTACTGTGTGTGTGTGCGTGCGCGCGCGTGTGTGTGTGTGTGTGTGTTAATTTGGCATGTAAAGACCTCTGACAGGCTCTGGCCTCTGCAGCAGCAGGGGGCGCTAATATGGTCTGCATACAATGAAGAAGCAAACCTCGTGATCAATATTTACGGAAGTGTTCTCGTCCTGTACTGAATTCAATGGTCTGTGTCATTTGAGTAGTATCTTTCAATGTCAACTCAGTTCTTTAAAATACCTTATTGTCGGTTGTTAAAAGTCTGTTGAGCTCTTAGTTTAAAAGAAACGTCTGCTAACTTGTTAGCTATCCAACGGTAGCAGGAACAACGGACGTTAGCTAACTAACGTTAGCTTGAAACCGCAGAGCCGACAATAATCCTGCCCTTCGTTTGGTCTCCTGTCATACATGGTTGTGGCGTTATCAGTCCGGGTGTGTTTGGCGATAGTGTGTGTTGCTTCAGACTATTAATATATAGGGTGTTTGGGGTTATTTGATTCCCCATTCTGGAAACGTTGACGGAAGCTAAACGCTAGCTTGCTAGCTAAACGTTAGCACCATGGGAGCCGAACAGAGCGGAGACGCGGAGCACAAACACTCCGACTACAGCTCGTCGGGTAAGACAACTTGCAACTTGTGTTATATAAAATCGCATATTATTTTGTGATTTTCATCTGTAGATTGGCATATAAGCCTGCAATAAAATAAATATCACTGCATTTGCACTGGCATTGATAGAAAGTAAATTAATGCGAAATACTGAGCATTTATAAATGCTATTATATATCATATTTCCATTTAACCCTTAAAAACCTATGCAAAATAGTTTAATTTCTTTCTAAAACATGGGTAACAAGGTATTGAGCATCTTAACGAGTAATAACCCAAAATCTAGCAAGAAATTAGAAAAAAAGTTAAAGAAAATTATCTGAAAATGAGCAAAATAAAGAAAATCAAAGAAAAGAAAATGGAAATGACCTGAGAAAGGTGTTCTTTAAAATAAAATAATGTTGTAACATGATTTAAAGTATAGAAGTATAACTTCCTGAACATTTTTCCCAAGCCTTTAAAATAAATTGGAAATCTTCTAATGTGTTGCAGATTGCAGAACATGTCTCGCAAAGATCCTCATTGCCCTTTTCCCCAAATTTACGAGAGATATCAAACTAAATTGCTTTTCAGAGACTTAAACACTTCTGATAGGCGTTTGAATACATCTTAGAAAAGGTGATTATTTCCATAGCAGGATATACCTTGAAACAGGTACACTGCTGCAACCCTGCTTCTTGCTTTAAACTCATCGTACTTGTAATCTTAGTATTTGTTTCGTAGCACTTTGTACTTCATCTTTACTTCATTGACTTTGTTTACTTCAGCACCTCTTTTGCCACTGTTGAAAAGATGAGGCAAATATTTGTTTGAAATCTGCTCAGTATAAACTGTAGCATTCCTAAATCTTGAAAAACATACTTTCTTTCATTGCAGTGGTGCCCTCTCCAGCAAAGCAGAAAGCAAAGATGGATGATATTGTCGTTGTTGCTCAGGGGACCCAGTCAATGCGAAATATCCACAATGACCCAGATGTTATCAAACTTCAGGAGATACCCACCTTTCAGCCACTTTTAAAAGGTAATGTTTTAAGTCTTCCAGTAGCTGGCATGGATTTTAGTGTCATCTTTAAGGCAGAGAGTTTAGCAGGTACCTCTTGCTCAGCCTCAGCAGAAATCTGTTGTTCTCTGGCAGATATTGTGTCTGTGTGAAGTATGTGAATTTTTAAAGTCATGGAAATGTGTATTCATAAAGCATAAAAACCACCACTATTTTTGTCTAGGGGCACTAGACCATTCAGACAGAGTGTACAGCGCACACATTTAAACAAACGTACAGGTGTTTGATTAAAAAAACACAGACTGAAAGCAGAAGTGTCTGATCTGCACACTGCACCGACAGCTTTCAATAAATTAAATACAGTTTCACAATGTTTTGATCGCTGTGAGCTCTGGAATAAGTGTTGACATCTGACAAAGATTATTTTGAGATAAAAATGTCAATCTTCTTAATTAGGTTTATTGGGAACTATCAGCACAGTGTGCAGATCCTTTATCCAACTTTGATTAGTTCAGTATTCATGTGAAGATTAGACATAGAGAGTTTTTTGTAATTTTTCAGTCCACCAGTCCACTTTCAAATTCTGTGTAGTGAAGCTAATTGACGCTGCAGCCCATTAGCGCAGTGTTAGAAAGTGTATAATGAGCCAGGCTTCCTGTGTAGGCGTTCTCCTGAAACACCAAAGGGATAACTCTGTCAAATCCTCTGCTTAGCTAATTGCAATAATTACCAAGTGTTACGTTGTTGTCAAGTGTTACTCTGTTCCAACATGTCCGTTTGCTTTTTGCTCTCCACAGGGGTGCTGAGTGGCCAGACGTCACCCAGCAGCGTGTGTCTGGAGAGGTTGGATGCTGCCCAGGTTCTTCAACTCTGCATCCGCTACCAGGACCACCTCCACCAGTGTGCCGAGGCTGTAGCCTTCGACCAGAACGCTCTGGTCAAAAGGATCAAAGAGGTGAGGCTGCAACCATATTTACTGTTGTGTTCCCTATTGAATGTAGAGAAGTTAAGCTAACACTGCAAGGAAATATATAAACCACTTTGTTTTTGTTTCCAATAGGTATCTCATAGCTATTGAAATATTTTAAGTTGTGAAGAAATTATTTGCAGATCTTTAGAAAATCAACTTTTGATGATCAATTGATTGTTGAAGTCATTAACCAAGTGAAATGCTATACACGTCCTGTTTTTACTGGTTTACTTTTTTTTTTATAATAAATTCATATCAATCCATTAAATTTTGGATATTTGGTTGGATAAAACAAGCCATTTCAACATGTCACCATTGGCTGTTTTTTCACTTTTTTTTGACATTTTATGATTACCTTAGCTTTATCTAAACTTGAACAATAATAAGAAAAAAAACACGCTGCACGTAGTGCGGTGTAGACGTTCAGCACCGTGGCACGCTGCTGGCTTTTGAAGCATAGTGTAAACGCATGGTCCCACCATTGCAAATATTAAACAAAATATTAAACCTCAGGGGGGAAAAGAAACACTTTTCTTTTTGACGAGATGAGGTAGAGCTGTCATTGCAGCTGCACTTGTTTCCATCTTGCACGTATTATTCTTCCTTGTCGTTCAGTGTATCTCTTCCTTTGGCATTTAACAAGCAGACAAACACTTGCAGTCATATTTGCTGCCTCTTCAGGTCCAGAAGGATTACATCCCTGGTACCTTTGCTACCTAAGGTACTGGAGATCAACAAGTATTGTTCTGTTTTCAGAATTTTGGCATCAATATAATATCAAAGTATCTGACATCCCTACTCCTAGCTGCTTCTCCGTCAGTATGGTCTCTTCTGTTTTCCTGTCCCCTTCAGCTCTTGCTAGTTGATGTAAAATGCAACACATCTGGTCTGCCGGCGTAGGAAAGTCGCCACTGAGTCCCAAGTCCCACAATGCAGCTCTAAAAAACCTTCTATTCTTTATAGTTGAATTTTTATTATATTACTTAGAGATGCTTTACTTTACTTCCCTGTGTTGTGTCAGTTATATTCAGGCATTAAGTGTTGCTGTATTTTATAAGTAGTTTTGAGATGATTCATTAAGTGTCATCTCTCTTTCTCTCGCAACTTTTCCCGTCCAGATGGACTTGTCGGTGGAAACTTTGTTCAGCATCATGCAGGAACGCCAGAAACGCTACGCCAAGTATGCCGAGCAGATCCAAAAGGTCAACGAGATGTCCATGATCCTGAGACGCATCCAGATGGGCATCGACCAGACGGTGCCGCTGATGGAGCGCCTCAACAACATGCTGCCTGAGAGCGAGCGCCTGGAGCCCTTCAGCATGAGGCCTGATGGGGATTCTGCCACTAAGTAGCCTGCTTAAAGCCAACGCAGCTGCTTCTTACCTGAGTCTCCATCCACTCCGGCGGCCAGAAGGAAGTGCAGGTCTGTCCAGCTGTAGGGATTACTCATTAAGTCTTTTGTTTTCATAGTGGTGTATGGTGCAACTAAGCCTGCTCCAGTTAGCTCTCCAGGTCTTTTATTCTCCTTTTTTTCTGAACACACATCAGAAACATACTTACTATAGCATCTTAACTCTGTACACACACATGTTCATACCTAAGTTTAACCACAACCTTCTGCAGCTCTACTGGAGCAGTTGCCAATTTATGAAGTGCTGCGATCAAACTGCAGAAGGCCTTGAGATTATTACTTATCCCCTCCCTGCAGGGAATCAAACCGGCAATCTTCCTGGCACATGCTTTCCTTATTAATCTAAAGGCGGGGGAGGAACAAACACTTTTGATTGAGTCAGAACGAACTCCATATGCTCAAAAACTCCTGCAGACGTGTTGCAGGGTTTTTTTGTTGCATGGGTGTGAGCGATATAAACGTGTTTCAAAACTTTTCCTGCTGCTTTGGAGTTTGCACAAACTTCCCAAAACATCAGAACCACCACTCACTGCTGAGTGCAGTGGCTTGATTTTGGATCTTCACATTACAAACCGATATTTTCCATATGTCATATGTCTCTCACTGTTTGGATATCCCTTTCATGACCGGCCTGCACGCAGATTGACTGCTTTTAGTTTTCTGAACAATATCGGTGCATGGTTTTGGAATATTGTGATGAAGAGACTCTCAGAGAGAACGAAGACGGATTATTGCCTTCGGATTACACAAAGAGCATGGACGTACCTCTTGTTGGACAGAGGATAGTGTCAACATTTTCATGATTTTTTTTTTTGACGGGACACCTTGACTTTTATTTATTTGGATGCTTTTGCTGTTTTCATGCAAAACAGTGAAGAAAATTTCACAAGGGATCGACCAGAGACCCTGACGCTTGAGTTTCTCAGCACATCCATCGAGAAGACAGAAGCAAAAATGGATGGAAACTATTCTAGCAAGTCGCCACACTTGTCAAGACATCACTACAGTGCAATTTCAGCATTAACTTTGTTTGTTTGTTCGCCTTGTCATCACACAAACCAAAGATTCACAAGTCCTCAGAGCTGTTTAATTATAAGTGGCACTTTAAAAACAGTCAGTTATGTCTCTGGTCTCTTTAGGAAAGTGATTGCGTTAACGTCATTGCTTCACCTGTTCAACATCTGTTTCTGTATCATAAGTTATGTTTGTTAGGCCTAAAGGGCCGGTTCACCCAAATTATTTATTAGGTAAAAATCTCTTCTCTTTAGAGGTACCTACTCATGCAGAAAGCTTTGGTTTCATTTCTGCACGTCTTTCCAAGATTTCTGCCTCTGCCACAATTTAATGGAGCTGAATGAAGTTTTATTATACATACAGCAGTAAAGAATTACCTGAATCAGCAGCAACATCGGAGAAAAAAATGTTCTTGTTACTTTTGATAATCCGCAAAACACATGGTCAACACATTTATTATAGACTTTTTCCTGAGCCCAGTTCAGACCAAAGGTTCTTGACAAGATGAATTGAAACTTGCAGCTACTTGAAATGTGCCGGTCTGCAATATTTTGAAATATTCCAGTTTACACCAGTGCCACTGGACAAGCCATGACCTTATAAACTTCCGTACTAATGTCCAGCTTTTCAGGCTTATTTTGTAGCATCTTAAGATATAAATGAAGACAGTGATAGTGGGGTATATCCTTCAGTTGCATTTCTATCAGTGACGAAATGCTGGAAAATTTATAAAAATACATCACAATAAAGTAAATAACCAGCACCATTTACTCAGTCAATCCTTATCTATACAATTTTGGTTTCATTTGAGTACATTTTAAGGCTTGTGTTATACAGACATGGCTGTTCTTGTACAAATTGATAAGGTGATCTTCTCTGTCCTCCGTCCAAAACTCTGCCATTTCAAAAAGATGACAGTTTGTAACTGACTTCGCCACAAGCTGTTGAAACAGGTGATGTGCCATAAGTTCTAAAACCATCCGCTGGCGCTTTGACAAGCTAAATAAAACAGTTTCGTCTCGTCATTCTCTGGTATGAACTGGGCTTTTAGAAGAAAAGTCACCGGGACATGTTTCTGAAAAACACTTAAATGAACTGTCAATATGATTTTTAATGCTATGAGTACAACAAATAAAATGTCATTCACCTATATTTTATTTGGTGGCTGAATCTCAAAACAACGGCAAAACCCCCAAAGTATTTGCATGACTATATACCGCATAATTTAACTGAGATTTATTTTCTAACTTGGGTGAACAGACACTTTAACTGCCTAATCACTGGTCATTTTGCAGTGTGGCAATAAAATAAGACGCTTCTTAAAAAGAGAATTATTGTGTTATTATTGGAGCAGTGTTTCAGTTCAGGCTTGTGTAAATCCACTAGGTGGTGCCAGAGATAACACAGTATGTGGCTTCTTCACACACATTTTGAGATTAAAAGTCCCAAATGGAGCTTTTTCAGTGAGTGTGTAAGAACTTGACTGTTGTGTTGAGGGACACTGGCGCAGGAGGACCGTTGCTGCTCATACAGCGACTCTGTGACAGACTGACCAGTCCAACCAATACTGTTTGAACAGTTTCCAAAAACCAGCCAAGACCTGTCTGTAAAGCCAGAAGTCAGTAGCTTTCATCATACGGTCTTATTATTTATATATTTTTTCTGACCAGCTCAAATTGTGTCGTGTCAGACTGTGTTGAGGACTTTGATGTATCAGCGTTTCTTTGAGCTCTGTTTACAGTGACAGATCTTGGCTTTAGAGCTGTAACAATTGGTTGATTATTCAGTTGAGAGAAAACAAATAACAATTTTGATAATTCATTAATCGTTCAGACATTTATAATTCACAGTTCTTAGCATTTGCTCGTTTCGATTTCTCATATATGATGATTCACTTGTTTTCTTTGTCATATATGATAAAAAAAAGTCCTAAACCGTTTGTCAAACAAACCAACCAGTTTAAGGATGTCGCATTGTTTTTCACATTTCTTTTACAGTTCATTGACTAAACAGCTATTCAAGAAAACAGTCTACACATGAATTGACAGTGAAAATAAGCATCACATTCTTTATTTCTGAGTGCCGTGCACTTGGAAAGCTCACAAGCTTGAAATGTATTGCATTACTATTACATCCAACAACTGTAAGCTGCTGTTGATTAGCTGAGGCACAAATGCATATTTAGTTTGTTGAGGGGGAATAATGATATGCACATCACGTAGGCGCAAGGCTAATGAACAATGGTGTACATGAAGGAAAAAACTAACGTGCCCACTAATTAAGACAATGTTTTAATCCTTTTTGGGTCTTTGTCAGAAGGCCTTTTGACCTGAATGAGATCCAAGCAGGACTGAAACATTGTCTCGATTAATCTGTTGTGGCATGGAGTAAGGCATTGCTTTTTTCCTTTACAAATGCATTTTAACAAACGTTTTTAAGGCTGTTTCTTCTACTTTGATGTTTGAAGACTTAACGTAAGATTTAGTCACTGTAAACGGTGTCTGACTTCTTCTTTTTCTAACTTGGTGAAACTTGAAAACAGATCATGTAAAATTGAAGCGCGTTAGTCCTGCTGCATCCTTCACCAGTCAGTCAATTTCTTTTCAACTCAGTTTATAAACAGGGCTCTCGTGGTCATGAGAAACCTGGAAAATTCATGGAATTTCACAATTACGTTGAAGTCATTGAAAGTTTCAGGAAATTTTGTTGCGTGCAATAAAATTGTTACAGCAATCTTTAGTGGATAACCTTTCACGTTATTTAACATGACAGCAAATTCAGTTTCATTGCTCTAATATACGTCAATGTGCAAAACCATTTTGTTTACCGTCACATACTCTTCTTCATCTTCTCCCTGCGTTTCGGCTCTATCTTCATGTATGCCCACTAGCTGAAATTATGTTTGAGTAGAGTTTCAATCTGACGTGTTTGAAAAACGCTAGGCAAATGAGGAAAAAAAAAACAAATAATGGGTCCTTGAAAAGTCATTGAAAAGTTTTGTAATTTTGTCCATGTAAATGTGTGGGAACTCTGCACCTTTCATATAAACATCTAGCCCAAAAGCTTTAATAGCAAAAATGAAACAACACAGACAAAACAAAAGGAACAAATACAACAATTAAACAAAAACAGCAATAAAAAAATAGATTTAAAAAATTAAACCATAAAAATCAACAAATAAGCGATAAACACCAGAGATAAAAATGATTAAAACTTAACTCATAAAACGACAGGTCCTTTCAAAATAGTCTTGTGCCAGTCTGTTTCTTGTTTTGTAACTCTAATAACGTCACAGAGGCCTGTAAGCCGGGTGTATGCCTCCCTCGCAGATTACAACATGTATGTGTCAAACCCAAAGACCAAATCAGAATTGGGCATTAAAGGATTTTGCCCAGAAAGGCCTTTCTGGGCAAAATCCTCACTGCTAATGGCAGGTGGCTCCTCAGTGCAGTCAGCAGTGGCTGGGTTTTTTTTTCCCATGAGCCAGTGTAGTTTGATTAGAATTGTTGTGTACGTTGTTGAATTTTTCATCGTTGTATAAACACGCTGAACTCAATTACACCTACAAAAAGGATCCTCCTCCGGCTGACTTTCTTTGAGGTACAGAATAAGCCAGGTTCATTGACGTAAGGGACACGAGACAGAAAGTTTTCTTCTGAATTTAAAGCAGGACTCCTTTGATATGTTATCGCCTTTCATGTGTAAATTAAAACGGGTGAAAAATGTCTTAAATGGCCTTGGGGGTATTGTTTGAACATTTGAGCAAAAATGGAAATTGTCGTTGCATTCTGTGGCGAGGAAGTGTAAAAGTTCCTCCGAGTCTTTGTAATGAAGAATAGCCTCCTGACGCTCAGAGCTGGATATTAACGCCACAAGATGATACAATACGATCTGCCACCAGGAAATTCATTCTCTGAAATGAAAGAGAAATCCAATTTCCCCTGTATACTTCTCATTTGAATATAAATCAAAGGCTGGTTTGCTCTCTTTTTCCTTCCTGTTTTGCACACTCAAAATTGGGAACATGAAAGTAAGTCTGGGCTTCTTATCCTTGTCATCTTTTGGGGGGAAACTCAGACCTCAGCTGGTTGTTTTGCTACGATAAGAGTCTAATTTTGAGTTTCCAGACAACACATCACTGAAATGCGAAAAACATACAGTGATATTACATTTTAGCCACATTATTCAAAGGCTTAAACTGCATTTATTTCCGTGTATCTGTGGTTATATCAGAGGAAAATGTCCATAGAGTGAATTCTAACTTCTTTGATCTTTAGCTGAGACAATCAATTAGTTAATAGACATATAATCAATCAGTAACTGTGTTGATAATCATTATGTAATTTGTAGCAGAAATATTAAGCATTCCCCACTTCCAGCTGCTCGTTTTTTCTTCAGAAGTACTCTGCAGGATATTCATACCTGTTTTCCACCAAATCAGTTCCGGTTCTTGAACCGATTCTATTCAGGATTTTTGAAACCCTGGTGCTGTCTATGGAACCAGCCCGCGTTTTCACCAGTTTTGCACAGAACCATTGTAATCAAGGGTGTGTCATCAATAGAGGGTGTCAAACAATGCACAACAGAAGTAAACAATAGAAGCTAAATCACAGATTACAATGATTAGCAGCAAGCTTTTAGTCTGTTACAACAGATATTTGTTTTTACAAAACAAACCCCAAAAAAACAAGTATGGACGAACTATTAGTGAGACCATTGCACTCTTTTTTTTTCTCACTTGACTTCTCCTTTGTTGCCTTTTCCATTCTCTCTTTCCAATGAGCCACGTATCGGTGGGATTACGCCGCTATGCTGCCTTGCCGTCCCGCTGTTCTGTATATAATGTATAATGGGGCGACAGCGTGGTCTTGCCTCTGAGCAGGGTACTGATGTGGCCTAGTAACAGCCCCGAAACAAAGTCTGTGTAAAATGCAAAGCTGGAAAGACATGAGCATGGGTGGGGCGAGTGTGACATTTTGACGCGGTGTAACAGTGTGAGATTTAAAGTAGCTATTAGCTGTTAGCAGCTAATTAAAAAATGAAGAACAGTGGCCGTAAATGTCTGCAAACTAGAAAAACAATGATTAGAGAGTTCCTTACACTCTGAGCAGAGGACAAGATCAGCTGCCATATAAGAGGACTGGTAAATGTATGTTATTGCCATGTTAATTCCATTGTTATTTATATTTACGATTTATGCCACAGTAGTAGCCGACGCTGTTTCGTTACACGTTGCACCCATCATGCCTCATTTGATTCCGCAAAGACGCAGTGCAATGTATGAACACACTTTGGAGCTTAATGATACCAACATAGTGGGGTTCTGTGTAAAAATGCACAGGAGACATAAGGAAGGAACCTCACTGTGGCCCCTATATCACGGTCTCTGTCAAAAAATGATGTCTTCAGGCTTGCACATCAGGGAAATTATATTCTGAGAGTTAGACAAGAAGCTTAGTTTAGTTTAGCATAAAAACTTGAGGCTGATGGAAATGGCAAGCCTGGCTTTTCAGTATTATACAGTATAACAGTATTCACCTTGCAGCACTAATGATACTAATAATAATACACAATATACAAAAATATTACATGCACACTAATTAACACAGTATACAAAAAAATATTATATAAAAAAACAGTAATGTAAAAGTGAAAAATTGCTGTTTTACTGGAAGATTATATGCTGGACTGTTTCTTAGCTAAGACACTTGCAAGGTATTAAACAAAAAGTAGAGGAACTGATTAAGATCAAGGATTTATGAGGGCCTCCAAGTTGAAAATTGCCATCAAGCAATAAAAGTTATTCACTTAATACCCTTTAAAATTAGTATTTATGGAAAAAAAACTCTTACAAAACGTTAGTTTTCTGCACAAACGTAGATTTAAAAACCTAATTGTTGAACTATTCCTTTAACTTCTTTTTTCTTTTTTTTTTTAATCTCACTGCATTTTTACTGAACATGTGCCAAATCCAATCCCTCTCCCTCCCCTCGTCTGTCCCAGGGTGTGAATACTGTACCAGCTTGCGGAAAGCCGAGAGGCGTCCCTTAGATGATTGCCTGTATCGACTGTATTGACTTTCATCCTGTAAAATTACCCGGCACGGCTTTTTTATTTGACACCCAGTCACCTCCAGTAATAGATACCCTGTGGAACCTCCCTCTTGACTTGCAGCCAAACATCATCCCTCTTACTGGAGACATGAGTTCTACCTCAGACTAGAGCTATCAGGGGACATCTAATAAAGCACTTTGTTGCTTCGTTGCACAGTCTTTCTCAAGGACACCAAGCAGCTACAGCAGAGCAGGAGTGACGTGTCCTTCCACTGAAATACCACTGCTAAAGTGGTGTTTCAGAGGGCAACTGTTCAGCAGTCTGCCTCTAGGAACATCTGGAATAAACAAATTAAGTTGGATGCTGTTTGGTTTCTTCATCACATATGCACAGTGTGATGAAGAATATTTAAGATGCCGGCTTTTACCAGGAGGACCAGCTGTGGCCGCACTCAGCTGTTTGCATAAATTCAGTTCTTGCTTTGAGGACACTTAAACATATTGGCAATTGGGGAGATTAAAATGTCTTGAATTATTTTGTTTGCATGCCTGAGTATTGCAAATTCCTCTCATGCAAAAAAAGTTGAAAAAAAAAGTAATTTGCTCTTGCAAAAATAATGTTAATAAGGAATATTTATATATATATATATATATATATATATATATATATATATATATATATATATATATATATAATATTTATATTTGAAAGAAATTGGTCAACAACAAACATTTTCAACAAGGCAGACTTCACTCTGGGCACAGGTGGAGCAGCAGAGCACCAAGTGCAGTGAAAGTGATAGTCAACCATGAGTTTATATAGTTTTAGTGTTATCCATCATTCTTCACAGACCTACCTTACATGAAGTGCACAGCATTCCCATGGGAACTGTTCACACCGCAATCCAGCACTGGATCAAACCCGTGTGACAGCAGCAGAAGAAAGTTGGCACTGATAGTCAGGCACTTAAATATCTGCGGTTAATTCCCATTTTTAAACAATGTCACTGGCTTTTCTACCCCAGCCTTTCAGATTAGGTGAAAACACTTATGATGTCCAAACAATACATCATAGCTCTTAGTCCTTAGCAGAACCAGTCAGTACCCAGTTATCATGCACTGACCTAAACCAGTCAGTTAATGCTGATTAAAAGAACACACTAGAAAATGCATTTAACATAACAAATGTTTCTGAGTACAGCATAGTATATATAAAATGTATTATTCTAATATAACTCATTTAACTATGAACTCCATTGCTGCATTCATTCAGGGTCAGACATTTGAAGCTTCTAGCCGATACCTAAGATTTTGGTTCAATTGCCTAATGAAGGCTGTGAAAAGTGATTGAAAGCTCCGAAAAACTTGCAAGTGCACCTTTGACCTTAGACTGTCTGTACTCATTAAGACAGCAAAATACAAAATAGCACTTTAGATATAAATATATTCAGTTACTCAATATATAAATACTCAACCAGGTGCATGTGACTTAAAGAAAACCCTGTAACAACTGAGTGTAACCTTTCCTTTCAGATGGATACAATCAGCTGTTAACCACACAGGTGTTTATGTAATGACAGGTACGGTTAAGTACTTCCACAGACACACTCTGTCATCATGAATTAGTGCAAGATTGTGTGGGTGGAGATCTAAGATGTTATATGTCATAACACAGAAGCTTTTTGCCTGAATAGTTTTGCAGGATTGTTACAATAATGACACAAAGAAACAGTTTAATTACACAGAAGCCATAAAAACATGTTTAAACCTACAATAAAATGGGAAGTAGTCGGGTTGCTGTGTTTCAAGAAAATATTGATTTTTTTTCCAGCATTTTTTTTTTTACTCATTGCAAACCTAAGTGTTGGTCTTTTAACAATTGATTTAGCACATTAAACCATTGGGTCACTATACAACTGCAGTCAGTCTGGTTAAGTGTCAAAAACTAGAATTTATATGCTATTGAGCAGGCCACTTTGCCCCCAACTGCTCCAGCAAAGCTGCCAGCAGCACATAATCATTGTAGATGTGGGTATTGGCAAGTGAATAATGCGTAACACATCCTCCCCCACAGTTAACTTCCCAAGTCATTTGTGTAAAAAAAAGAACATGTTCTGGATAAATAAAGCTTCAACAGCAGTAATAAAGAAAAGACATAAAGCCAGAATAAGGACATTACACACTGAAGATAATGTTGAAATTGTTTGAGAACTTGCCTTTGATCAAACGAGGGATTGCAAGAGACTCAGATGGTGATTCAGTGCCACGGGGGCTGCTGCCATGAAATCTGAGTGACAGCATCATGTCTCATCTGAGACAGCCTGTAGCCAAACAAACAGCAGCTCATTACAGCATCAGTTTGGATCGCCTGCTCTGAATAGAAGAGAGGTGACATTGGCTCATAATGTGTGCAGAGGGGGATTGGGTGTGGGGGTGTGTGGGGGGGGGGGGGGGTTGCTGCCATAAATTGTTTAATGTGTCTTTGCATCTCAGCGGTCACAGTGTCAAAACAAGGTACTTGAACTTTGGATGCACTGGCTTTTGAGTATCCGAGCAAGTCGACCTCATGAGGAGCAGCAGCCAAGCAATCTGTTTGTTTGGAGTTGTGATCCAGACATGCAAACAGATTCCAAGAAGCCAGAATTTACCACAATAGGCACTGGTTTACGATGCCAGCAAGTGAGGGGTCCAAAAGTAGCGGCTTTACAGTCGTAGCTGTGTTTTGTTTCTGCACTTGTGAACTGTAATCCTTTTCAGTAATCTTACCATACATCCACTTTCAGACTCTTATCTGGGTCCAGGTCACAGAGATGGCAAGCTAAACCAAGCTGGCCAAATTTTCTGACCTCAAATGCTTATTTTGATGTGGTGGATGAAGCATCTGAAAGCCATACTTGTGTAAAAGTACAGAAAATGACTGTGGTTGAAGATAAAGTGACCAATCAGAATATTACTTGAGTAAAAGTCTTAAAGTATCTGATGTTTACTGTACTTAAAAATCATAAGTATTTTTATTATATTTAATGTACTTAAGTATTGAAGTAAAAGTACAAGTAAATGCTTTTGATAAAAAATCTAGTGGTCAGACTTTTCAGAATTATAAAGTTGATTTGTTACATACACCACCTTACAAATAGAACATACATTATGCTTGATGGAAAAACAAGGTCTTTTTTGACAACTTCAAGGTTTTTTGTTCAATCCCACACCTTCTTTCAGCTGTCCATACCCTCTTCTTTTCCTTCCTTCCTTCTCTAGTTTGTAGTAAGTAACTGTAGAAATGTAGTGGAATGAAAGTGAAAGTTGACCAAAATATAAAAACTCAAGTAAAGCACAGTTACTCCCAAAAAATACTGAACTACTGTAACAAATTATTAATACATTACACCATTGGTAGTAATGAGGAGTTTAAGATCAATCGATCTGAATGGATATATCGTTTCAATTTCAACAATGCAAAGTAAAAACAACAATCCATATCATCATTTTCAGAATGTACCTTTATTTTGAAATTCTGTGTCACACAGCAGCAGGCAGATAATAATAGCAAGCAGACAAGAGGAAGAGGAGAACAATTTACTCTGGATAATAATTCAGCAGTAAGGAAATATTTTGGATTTAATGTAAGGCCCATTTCACACAGCGCGCCTCAGGAGTGCATGACTTCAGCCTGGCCCAGCAGCAGCCTGTTTCATGCTTGTGGTGCTCACACATGCAGCCTTGTTGCAACGTCGACGCTGCGTCACGGCCCGCAGATATTAGTACTGTATTTCCATATCTATACCCACAAATTCCTCTCATTTATGAGGTCCTGCAAGCTCCTGCACAGCCCACAACGCGCTGCTCAGACGCTCACCATAGCTCAGGGTCAACAGACAAAGCACGTGTCGTATTTAAATGACGTTTGGGACTCAGGATGACGTAGCCTACTTGCCCTGACAGACTTCGCACTTTGCTAACGGTTTACAGCGACATTAGCTGCTCTGTTTTAACAATGTTAGACCGAAAAAAACGACCATGCAGGCTGAAAGTCAGCCGTGCTCTGTTTTTCCGGGGATGGAGTGACTCAAAACAGCGGTGAGTAAGAAAAATGATAGATAATACATTTAAATTTTTAAGCTAAACGCCGCTAGCCGCTAGGCTAATTTATGCAAGGTAACGGTGCTAAAGCTAATACTGCGTGACTAGCAAACAAACAGCTTTTTCTGTGCGCTTTGACAGTTATTACTGAGCCAAATGTTATGCGTTTGTTAACCGATCATGTTGTAAATGTATGTTTCATGGCTGTTGGGAGAAGTTTCACGACAGGGTTTTGAGCCAGAAAGCCCTTAAGTTTCAGGGAAAAGATCGTGGTTTGTTTTAAAATGACAATGTTTCCAGAGAGGTCTTTTTGACTGAGAGCCTTAAGGTGAACTTCTCCAGGGTTTCTGCGGTCATTGGAAAGCCGGGATAGTCATGGAATTTCACAATCTCATTTTCCAGGTCTGGAAATCTCGTGGAATGAATTAGAATCATAGAAAGTTTCGGGAAAGTCATCGCCTTTGTTGTTTCTAATGAAGGTAAGCAAACAGTAATCATCAGTGAATTACCTTTTACGTAATGTAACAAACATAACCAACTATTAGAAGTGGGAAAATATTGCTGTTTAGCTTTCATAAAATAACTCATAGTTGCAGTAAAGAACAAGTACACCATACAGTTCTGTACGTAACATATGTTGTGAGTAGTCATAGAATTTTTATTATGGGTCCCTAAAATCATTTAATAATTGAGATAAATAATGGTAATCGCAGTTTAGATCAAAATAATGAGATGTGTACCTTATACAATTTTCAGTTATTATTACGATAATTATTAACACTTGCTGCTCTAACCCACATCAATGCTTAGTGGGCATTTTTATTTGAATAACCTGGAAAATACAAAATAAAATCTGCCATAGAAAAAGTTCTATAATTGTGTGAAGGATGATGAAACATCATCATCATTTTCATACCCCTAATTAATTGTTGCATACATTTGGCATGATGGTTGGACTGTATGTTTAGCACAATGACGAGACATTGTCAGGCAGCTCTTCTAGTTGCATTTTGTGAAAGGTGGTTCCAATATTGTAAAACTATTGGACAAGCACTTTGTTTGGTACTTGTTTGTGTGTGCTGAAAGTTTTTCTCCCAATGACAGCTTTTTTTCTTTTTTTTTTGGAGACGAAATATTTCATCCATAATTCATAGAAGAGCAAGTGGAGGAAACCCGGTGAGACAGGAGCCACGTCCATCACTGCTCTGTTATATTTTACTCGTTCAGATGAGTGAGTCAGACAAACCACTGGGAGTTCCGCTCTCTCTCTGTGCAAAAGCTTAGCTATTTATTGTTGGACATTTTCATTCAGGTCCCCGAGCTCTGATGTTTTGCTTTTCGGTGTGCAACTGTCGGTTACAAATGTGGCTTTTTGTTTAGAGAATGAGCTCTGTTTTTCATCTTATTTGGTGCTTAAAATGAAAAATACATAAAAAATTCATGATCATCAGCACTGTACACAAGTAGAAAATGATACCAAGTTGTTGATGTTGTATTAAATGCTATGTTTTAGGCAGAAATGATACAGTAGGTTTAAATGTTTCACAATGGATTTACTCAGAAATAGTCAAATTTGATGCAGTACAAAGGGGATGCATCTCAAACAATCAACAGCGAGCATCACACTGTTCATTGTGGCTTCATTTAAGAGGGAACACGTGTGCTGCTTCCTTTCAAACAATAACAAGTAGGAGGAATTCATTATTCGCTGCTATTCATATGCAAATTCTAAGTTATCCTCTACAAGAACGCCCTCCTCTTCACTCTCCACTTTGCTGGGTGCTCCAGCTTGTGCTTGTGTGTGTGTGCGTGATGGAGTCTAGAAAAAAAAACATCATCACATCCTATATCAATTATGTTGAGTGGTCTCTTCACATTGATTACCAGATAAGAGGTTGAGCCAAATGCTTTGTTCTAGAAACATACTGTAGGCAGATGAGTTGGTGTATGTCGGTTAAAAGGCTGTGGAGGACCCTTGAGGTTTGATCAGAAGAGAACTCAGTGAACATGTTGGCCTGAAGTGAAATGTTCTCTGTTTTTTGACCGTTTCCCGAACATGGACAAATACCCCAAATCATTTTAAAAAGTCATTATCATCGTCTCCCCCAACACCACATTATCTGCAGCCTCTGGTTTTCTGTTGTTGCTGTTTATGCCAAACATCACTAGACAGTAATATGATTTCTGCTGCCTCCATTTGAAAGTGGACCAGAGAGACTTAGTCTGTCCAGGACAGTGATTTTCACGTCATAGCTCATTTGCTACAGATTGTGTACTTAAATTATTCATCTGGTGATATCCCATATACATCTTCTTGTCAGTAAATTCCATGAAAGACCACAATCAACAATTAAGGCTGTCCTGATCAAGTTTTTTTTCCTCCAGTTCCAACCCTAGTCAGTGAGTATCTGCTGACACAGAGTGCCAGTCTTATACTTTTATTTACTTGGATAATACAGCTGCAAAATGCACACGTCAAGTACTTAAAAGTAATAAAAATCAGTCCAGTGTATATGCAATTCAAGAAAAAATGTCTGCACCAAAACAGTTCCTTAAGGGTTTTCTTTAATTTTATTTTTACAAAACCACAAAGTGAAGAACTAAAACTATTTTTAAATGGCTCTTATCACATTTTCACTCGGTGTAGCATTTGTTTTTTTCAACAAAATCACAAAGGAAACAAACTTGTCTTCAGAAATTGCTCTCAAATCGACTGAGTGTAGCATTGTAATAAAAGCACAATTCCTCTTCAGAGTAGTGTTAAAGCTTAACTTTAACATTACCAGTCACAACAAATAAAACTTGGTCAGAGTTTCTCTTATTACAGTATCAAAGTCAAACCAGTATGCTGAAAATGAACAAAAAATCAGTTGCTACTTATTTGGGTAGTATTCCACTGATTTACACGTCTTTTTCATGAAGTCTATGAGAAAAAATCTTTTGGGCCTTATGTGACAGACTCTGGAGTCCATAAACCACAGTGGCTACTTCCACTATTTTATGCAGTCTAAGGGAAATACTCATGAGAGTACCAAATATGTCTTAATCTACTGCTAAAAGCAGTCCCAACAATGTCCTTGACATTTGCTAAAAACTGCAGTGCCCTGCTGTTTTAGTCATTATTTAGCCTTTTTATTTAAATGAATACTGTATAAAATTGTGACCCATTTTTGAAGTTTTAAGTTAGAATTATTGGGCTAGAGTCCTAAAGTATTGAGACACATACAAATTCGTTGATGGTTTTTGTCCTTGTGACATTTGTTGACAATAACAAAAATAAAGAATATTGCCAGTCTTATCCTTAAAATTATTATAATAAAGGTTAACTTTTTAATTTTTTTCTTACCTCTTACATGTAAAACATACTAAGCCGCATACAGCACAATGTTTAAAACAAAATAATGCTTCAAAGCAAACTATGATGTGGCAGTGAAGGCATGGTGAGCCTAAATTCATCAGCAGCCAGTTTGAGTTTGTCATCCTCAAATGAATGACTCATTCGACAAAGACAAAGCTGATATTATGGTGAGAAAACATGATATTTTTCTGTTTGATTTAAGTTATTACACTGCAGTCAGGTATGACTGGAACATCTGATGCACCAAGCACGATGCTCCACAAGCATTTTGAAGTGGCTTTAAAGCTGTAATGCTGCATTGCCAACCATTAACTCAGTGATTTTAATCTGGGTTGCAATTTGATGGACACTTCAGGGGTAAATCTGATGAAAATCACATTGAGCAGAGAAAATAACTGGAGACTCCAGGTTCGGTTTGGTGGTTATACCATGAGCTCGTACTGCTAGGAATTTATGGGGTCAGAGCTGATGTTAAAAATAGTTCACATTACAGGTAAGATTAGAAATTGGCGAATTTCGAATTGAGTTTGGTGTGTTACAGCGAACAGCATCAGGACCTGGGAGAATGGTGAACCTTTGTGGATCATGTGACTTTGATTATATATATATAAATATATATATATAAATGTGTTCAGTAAAGGCATTACAGGATAGCTTTGGTGTTTTTCAACCTGGACTCTATTTTCCCACGTTTTCGTGTCTAAGTGACTAATGGAGACAACCGTTTTTGAAATTGGTCCAGTATTGAGCGAGCCGACTGCAGCCGGCAGCGACGAGCAGGCTGCAATTTGTACACTGTCACTTTATGTCCCCTGAAAGTTAAGTTAAGCTAAGTTGAAAACATTCTTTTTTAGTTGTGTATTCCAGAAGTCTGGTTCAACTATTTTGTTTTGTTTTTTTTGGTAGTGTGGCTGTCCTGTGAGGACCATGTATCTCCAAATAGTTTTCATGGTGTCAGACAAACAACCCTGTATTCAGCTTTGTGGACACCTGATCCAAAGGATTTTTAAAAACTTTATTTAGCTTAAGAAATAGGAGAACTCTCAACATATGAAAATGAACACTTCATCATTCAGTTTATCGCAAACATTCAAAATCAACACATCACAGGAAGGCTATGAAACATCGTGATGTAAATCTGTCAGATAAATGTAGTGCAGTAACAGTACAGTTTATGCGTCTGAGATGTAGTGGTGGTTGCATAAAAGTTGCATAAAATGGACATATTCAAGTACAGTACAAGTACCTCAAAGTTTTTATTAAGTACAGCACTTTAATAAATGAACTTAGTTACATTCCACCACTGTCCAGTAGGTTTATCCGTCACAGGTTGCTGGAGCCAGTTCAAGCCTTCATTAAGCCTGACTGAGTGCAACAAACTGCACCCAGAAATCAACAAGATTAATACAGTGTGGAGCCAAAGTACTAACCGCTTGGCTGCTGTTCCAGTATTATGATAATGTGAGACTTTATTGATATGTGCTCTTCGCCTCCCTCTGGGGAGGTCAACGTGAAGGATGAGCAACAAAATGGTCCTTCCAGTTCTTTGAGCAACTGAGTGACTTGCTCAAGGACACATCAGAAGGCTTCAACCCAAACATTCATACAGCAGGGTTTCACCACCATTTCTGGCCCTCATTTTGGTAAAGTTTTAGCCTTTTCATCAGGGTTGCAGTTTTTAATTGCAATGCTCAAATTTGTTAGAGAAGCAAGCCCCTCACTTTTACAGTTTCAGGTTGTTGTTTTTTTGACTTTATTTTGTCCCACAGATTTCTTAAAACCAAAGCTACACTGCTGTGAACAGCTTTAAAATGCTCTGTCTTCTGTATTTTATGAAGATGTTATACCCTGTTTTTATACATGTCAGGCACTCCTTATTGATTATGTTAGAGATTTGTGCTGTCTCTCCAGTATGATGGAACTAGGTGGCACTCGGCTTCGGCTTCTTACACGTGCATGAGCCTCTTGTCCATGAGTAGATGTACACCTCCTGTCATGATTTCTGGAACGAGACATTGCTGTTGAGTTTTTCAAATGTATTTTTTTGGTGCTTGGAGCACCACAAGCCGAGTGCCATCTAGTTCTATTACACTGGAGAGAAGGCAGACATCTCGACGGCCGATATCTCTTACATTCAGCAACTTGCAACAAAACAATCTAAATTGATAAACAGCACTACAGGTAAGAGGAAAAATTTTTATTGATATTGGTGTGAACTGTCGCTTCTTAAACAATGTTCACAATGTCTAAAAACTGTAAAAATACTTATTACAGTTTCACTGAGCCCAAGGTGACGTCTTCATGTTGCTTAATCTGTTAAACAACACTCCAAAGCCAAAAGAAAATAAATTTACATGACATAAAACTTCATCAATAATTTATGAAAATATTGAATATGAAAGTATTTTAGTGTTTTAGCATTAAAACCAATAAATTAATCTTGAATCTTCTGCAAACTCATCTGCATATTACTTTGACATCCCTCCCAGAAGACCTAGAAACTCTGGTATAATATTGACCACTACTATTAACATCAATTAAAGATGTTTTAAATTCATTACTGAATAATTTGCCTCATTTCAGAAAAACCTGACCCCGAGAATCAGCACAGAGGGAATTCTGGCCGGTCCTCCAGGTGAAGAGGAGCGGCTCACGTCCACGATGCTGCCTTTCATCCCGTTCCAGTGGGTTAAAATGTGAGTTGCAGTTCACTGAATATTTAGTCACACTGGGAGCTCCTGCAACCCTTCAAATGATCGGTTATGAAATATTCAGACCTCATCTCTGTGGGGACGGAGCAGGAACACAGCAGGCGCTTCGAAAGCTGATTGGGCGACAGAGTTTCCCTTTAGCTCGTGTTATAACTCTGCATTCACCTTTTACACTGACAAGGCTGACATTAATGGCTACCCTTCACGCCTCTCAAGCATGTAATTATGGTGCAGGCAGTTAGAAAATACAGCAATTGGCAGTATAGAGAGCAGAGCATTGTAACTGGGTGAGCAGTTATCCATTACCTGTGGTAAAAATAACACTGGAACAATTTGGAGCTTGAGATTACAGTACAGGGATCTGGATCAAAATGGAGGAAGTGTTTGCTTATCTGGTGTTTCATATTTCTTTTTAAAAGCAACTACTGCAAGGTAAATTTTTCAAAAACGAAATATTCATGGTTTAACAGCTTTGCCAGCTGGTGAGAAAGTCTTAAATGCTCAAAATATCACCTTAAGTAGAAAAATCCTCTTAATTAAAAATCCAGGCTTTAATGACTTATAATGAAACATACAAACAGCAGTTTAAAGACCACAATTTGAGAAGAGTTTGACGTGTAAATACAAAGTTCTGAAATGTTCTCAAAGATGACTTATTATGTGTTTACATATTTTGTGCTTATAGATAATGTTGCAATATTCACATGGCCAAAAAATAAAATAATGAATTAAATGCATGTAAAAGTAATCTCTGTGAGCAAAACCTTCAGTCTTCTGAAGGCAAGTGTTTTCTACTATGGCTACAGTATGATGTCATAGTGTACCGGATTACTGCTCAGTTGTGTTTAGAAGGTTTTATTGGTGATTTCTAATGGGAGAACGTGCCGCTGTTCTCCGTTACAGTCATTCCTTAGCTGCAAGTACACCGCTACATGGAGCTACATACTAACATCCAGTAAGCATGTAATCTTGGTTGTTGATGCTGCAAATTTCTTCCTGAATTCGTATCATATACCTGCTGGAACATGTCGGGTTGTGTTTAGAAGAGGTTAGCTTTTATGGTGATTAGTAGTGCATGCCACTATTTTTTTTGCAGTTATTTTCTAGCTGAAACGACAGTGCAGAGCAGGAAGTGAGCCAGGTTTCAAAGCCAGTTTTCATAGTGGCCCGACAATGGTAATGCAAATTCAGGGATACCTTCACATGAGGCCTCGGAGCCCAAAAAGACTTACTCCCATTGACTTACATTGAAAGAAGGAGACGTCTGTAAATCAGTCGATGCATTTTCTGAGTGTCACGACCTCCTCAGAATGACTAATTTCACTATCAGGATTGAATTAATTTGGTCCAACAACATTAGATGACATTAGAACATTAGAAATGCTGGATGATTAGTGGAGCACTAAACCAGAAGTAGCCAGCTCGGGCGGCTGAGGTTTCTAGTGAGCCTGCTCTATGGGCCTCATGATGCGGAAGCGGAGCTGCTTATCTCTTTAATGTCATACCCCTGAGAAAGAGCTTTTTTGGCGTCATGCACCAATAAGCAACGTTCAATGCAATGAACGGGGTTACGCCTTCAATGCCGTATCCAGTTCTCTTTATGCATCTATGGTGCCGAGATGCCAAGATATGGAAGATCCTGAAATGCTGACTGATCAGAGTAGACTACGCTTTTTCTTAATGAGTCTGTTGCTAAAAGAGTGTTTTGAATACAGGTCTTCCAGCACAGACAGTATGAGGAAAATATAGTGTTTCTTGAACATTGTTTTATTTAAATATTCCAGTAGAAAGATTAATCACAAGTATGAATCTGAAAATGAGCATATTTGATCCGTTTTAACCCTCTTAAACCCCTGGAGCAAGAGTACTTCACTTGACTGTTAATATATGGAAAGCAGCCTTAATATTGGTGTCAGATTTTCACATTCAGTCAGACCCTTTGCAGAATCATCAGATCATACATTTGAGAGTGAAATTAGTGTCTAACAGTGTAAACCAATTCTTCCCAAACTCTGGCCCCTTAAGTTCTTCTCCTCTAAAAACTAATCTCTGTTCATGTTACTCTACACCTTTGCCTAATGTAGTTTGTGTGGATCCATAAATATGCAAATTTGCCCATGCCTCTGTCTCCACCCACTCCTCAGCCACTCAAGTGAGATTAAAAACAATCTTTGTCTAAATCTGATTTTAAGTAACAAGATAGAGTTTTCAGTTTGTTCATTTCACATCAGTTATTTTCATTGCAGCAAAATATCTTATTTTAATTTTAATCATATATTTGTTTTATTTTAATTATATAATGATACTTGGAGTTCATATATCCATACTAAGGCTTTCAATCCATTTAATTATTTCAAATGTGATTAATTGCAGAATTTCAAAAGTAAATAACAATTAATCACATTTTTTTAAATCACGTTTTCAGTGTCATTATTTTGCGTTACAAACCAATTATGAGGCCCATGTTGACAGGATAAAGCAATTCTTACCAGATTGCATTGATTAGGAATTAAATAATAATAATAATAAAAAAAAAAACTGCTTAAAAAGCTTTAAGTGGGCATGTCTGTATGACTAATGGGTATCCATGTAACCCATTTCCATTCAGATGTCTTGAGGTCAGAGGGAAAGGGACCTCTGTGTAGAGTCCATACCGATTTTCCATCGCCAAAATTCAACCTAACAGTGGAGCATTATTTAGCCCCCATGCTGAGAAGCTAGCCTGACATGGTTTGTACCACTTAATTCCTCAGGTCCTCTGGTTTCAAATGATACCAGCTTTAAAAGCTAGCTAGCTTTAAAACCCTGCCCAGCACAGCCTCTTAAAGACAGAAATGTCAGCTGGCAATTAACATGATTTTTTTTTAAAAAAGGAAAAAAAGCGTTATGTACAGACCTTAATCACATTGTGATTAACATGTTATCACTGACAGCTCCAATCAATACAATATTTCTCCACAAAGTATTGTGACACTGTGCTGTATCGTCATCTTATGAAATCCAGTAACCCGTGTTATTGGTACACTGCAGTTCCAAGACGATAAATGCTCAGCCATGGCGTTGACTGCTTGTTTTGCTTATGGTATGTCTTTTGGCATATAAAAAAAACATAATATGGACATGTAGGCAAGGTAAAAAATGTCATTTTAGTGGAGGCAGTCTTTAAAACAGTGTTTGTCTGTAACCCTGGAACATATTTTTCTCAGGCAATTATTTATCCACCCACACATGCATTCAGTCAGGAACTCACAGTGAGTTTGTTCCAAGGCAGAGAGGTTAGGATACCTGCTGCGGCACTGTCTGCAGACATCATTCATGCAGGATCATTCACTCCTCCTCCTCCTCCTCTGCGGTGCTGCTGAACTGCTTCACCTTAATGACTTTGTGCCCTTGTTTGCTTTTGTGCCAGTTTTTTAGATCACACCACTTTTCCACAATGTTAGCATGAGATATTAAAGCTCATTTTTCTCCATTTTGCTGCCACTCATACTTCCCCCAAGTGACATAATCCATTGTAGTAAACATATAACTGCTGTTTTGGTTTAGTTGGACTTTGCTGAGTGTTTTCATAATCAGTGCTGCATTATATTCACTGTCAATCACCTGTCAGCCACATAAAAGGACCAGAAGTCTCCTCCAGGAAATAATGCCTCAAAACACGTCAGCTTTAAAAACTTGGTTGTCACATCCCTGTCATTTTATTTGAGCTGTCTTTGTTAGCTGGAATAGCAGCAACAATGACAAATGACTACAAATTTAATAACGCCCAACACATTGTGGATCAATTTGGGGAAATGCAAACAAGACAGAGTAAACTGATGATGTAAATTCATAGTAACCGGCTGACTTTTCCCCCAGCTGTTGCTCCAGACAGATCTGGTGTTTTGAGGGCCTTTCAAACTTTTGTCTGAATTCCAATTCTGCATCCCAAAAATCAAGCCAAACACAAAAGAGTGGACTTTATTGTCTCAACAATAAATAACCGAGACAGATGAATAATTACGGCGGGGGGAATCAATTCCAATTCAAAGTTCCTGACAAGCTAATGGATTGAGCTCAGGTTCGGTGTACTGCCGGCTGCCGGAATGAAGGCAAAATCTCAACTGCTGCTATGATCCACTACGTTCCCTCTGTGATTGGAAATCGCATGATGTATTGAGGAGATGAGGGAAAGTATTGACTTTTTTTTTTTTTTTTTTTACCTTGCACAATCATCGCTCTCATTGCATACCTCAAGGTCTTGTATTAATCATTCATTGGATCAGGAATTAATGCTATTTCCAGAGGTGGGAGAAATACTCAGATCCTTTACTTAACCAACACAGCACAGTAAAAATACTGAGTTACAAGTACACGTACTGCATTTAAAAGTGCAGATTAGACTTTATTGTCCACTTCAATGGAAATTTGTACCTGCTAGATTTGTAATACTGATGCAATAATGTGTAAGCAGCATATTTACTGTCGTCGAGGCTGGTCAAGGTTGAGCTAGTTTGATCTGCTTTACAGTTTAATTAGTGGCTGCTAACAGGGGTTGAGCCTCCACTCCAAGTTTCAAGTACTTTGTCATATGCACAACAGTGAAGCAGTCCTTAACAATGCAAACCATAGATGTCAGGCTCCCTCCAACAATACACAATATAAAATGAAATGTATTATTTTGGTAGATAGGTGTGCAGTAATTGCAAAATGAGTAAACTATATGTATATATCTAGAGATGTAATAGTTTATAAAGTTTCTGAAGGTTAAGTGACAAGTAGATGTATATAAAGATCACAAAATAAATATGTGGGGTGGAACCATAGACTGTGTAGAAAGATGAACGCATGTCTCCACTTACCCCCACTGTACAGAAGTGAAGCAAAAATATCCGTGATACGGCCGCTGCCATCTTGCTCTCATGACGTCAGTCTGCGCAGTAGCGATCGCCACGGTAATAAGTGTCCCGTCCATACACCCATCCGACCACACCGATTAGCTCACACAGTAGTCCATCATGTTGTAATATACCCGTTTTATAGTATTAAATGATTTATTTAAGTATGATTTATTAAAATCATACTTATCAGAGAGACAAACACTTGAACATACAGCAGCGTGATAAGAACTACCTAAAATGATAAAAACAATGTTTGGGAGACATGTATTTGATGTGTAATTTGACTTTTTAGTTTGGTCTATGTCCCAACCACTAACATTGAGGGGGCGGGGTTTGATGGGCTGTACTGCAGCCAGCCACCAGGCGGAGAATGAGATGCTTTGGCTTCATTTTTGAGGAGCTGTCATGTCATCCATCTTTATGTACAGTCTATGGGTCAGTCCTTAAATACTTCTTTAAATGAAATCATCTCAGACATTTAGATGGGAAATGTCTCACAAAATATAAGATTTGGAACCAATTTAATCCAAATATTATATTAATTAGTGTAGTAAGAAGTATAAAATACCAGTGAAATAAAATAGATATACTCAAGTAAAGTAAAACTACAACTTGAATGAATGCACTGAGTTTCTCTTCATTACTGGCTATTTTTATATATGAAAGCAAAAGACAGCAAACTGGGAACAAAGTGTTTTGGAAAAAAAATTAAAAGCTCAAAATTAGGCAGTGTTGACATGAATCAGACGAAAACATTAGATTGGACTTTGTCACTTGATTGTGACTGAGGCTGTTACTTATCCCCATGCAGCAAGTTATAGTCATAGTTCTAACTTTGTTTGGCAGCTAAATATGATAGGATCTTCCTTTTAATGCGTTCCAGATGGAGGAAATAGTAATTTGCATCTGTTATCAGCGGGATAAGATTAGACTGTGTCAAACTGCTAAAGAAATTCAATCTCTTTCTCTCTCCTCCCCCTCCTTCTTGGGTCTCCTCTATTTGCGATGGTCTAAAGTGTCATCTGTCAACCTCAAAATGCTCTCAGATCAACTTGAACTTTTAAAACAGTTAATTAAGACTTGTTCTGACACATTCAGCGCTGATTTCTCAGGCAGGAAATCCATATTCATATTTCAGAGAGAGAAGAAGGTCACGCAGCACAACGCCAAAAGACCAGTCACCCGTGGATGTCTTTGAGCAGGACTTTGCATCGCCTCATCAATTTTTAATTGATTTATTCATCTATTCATGAATTAGCTTAGCTTGTCTCCAAAGCACACATGAATATCTAAAGTACACACCGGGCCCCCTGATGTATAATTGCATTCCCCCGTTGTATCAATAGTCAGCTGACTGTCACTCATCATCATGGCTGCTAATGGCTCCAGGTTATTTGCCGCTTGGAGAGGCTGACAGGGAACTTTTTCCCTTAATGAGGTTGTTCCCAAGAGGAGATTGTTGAAATTCGAATCAACAGCTAAGTTCCCAAGACAAAATACAGTAAATAATGGCTTTAATCAGGCGTGTGGAGAATATCGAGGCATCGATGCGTCTGCTGTAAACCTGTTTTCTGTTTGACTGGACTGAACATTGACAGTCGCTCGAGGTTCCTGATAAAATCTCTGTGTTAACTCTCACTGCATGTTTCCCTTACAGTAATGTTAGTTCCTGGTACCAAGCAGTGCTGCCTAAATATTAACACTTATTTTCTCCTTTATATACCCTTAAATCTAACATGTTGCATTGCAAAGTTGCAAAATGCAAACATATACATAAATATGCCAGTATGCCACAAAATTTCAACTAATGAATTTGCACTTATAGAAATGCAAACATAACACGGTATGATGCTCAGATGACAACAGCAGCAGCAAAATTATTACACTCATGATAGAAAATATGCAGAATAATACGAAGCAGCAAAACACTGATGCAAATACAGCCACCATTCAGTAGCCCTGCAATAAAACAAATCAGCAATAACATATTTGCTTGAATTGTTAAAGGGACAGTTCACCCCCAAATCAAAAATACATATTTTTTCTCTTACCTGTAGTATTATTTACTTATTCTAGATTGCTTTGATGTGAGCTGCCGAGTGTTGCAGGAATCTGCCACAGAGATGTCTGCTTTCTCTCCAATATAATGGAACTAGATGGCATTCAGCTTTAGAAGCATATATTTGAAAATCTCAACAGCAATGTCACCTTCCAGAAATCATGACGTGGTTACTCAAGATAATCCACAAACCTTGTCGTGAGCAGTTTTATGTAGGAATTATTTTCTTTGTACCAAATTACACCCACCAACTGTATCACCGTGCAGAAGGAAGCATGCATCTACTGCTAGCTCAACTAGCAACACTGAGCTAACAATACAGCTCAGCAAAGAAGGATGCCATTAATGTTTACAAGGCTTGGGGTGGTATCATGGTATTACAGTATAACAGGGTATTTAGAAATCCTGAATACATCTTTTTCAATATCGGCATGAATACAGGTGCTCCTCTTTCTATTAAATGCATTGTTTTCAGTGCACAGCACGCACCACCAGAGCTCAGTCTCTCCAGTCTTTAGTGCACCACAAGCCAAGCACCATCTAGTTACATTTTATTGGAGATATCTCTAGCACTCAAAAAGTCATGCCAAAAAAAATCTAGATTGATTTTCAGTTAAGAGGACAAAATTTGCCATTTTGGTGTTAGTGTGAACTGTCTGTTTCCTGTAACATACCTAATGCTACTTTTACTTCCTTCCTTTTGAATATATGAGAACAAATTAAAACAATAATTACAATCTTCATAAAATGTTAATAGAAATGGTTTGAAAGTCTGTACAATGTTAAAATCACACACTAAACACATATACCATGCAGCACAAAATGATAGGACACAACTGTAAAAATATGATAATGCCACATTGTTCATAAAGTACACCCATACATACCCAAGGTAGACCATCTGGCAACAGGCGTAGCGTAGGACATTTGACAAGTTGCAGTAAGAGTCATCAGTGTTACAGCACTTAAACGTTTTTATTTCACTTCACAAACATATCAGAGCATTAAGGCTTGTATATGATGTCCATTTTTTATTAAAAATGCAATAAAAACAAAAACATAATAAAATTCCTCTTGCATTGTCACTTTAAAGTTTATGACCAACATCGGATCACAGTCAGAAACTGCAGTTTAATCATGTGTTAAAGGGTCATAAAGTGGTTTTGCACATTAAGGACAAATTACATTCACCTTACATTACTGCTGACATCTTTCCACATCATACCTTTGTTCATTGGTTTTATCACTGTCAGGTTTCAGCTCATTTCACAGCAGTATGATAATCAACTAGCAGTGACCTAAGTGTTCTTTGGATACACAAACCAGTTCAGAGAGCATTTATCAGCTTTATTTTTTGTCAAAGCTGCATGTTATTGCATGGTAATTGTGTGATGGTTGCAGAGTAGGCTGTTTCAAGAAGGCTTTAACATTTCAGATTTGAGTTGATATGTTTAATGTAGCATACAACTAAATTTATGCCTCTCACAGCATCTACAATTTCTTATTACTAATCTTCTTTTTTTATTTCCTAACAGCCCCTGAATGCAATGCACTGCTTCAGGTGACTCAAATATTTGCTGGCAGTGTGTCCTTGAATGAATCACCAAGGACAGTTTACAAATAGGTTCAAGCTTGCAGCAAGAAAACAATACAACTAAAAGTGAGTCGTGACAAATCTACATCAAGCTCATTTTTAGTGTTTTCAGGAAACAGTACTGGAATTAATAGAAACATTTGGCTGCTTACAAGGTAGGAAAAAAGTCTAACAACACATGGTGTTCTTTGGAAAAACATGTAATAAACATGAGTTTAAAGGTCTTGTGAGTAGGATTTAGGGAAATATATTAGCAGGAATGGAATATAATATTATAAGTATATTTTCTTAAGTGTAAGATTTCCTGAAACTCTGGCTCTAAATAGGGCCGTTTGTGATTTTGCATTAGGAACTGTATTTATTAGCCCCTGTCTGATGAGCAGCATTGGAAAAACAAACATTTTTTTTATTTTAAACTGCTTTATTTAATGTTTTTACTGGTTTAAATCATGATGTCCGTTTGTTTTGGAAAGGGAGACACCTCTGCAGTAATTCAGCTCTCAATAAAAACCCCCTAAACGTCTGGATCTTAAGTTATCAGAGAGACAAGGTGAGCACACAATTAGCAGGTGCTTGGCTACTTCTCTGACAAGCCAAACAGGGTAGGAAAAACACTGATTTGTAACATGAAACGGCTGTATTCAGTGCTTTCACCAGTTTAAATCACAAGGTCCGTTTGTTTTGAAGAGGAAGAGACCTCTGCAGATGATTCCCATTAAAAACCTCCTGAACAATGAACACTGAAGGAAATCTAACCGGTTTAAGCTGGTTGCTAACTAAAATCCTGACCACTTGATGCCACTAAATCACCACAGAATTTGTTCAATCCCTCGAAGTGCCCATTCATCACTGAAACTAACTGCATTTTTAGAAAGATGAATGAAAAAATGGTCATTGTTAAAACATCAGACAGCTCTCAGAAGTAAAAAAAAATGTATATACAAAATTTACAACAATAATGGTTTTATTACATCTACAAAGGATTAGCTTCTTCCAAGACTGGATGTGTTTTTTTTAAAATATATATGGTATTTATCCTCCATGCGTTATTTGAGAAATAAATACGTTGGCCTGTGTGTTAAACCTTCTCAGTGGTGCATAAATACATCTCATGACTAAAAAATAAAGATCATGGCATGCAAAAGATTCCAGATCAAAATCTGTTTTCTTAAATGTGAAAACTAATAAATGAAGTGGAAAAAAATCTGGATCTCCACTGGGGATATCTGTGCACCAAATCTCAACCAGCTTAATTGCATCTTCTCGAGGCTAAAAAACAGACCAGCAGACACAGCATCAAATAAAACCCACAAATAAAACCTAACAAGAGGGACAATAAGATGACTCCCGATTACGACAGACGCTCTTGTTTCCAATAAGAGCAGGACAGATGTTCCAGTGTTCCTCTTTAATTTCCTGCTCAAATCAAAGCTGCTGCACTTGAATTAGGCTAATGCTTACAGGAGTATTGTAACAGCAGGGACTCTGTGTCGGTGCATAGTGTTACACGGTGTGATCTGAATGATTTAGTACTACTTACATTTTAAAACAGCTGCGGCACATTTTCAGATTCGCAAACAGGACAACACCGTGAGCACTTCACGCTTTCAACTCGAGCACGTCTCTGTTTTTCATGCCGAATTTGAACGACTATCACATGAGAACATGGCGGTGTGGAGAATATATGTAATCTACATTTTAAGGGGCTTGAAGGCTAATTATAATTGCAAATTGGCAACTTGACTCCTAGCCCTCTTTTGGCGCAGACCCAGTTTGAACTGATCATTAAAGGCTACTTCCACTCAAAATTTACAATCCTCAGATCTTCTGTGCGAGGGCAGTTTGGTACTCTGCTTTTACACTGACATTGCTTTTGATCTTTTTTTTTTAGTGCTAATACAGTGCACTAGTATTTCCATATATTTGTAATTCAATGCAAGAAATCTGTAGTTTTATTATGTTTTATGGAGATAATACACAAAAGTAGAGTAGAGGGAAAGTTAGATTTTGAACACCTAATTCAATATCCTTTGTGGCTGCCAGCTGAAATTCCCTGTAAAATGAAGATACATTTTAGGGTTAAATATTCTGTCTCTACTTATAGGATGAGGCTTTTTGTGTTGAATTAAAGTTGGTGCACGCTTAAAAGAAACTATAACCTGTCATCCAAACAAGGGAGAGAAGTTCAAAAAGTCCCACCTGCTTTCTTACTTGTGCATGCCTGTCCAATCAGCGCATACTAGGGCTGCTCCCAACTCAAAATTATGTCAGTTGAATCAGATTTGGCTGTTCAATATGAATATTTGACTTGTTACTTTTTTGCCATATACATATTTAGTTTGAGGTTTGGTTTGTCAATCAGGGTGAGAGCGATATTCACATAATATAGTAAACAATCCAAGTTAGCCATCTGAGCTAAAATGTGTTAACTACGTAAATGTGTAAAAAAAGTTGCAGACACTCGATATCAAACAAAAGCTACAGACTCTCTCAAATTAGGTTTCTGTACATTGTAAATTCGCCACTTTTAAGCAGAGGGCAGAAGAAAACGTTACCTCGGTGCTTGACCTTGCAAAACCTCTCTTCCTCCAGGCACTAGAGAGTAGTGTGATAGTAAGGAGTGCTCTCTCTGCAGCTAAATCTGGTGCTCGAAATGTCTCTAGAAATACACAGTGCACTGACGGACGAGGGGTCTGTGACGGTTGGTTTGAATCTTCCACCTTCAGGGGGGCAGCCCGACTGGAGTATTGGCTGCGCTCACACGCTACCACTCATTTTCAATGTGGGTAGGGTAGTGCATATAGAATGCAAGGGCGAAAAGTTGACACAAAATTAACTTTCGGAGAAATGCAAACCAATGTCACACTACCTGGGCCAATCACGTAACCAGCGATCAGTCCGGAAGACCCCTGCAGTCCACAGGAGCAAGAAGTGACAAGTAATATAGTCTCTATATCATGAAATATTATTAAGTAAAAGAAATAAAGTATGTATGAACAGCTCATAACAAAGCATCATATTTTCACAAATAACTGTCACTTAGAAAATTGCATGCTAATGCAAGGGTTGCAGATCAAAAAATAAGTGGTTAAGAGATAACAATGTGACCCCGCAATCAGATCACAATTTTATGCTCATTCAGTTGAAAAATTTGTGTGCGAACAGCTAAATTGCAAACAGCTGTATGAAAACACAAAATATGTGAAGACCCAACTGAGACTGGGCAGAATAACTGAGCGGTGTGTGCTCCCCCTCTCATCCAGATGTTAGCTGTGATCAACAGTTTTGTTGATCATCAAGTGAGAAAGGAAGAGGAGGAACAGGATTTCCTTTAGTTTCTCGTAGTGTGGACAAGGATCTTTTCGATAAAGACCAGCCTGAAGATGTTGTTTGGTGTGGATGTTGTGAGTTGTGCAGCTGTGGCGTGATGCATTGCCTCTTTAAGGCAGACAATCCAAATAGAGAGAGAGAGAGAGAGAGGGAGGTGGTGGTGGGGAGGGTGGGTGGAGGGGGGTTGAGAAGGAAAAGAGAGAAGTGAGAGCCAATAAGAGGCAGTGGGTGCAGACACACTCTGTGTTTGTGACACCTTGTGGTGGAGAGTGAGGGGGTGGCAGAAATGGAGAGAGAGCGGGGCACCACTGGATAGAGAGAGCGCGAGAGAGAGAGATCAAAGCGAAGCAAGAGACAGAGGAGGAGGAACAAGGATGAGAGATAGCAGCGCTGCAGC